>NC_137124.1:60804982-60904982 GCF_949319135.1 Squalius cephalus | reverse complement strand
TGGGTAGGTTTAGGGGTCGGTTTAGTGTGTGTGTGTGTGTGTGTGTGTGTGTGTCTGTGTGATGGGTGGGTTTAGGGTCCAGGTTAGTGTGTGTGTGTGTGTGTGTGTGTGTGTGTGTGTGTGTGTGTGTGTGTGTGTGTGAGAGTGATGGGTAGGTTTAGGGGTCGGTTTAGTGTGTGTGTGTGTGTGTGTGTGTGTGTGAGTGATGGGTAGGTTTAGGGGTCAGTTTAGTGTATGTGTGTGTGTGTGTGTGTGTGTGTGTGTGTGATGGGTAGGTTTAGGGGTAGTGTTAGTGTGTGTGTGTGATGGGTAGGTTTAGGGTTCGGTTTAGTGTATGTGTGTGTGTGATGGGTAGGTTTAGGGGTCGGTTTAGTGTGTGTGTGTGTGATGGATAGGTTTAGGGGTCGGTTTAGTCTCTGTGTGTGTGTGTGTGTGTGTGTGTGTGTGTGAGTGATGGGTAGGTTTAGGGGTGGGTTTAGTGTGTGTGTGTGTGTGTGTGTGTGATGGGTAGGTTTAGGGGTCGGTTAAGTGTGTGTGTGTGTGTCTGTGTGATGGGTAGGTTTAGGGGTCGGGTTAGTGTGTGTGTGTGTGTGTGTGTGTGTGTGTGTGATGGGTAGGTTTAGGGGTCGGTTTAGTGTGTGTGTGTGTGTCTGTGTGATGGGTAGGTTTAGGAGTCGGGTTAGTGTGTGTGTGTGTGTGTGTGTGTGTGTGTGTGTGTGTGATGGGTAGGTTTAGGGGTCGGTTTAGTGTGTGTGTGTGTGTGATGGGTAGGTTTAGGGGTCGGTTTAGTCTGTGTGTGTGTGTGTGAGTGATGGGTAGGTTTAGGGTCCAGGTTAGTGTGTGTGTGTGTGTGTGTGTGTGTGTGTGTGTGTGTGTGTGTGTGTGTGTGTGTGTGTGTGTGTGAGTGAGTTGAAGTGAGTGAGTGAGTGAGTGAGTGAGTGAGTGAGTGAGTGAGTGAGTGAGTGAGTGAGTGAGTGAGTGAGTTTGTTTGTTTGTTTGTTTGTTTGTTTGTGTGTGTGAGTGATGGGTAGGTTTAGGGGTCGGGTTAGTGTGTGCGTGATGGGTAGGTTTAGGGGTCGGTTTAGAGTGTGTGTGTGTGATGGGTAGGTTTAGGGGTGGGTTTAGTGTGTGTGTGTGTGTGTGTGTGTGTGTGATGGGTAGGTTTAGGGGTCGGTTTAGTGTATGTGTGTGTGTGTGTGATGGGTAGGTTTAGGGGTCGGGTTAGTGTGTGCGTGATGGGTAGGTTTAGGGGTCGGTTTAGAGTGTGTGTGCGTGATGGGTAGGTTTAGGGGTGGGTTTAGTGTGTGTGTGTGTGTGTGTGTGTGTGTGTGTGTGTGATGGGTAGGTTTAGGGGTCGGTTTAGTGTATGTGTGTGTGTGTGTGATGGGTAGGTTTAGGGGTCGGTTTAGTGTGTGTGTGTGTGTGATGGGTAGGTTTAGGGGTCGGTTTAGTGTGTGTGTGTGTGTGTGTGTGTGTGTGTGTGTGTGTGTGTGATGGGTAGGTTTAGGGGTCGGTTTAGTGTATGTGTGTGTGTGTGTGTGTGTCTGTGTGATGGGTAGGTTTAGGGGTCGGGTTAGTGTGTGTGTGTGTGTGTGTGTGTGTGTGTGATGGGTAGGTTTAGGGGTCGGGTTAGTGTGTGTGTGTGATGGGTAGGTTTAGGGGTCGGGTTAGTGTGTGTGTGTGTGTGTGTGTGTGTGTGTGTGTGTGTGTGTGTGTGTGATGGGTAGGTTTAGGGGTCGGGTTAGTGTGTGTGTGTGTGTGTGTGTGTGTGTGTGTGTGTGTGATGGGTAGGTTTAGGGGTCGGGTTAGTGTGTGTGTGTGTGTGATGGGTAGGTTTAGGGGTCGGTTTAGTGTGTGTGTGTGTGTGTGTGTGATGGGTAGGTTTAGGGGTCGGTTTAGTGTGTGTGTGTGTGTGTGTGTGTGTGTGTGTGATGGGTAGGTTTAGGGGTCGGTTTAGTGTGTGTGTGTGTGTGTGTGTGATGGGTAGGTTTAGGGGTCGGTTTAGTGTGTGTGTGTGTGTGTGTGTGTGTGTGTGTGATGGGTAGGTTTAGGGGTGGGTTTAGTGTGTGTGTGTGTGTGTGTGATGGGTAGGTTTAGGGGTCGGTTTAGTGTGTGTGTGTGTGTGTGTGTGTGTGTGTGTGTGTGTGTGTGTGTGTGTGATGGGTAGGTTTAGGGGTCGGTTTAGTGTGTGTGTGTGTGTGATGGGTAGGTTTAGGGGTGGGTTTAGTGTGTGTGTGTGTGTGTGTGTGTGTGTGTGTGATGGGTAGGTTTAGGGGTGGGTTTAGTGTGTGTGTGTGTGTGTGATGGGTAGGTTTAGGGGTGGGTTTAGTGTGTGTGTGTGTGTGTGTGTGTGTGTGTGTGATGGGTCGGTTTAGTGTATGTGTGTGTGTGTGTGTGTGTGTGTCTGTGTGATGGGTAGGTTTAGGGGTCGGGTTAGTGTGTGTGTGTGTGTGTGTGTGTGTGTGTGTGTGTGTGTGTGTGATGGGTAGGTTTAGGGGTCGGGTTAGTGTGTGTGTGTGTGTGTGTGTGTGATGGGTAGGTTTAGGGGTCGGGTTAGTGTATGTGTGTGTGTGTGTCTGTGTGATGGGTAGGTTTAGGGGTCGGGTTAGTGTGTGTGTGTGTGTGTGTGTGTGTGTGTGTGTGATGGGTAGGTTTAGGGGTCGGGTTAGTGTGTGTGTGTGTGTGTCTGTGTGATGGGTAGGTTTAGGGGTCGGTTTAGTGTATGTGTGTGTGTGTGTGTGTGTCTGTGTGATGGGTAGGTTTAGGGGTCGGTTTAGTGTATGTGTGTGTGTGTGTGTGTGATGGGTAGGTTTAGGGGTCGGGTTAGTGTGTGTGTGTGTGTGTGTGTGTGTCTGTGTGATGGATAGGTTTAGGGGTCGGTTTAGTGTATGTGTGTGTGTGTGTGTGTCTGTGTGATGGGTAGGTTTAGGGGTCGGGTTAGTGTGTGTGTGTGTGTGTGTGTGATGGGTAGGTTTAGGGGTCGGGTTAGTGTATGTGTGTGTGTGTGTCTGTGTGATGGGTAGGTTTAGGGGTCGGGTTAGTGTGTGTGTGTGTGTGTGTGTGTGATGGGTAGGTTTAGGGGTCGGGTTAGTGTATGTGTGTGTGTGTGTGTGATGGGTAGGTTTAGGGGTCGGGTTAGTGTGTGTGTGTGTGTGTGTGATGGGTAGGTTTAGGGGTAGGGTTAGTGTGTGTGTGTGTGTGTGTGTGTGTGTGTGTGTGTGTGTGTGTGATGGGTAGGTTTAGGGGTCGGTTTAGTGTATGTGTGTGTGTGTGTGTCTGTGTGATGGGTAGGTTTAGGGGTCGGGTTAGTGTGTGTGTGTGTGTGTGTGTGTGTGATGGGTAGGTTTAGGGGTCGGGTTAGTGTGTGTGTGTGTGTGTGATGGGTAGGTTTAGGGGTCGGGTTAGTGTGTGTGTGTGTGTGTGTGTGTGTGTGTGATGGGTAGGTTTAGGGGTCGGGTTAGTGTGTGTGTGTGTGTGTGTGTGTGTGTGATGGGTAGGTTTAGGGGTCGGGTTAGTGTGTGTGTGTGTGTGTGTGTGTGTGTGATGGGTAGGTTTAGGGGTCGGGTTAGTGTGTGTGTGTGTGTGTGTGTGTGTGTGTGTGTGTGTGTGTGTGTGATGGGTAGGTTTAGGGGTCGGGTTAGTGTGTGTGTGTGTGTGTGTGTGATGGGTAGGTTTAGGGGTCGGGTTAGTGTGTGTGTGTGTGTGTGTGTGTGTGTGTGTGATGGGTAGGTTTAGGGGTCGGGTTAGTGTGTGTGTGTGTGTGTGTGTGTGTGATGGGTAGGTTTAGGGGTCGGGTTAGTGTGTGTGTGTGTGTGTGTGTGTGTGTGTGTGTGTGTGTGTGTGTGATGGGTAGGTTTAGGGGTCGGGTTAGTGTGTGTGTGTGTGTGTGTGTGTGTGTGTGTGTGTGTGTGTGTGTGTGTGTGTGTGATGGGTAGGTTTAGGGGTCGGGTTAGTGTGTGTGTGTGTGTGTGTGATGGGTAGGTTTAGGGGTCGGGTTAGTGTGTGTGTGTGTGTGTGTGTGTGTGATGGGTAGGTTTAGGGGTCGGGTTAGTGTGTGTGTGTGTGTGTGTGTGTGTGTGATGGGTAGGTTTAGGGGTCGGGTTAGTGTGTGTGTGTGTGTGTGTGTGTGTGATGGGTAGGTTTAGGGGTCGGGTTAGTGTGTGTGTGTGTGTGATGGGTAGGTTTAGGGGTCGGGTTAGTGTGTGTGTGTGTGTGTGTGATGGGTAGGTTTAGGGGTCGGGTTAGTGTGTGTGTGTGTGTGTGTGTGTGTGTGTGTGTGTGTGTGTGTGTGTGATGGGTAGGTTTAGGGGTCGGGTTAGTGTGTGTGTGTGTGTGTGTGTGTGTGTGTGTGTGTGTGTGTGTGTGTGTGATGGGTAGGTTTAGGGGTCGGGTTAGTGTGTGTGTGTGTGTGTGTGTGTGTGTGTGTGTGTGTGTGTGTGTGTGTGTGTGATGGGTAGGTTTAGGGGTCGGGTTAGTGTGTGTGTGTGTGTGTGTGTGTGTGTGTGTGTGTGTGTGTGATGGGTAGGTTTAGGGGTCGGGTTAGTGTGTGTGTGTGTGTGTGTGTGTGTGTGTGTGTGTGTGTGTGTGATGGGTAGGTTTAGGGGTCGGGTTAGTGTGTGTGTGTGTGTGTGTGTGTGTGTGTGTGTGTGATGGGTAGGTTTAGGGGTTGGGTTAGTGTGTGTGTGTGTGTCTGTGATGGGTAGGTTTAGGGGTCGGGTTAGTGTGTGTGTGTGTGTGTGTGTGTGTGATGGGTAGGTTTAGGGGTCGGTTTAGTGTGTGTGTGTGTGTGTGTGTGTGTGTGTGTGTGTGATGGGTAGGTTTAGGGGTCGGGTTAGTGTGTGTGTGTGTGTGTGTGTGTGTGTGTGTGTGTGTGTGTGTGATGGGTAGGTTTAGGGGTCGGGTTAGTGTGTGTGTGTGTGTGTGTGTGTGTGTGTGTGTGTGATGGGTAGGTTTAGGGGTCGGGTTAGTGTGTGTGTGTGTGTGTGTGTGTGTGTGTGATGGGTAGGTTTAGGGGTTGGGTTAGTGTGTGTGTGTGTGTGTGATGGGTAGGTTTAGGGGTCGGGTTAGTGTGTGTGTGTGTGTGTGATGGGTAGGTTTAGGGGTCGGGTTAGTGTAAGGGGAGAGAATATACAGTTTGTACCGTATAAAAACGATTGTGTGTGTGTGTGTGTGTGTGTGTGTTGCAGATTTCCCAGACTCATGCCTATTCTTGAGCCAGAGTATGCGGTCCGGAAGATTGTGGACGCGGTCCGCCGGGATCAGGTCTATCTCTACATGCCTCGAAGCCTTTACTTCGCCATCGCTCTGAGGAAGTGAGTGTGAGACTTCAGCTATAAAACACACTCACGTCTCCATGCTCCTGTTTAATGCTGAGATATCGGCATGTTCACAGTTACTCACACCTGACTCGTCTTCTGTCAAGCCATTAAAGTTATTAATCTAATTTATTATATGATCATTTAAAGTCATTATTGTGTTAGATGAGAAAAGCATTGAATAGACATCACACAAAAAAACTTTAGAAAGAAATATTTTGATTCATCTTTGAATTTATTAAACTTTTAAGGCCATAACATTGTTTCTTCAGAATCTGCATCTGAAATGGCATTTAAGGCATATTTACACAGATTATGAATGAATATGAAATGATTCTGTAAATGTGAAACTAAAACCACCAAGCCTCTGTCTTTATGAACGAGTCACTGAATCATTGACTCACTCGAATCGATTCGCTCGGAGACTCACAACAGTTCTTCCGTGGCTTCGTTTGAAACTGTTTTCATATTTGTGTGTTTTATGTCGTTGTGTTTGTATAACAGTTTCTTTTCTCCGTCACACAGTTTTCTTCCCACTAAGATCGGTGTGCTGTTGGGTGGATATCTGGGAGCGTTCAACTTCATGGCTAAGTTCAAAGGTCATGGGGAAAAGAGCGATTAATTTCCACCATTAGAGGAACCGGGAAACAACTAACCCTAACTAATGAAGAGAGAGAGAGAGAGAGAGCGAGAGAGAGAGCGAGAGAGAGAGCGAGAGAGAGAGCGAGAGAGAGAGAGAGAGAGAGAGGGAATACTTACACATTAAACATGCATGAAAATATAGAAATGTTTAAACCTGACACACACTGTGACCAATCTGCACTTCTGTTTCATCAATATGAAGAAGTTTACGTTTTAATAATAATAGCAACATTTTGCCTCATAACATTTCTCCGTTTGCACTTAATTTGCACCCAAGAAACCATTTCTGACTTTAGAAGGTTAAATATTATAGATGGTGATTCTCTGTTAATTTTTTTAAATATAACTGTGTTTTTAATGACTTAATTAATGACTGAATGATTGTATAATGGAAGTAGTTGAGTTGATGTGGTACTAATAAATTACCAATTATAGTATAGTTTGTTTCTTCTTTTTTCTTAAAAATACACACTTTTATAAAGACATATCAGCTCCACAAAAGCACTAATTCACATGATTTATGAAGTATGGGTGTGTGTGTGAGAGAGATGGAGCTTCGTGAAGATCCGAACCCTTTGCGAATCATTTGTTTCGAACCAGTGAATCGGAGCGCGAGTCAAACTGCCAGTCACGTGACTCCAGTAAACGAGTCTCCGTGAACCAATGAACAATTATGATTTTTTTTTTTTTTTAACCTGATCTCGGATCAATTTTATATATTTGTAGACATTTAATGACACATTTGTACAATAATAAAAAAGAGTTGTAGTTACTGGTCTGATTAACCAAGCTCTCCATAAAACTAGCTCTACAATTAATAAAATAACACGTATTATAGAGAAACTTCATATTTAATGGTATTGGATGATTTGTTAATTGCATATAATAGATGACAGCATCAATGAAACTGCAGTTGGTTTGTAAAAAGGTGTTTTTCTGCATGTTTTGACTGAGTTTTCGCTGCATTTTCACTGTTCTGACCAGCAGGGGTCGCCAGCGCTTCCAAACAGTGAATCATTTAGCGAGTCAACTGATTCATTTGATTCAAAAGCTTCGAAACGCTTCGTTTCTCCCGTCACTGTACATCTAGTAAATGAGGTGCAATAAATAGATTGTGGTTTCAGTGGAAATCTGCCTAATTCTACCTTAAAATCTATACAATACATATTATATATATAAACATTTTTTATTTATATTATGTAACTACATATTCAGGCTAGATATGTAAATTTGTATACAGAAAAATCTTATAGGCATTAGAAATTGCAACTCTGAAAAATTAGAAAATTCAAGTCTGACTCCCTGTTGTCTTCACGTAGGGTAAATTCTTAAACGTCTTTAGAAATATAATCATATGTCGCTGTTTGTTGCGTGCGCAGTGCGCGTGCGCCCCCACGTGGACACCCCTGATGATGACGACTGAGAACTGAAGGTAAACAAGACTTTAAGTGGGTTCACAACGAGCTCAAAAGAACACACGCTTCATATAGTAAAGCTTTTATTTATGTTAATTTAAATGCAAAGTTGTATATTGTCAATTAAGTATGAATTATAAATAATTATAATTAATATAATACAAATTAAAACATAAATATAACATATTAAAAGGCAAAAGACAGGCAATTTTGTCTAATTTTTGATTGACTATAAACTGCGAGAGATACGGTGGGCGTGGCTTTATTGCGTCAGATTTACGTCACTTTGCTCGCAGCTGATTGGTCCAGTTTTGGTTTGAGAGAATCGCTTCAAAACTTACGCTTCACGCTACAACAGAAAGACACATTTTAACGTATAATAACGGGCTGTATCATTGTTCATACTTCCTAGATCTCTGCAAACATGGTATTTTTGATACAAGTAGGAGAATTCCCAGGTTACGAGTTGTAATTACGAGATCTAAACTGCTAAACGTGGACAATCAGGCATTGAGGTGTTATAACAACACTAACATCATGACTTTCTGTGAACAGTGCGTCTGTGAAAGGCATTAAATGAAATAAACTTGACACGACACCCACTCGTACTCAAAACACGTTCACGTTTGAATGACTGAACACACATGACATGATTCAGTGACGGACAGCATTAGAGAATCCCACATGACATGATCCGATGATGTCACGATGATGTCAGCGGAGGATCTGATGATGTGACGATGATGTCAGCGGAGGGTCTGATGATGTCAGTAGGGTTTTCCTCCGAGAGCTGAGAGGATCTGATCCCGCTCCTCTGCGCTGGGCATGTCCGGCTTCACTCCGTCTCTGCGGCGCTGGAGCATCACTGCGTGCTGGAGCCGGGAGACACTCATGATTATTCATATTAATATTTGCATGTATATACTGTGTATATATATTTATATTATATATAAATATTTTATATATATAAATAACACATTTTTCTTAAATATATATGCATGTGTGTGTATTTATATATAGAAAATAATTATACTCCATACACACACATATGTTATGTAAACACAAACTTTTATTTTGGATGCGATTAATCGTGATTAATCGTTTGACAGCCCTAGTTTTTATTTATTTAATATTTTATGGTGCTAAATTATATATATGCAACAGTTATAATGCATTATATTAATCCCTTTTTGATTAGACATGGAGATGAAATCTCCACCTTAAACTTGTGGAGTACAGACTGAAGTTTGGTCTCTGTGTAATGAAGACACCTGGCAGATCATTCCTGAGGTGAAACAAGTAAAAAATTCAATTAAAAAATTCAATTAAAAATTATAGAAGTTATAGAAGTTTAATTTATTCTTATAGAAAATGCACAAAAATACTATTTTAAGTTTTTATAAAAAAAATTTTTTTTTTTTTTTTAAAAGCCATAAATCTACACGAGTTGTGTTCCAGATGTGAGGCTGATATCTGGAGGAATGAGCGTTCAGTTCCACACGCTTCCACTAGAGGACATTCGTCTCATTCATTTCCAATGCGCTCGTATTTAAACGCCAGGAGTTCAAATTCAAGGACCATTAAAGGTACAATATGCAAGAATGTTTTGCCACTAGAGGGCGCTACATTCCAAACAACAACAGCAGCGTAGCTTGATGAGGATGTGAAGGAGCGTGGAATGATGGGAACTGTCGTTTTAAACTCCACCGTGGATGTAAATCAGTCAATCATGTTCATGGATGAGGCTAAGTTCTGTTTTTATAATGACATGCTCTTTGTGGCGAGGGGGGCGTGGTTCAGCGCGGTCTGTAACGGGAGAGAGAAGAGACGAGCGTCCCGCAAGTAGGTCAAGTGCAAATGACGAACACCTCTGTCTTATTGCTGTGATCCGCGTGGAGAGACGCTTATAAGCCGCGCTGGAACGAGAGAGAGACTGGAGAGAGAGAGACTGGAGAGAGAGAGACTGGAGAGAAAACTGGACGCAGAGAAAGAAAAGCGGTGGATCCGAGCTCTCGTTGTTGAACTGTTTTGTTCGTCGCGGTTGCCACGGTGAATGCGCGTTGTGCACGACTTTTGTTTGTTTTGCTTTATTTTAATAAAGTACGAGTCCGTCACGCCGACCCCTGTCTTCTTCCTTCCTGACTCTTGAACCTCATCACACTTTTATTTCATTAAAATGAATTAACCGCAAGAAAAGTAAGGTTTAATACTACATTGGTTATCATAGATGTTACTGTATGTCGAATTCACTGTTGTGATAACGCGGCGCAGTTTTACGTGTTCTAAACAATTGTTGTAAAAGTACATTCGAACACTCGAATACCCACATCATTTGCCAAAACACTGATTAATCTTTATGTATAACAGCTATATTTATTTACATGGCCATAAACACCAGACGTGATAAACAATGTCAATAAACTAAACACAAATCTAAAGCAATAATACTTCCCATAAACATAACTATTACCGAATGCTACATGTGGAAAATATAAAATTAAGCATGCTTTGACAGAACCAGCTGCAATCGGTAAAGAATAATTGTGCTCCATAACGACTGCACGAAACTAGCTAACGTGTGTTGCTTGATAGACGCTACAACTACAACTTCCGCCTTTGTCCAGGACTCCACGCAGGACGAGCGGAAGCCGAGGGGAACGCGGATATGACGCCACTGACCGGCGACTCCCAGCCCCCCCCCCCCCGCTCTAACGCCCCGTTTCCTTGGTTAAAATCACAATTTCCTCACGATTTAAAAATAGTTGGAAACATTTGGGATATTGTAAGTAATCAACTTAACAAAATATATAACACTGGCCTTGAGATTATGGGATATTTTAATGCAAGATTCTTACATATTGTACCTTTAAACCTTTACCAAGTTTCACCATTCCAAAGAATTAAAAAAATCATACTTTTTTTTTTCTGTAAGAGATGGCGGAAGAGCAGCGGGGTTAATGTAGCGCGAGTTAATGTGCGTTTCAGAAGAGTGATGAGGTTTGACATCAGAAGAGCCTGATGAACTCAAGCAGGAGGAAATAAACAAGTTCAGCAAGAGAAGATGTGCAGTGAAGTTAGTCTGACTTCAAATGATGCGGTTCCAGATGCTTAAATAATATAAAACACATCTAGGCCAAATCTACACTGTTGCATGCTGGGAACACTTTCAGAATGGTAATTCCTCTACAGAACGCGGTTGTGGATTGGTTGGTTATGCCGGGTTCACACTCCACAATACTCGTGTCTGTTACGATAGTCAGATTATGTGGTTTTGACTATCGATTCATTTTGTTGTAAAAAGGTTATTAATTTAGTTCATTTATATATACAGCCGCTCTGGAGAGAACCGTGATGTCGTCGTCCAGCTCAGTTCAGTTCTCATATAATGGTGTCAATGCAGGAGATCAATATTATTGCTGAATATTAAAATAAATGTTAAATTTAATCTCCCCAACTAAGCAAGCCAAAAGTCAATGGCAACAAAGGTGGAAAAGGCGACAGTAGCCGCGTTTCCATTACCCTTTAAATTGCGCAAATTGAAATTGCGAATTGAAAATACGCCCAATGGAAACACGTAATTTTCGCAAAAACTCCCATTTATCGCCAAAAAGTTTTTCCGCTCGCATGAGGAGGTTTTTCAGGCAATTCGAAAAAGAAATATTTAGCAAAACTGCAATGGAAACAGTTTTTGCACATTTACAGGTCAGCTGACGTAGATGACGCGGTGTGTTTGGACAGAATACGAGACAGAGCTCTTTATTAAACTCATAAAAGACGAAAGAATTACAGGAATAATGGATTCTAAACCTCAAATAAATGCCACAATCAAGACCTGGAAGCAGATCTAAGGGAGAAACACCCAGAAACTCCTCATATGAGCCGCTCACAGTATAATAAGGGTCGTTCCTCACCATTAATGCTTGGAAAACACACACACATCTCCTTCCATTAATTATAATGGCCAGTGCAGTGGCTGGGATATAGTAGCCGTTGCCATGGTTTCTGGAATGATTTAACTTATCACGAGGAAAAAAAGTTTTAGTCGCATAACAGCGGTTAATGGAAACGCCGTCATTTCGCAATAGTTTTTTGTCGACATTTAGAAAAAATAATAATAATAAAATTAAATTAAAAATTAAAAAAAATCGCAAAAGTTTTGCGCAAATCTGTAATGGAAACGAGCCCAGTGGCAGGAACGAAAACTCCCGGTCCTCGATGTCGATTGTCGTTGATAGGCTGAGCTAGCGACTGACAGCAGGCTAGGCTAGGCTACAGAAGCGGCGTGTTCTGCACTGGCTCGTGTCGTCAGAAAGACCGCGTGTGAACCCGGCGCGAGACAGGCGGAAGTGAGGCTCAGTGTCGGTCCAGACTCACCCAGTACTTCCGGCAGTTCTTGTACCGGGTGAAGTACGCAGAACACCGGCTCTTCTCGTAGTTGTACGCGTCCATGCACCTCTGAGAACCGTCGCTCTCCTGCGCGTTCACAAGGCAGATCGCATGTAAAGCACAAGACACAATATAGCATTAGCAGCCCAGACAGAAACAGTGCCGGCGCGGATCACATCCGGTACACATGGATTACACACGGCCCGGATCCGGCTCAGATCCGGTAAACATGGATTACACACGGCCCAGATCCGGCTCAGATCCGGTACACATGGATTACACACAGGCCGGATGTGTGCCGGATGTGTGCCGGATGTGGGCCGACACTATGTTGCGATACACTCGTATTGCCTTTAGAATTACAATATAATTAGAATTTTGCTAATATTTAAGAAAGAAATTGGAATTTAGCTTTTTCGACAACCCTAATTCAGACAGAAGCATTGATATCTTGTGTAGATGTTTAGATAGAGTGTGTGTGAGTGTGTGACTGACCTCGATGCACGGGTTAATGTCCTCATTACGAACTTTCCGTGCGCTCGATCTTCCGGCCATCCTTCAGCTTCATCAGCGTTCGCGGGAGTATCACACCAGACACGGGATTTCTGTCCGTGTGAGAGTATACATCAGTCGAACTAGTACTCGACTACGTGATTATGAGGATAGCTAAACTGTTTTCATTAAAACATACGGTTGTTGACAAATATGAAGAGGAAAATAACACGTGCAGATTAAATGCATTCATTTTTGTGGAAAATCAACATCTAAAAACAAGGAATATGATCACTTCAAATTAGCCCATTAGTTAATAAAGTTTCCCATTTATTAGCTACTCTAGTCTATGATTTATACCTGATCCCGGATCAGTTTTACACATTTGTAGGCATTTAATGTCACATTTGTATATTAAAAAGGAAGATTTGCTGTTAAAAGTCTTACAGTTTAAACAAGCTCTCCATAAAAATAACAAAACAAGCCTTAAAATTTAAAGGTGAAATATTTCCCTTTAGTGATTAAAAACAAAACTGCATCCATTTTGCATAAGAAAAATTCATTTTCAAATTCTTGATAAATAGGGAAGCATGACATTGACAAAAATAAATAAAAACATTGCAATTATTTTGACATGTGTGATTTCTATTTGAAATACAAATACGACAATCTCATGTGAAAATGTGTATATTAATTGTGCCGCTTTATATCTTTACTTTAATTTTACATTCAATTTAATTAAGTATTAGTATTATTTTAATATTCTCCTGCAGTTCCCTCACACACCCCTAGGGGAAACCCTGAGTCTGGATAAACGTGGCCACTGTAAAGAAGGTCAAATACTCACTCAAGATCATTTCTTCAACATTTCCTGAAGGGAACCAGAACGCAAGGATGTTCAGAAACTCAAAATCAAGTTTTTATCCGGTGCTAGCGAACATTTTAGAATAATTTGCCAACAACGCAAATATTGTGCAAAATTACATATTAAACCTTCTAAATATTTATAGAAATATATTTTTATTGTAAATGTATTGATTGCGGTAATTAATGTATTTTTTTGCATTATTAAAAAGTATGAGATGACGTAAAGTATTAACGCGGCAATTTAAACGGCATTGATACTTTACGTCATAACGAATAAAGAAAACGAATTTAGATTCTCCACGCACACAATAAACGCCTCAGAATTAAAAACCATAGTGAGAACTTAGTCGTCCCTTAAATCGCTTCAAAACAAACAGTAATCTCAGTCATTCAAACTAACGTTAGTGTTCAGAAGACCGGCGATTTAGCGTAACGCAACGTATAACTTCTATTAAATTACAACAATAAGGGAACACGCTCTACAGCAAAACACAAGCTGTGTTTGTCACTGGAAACAGTGAGTTTAACGTCGCAAATACTTACATTTTTGTCGCACAAGAACACTCAACCTTCCCTCATGTCATGTCAGAGACGCACGTAACGTCTGTCACAACAACACAACGCAACCTAACTATTTGTAGGTGATTGACAGGCGTCGACGACCAATCAAACTGCAGGACGGAAAGCGTCACCGGTTACGGTCGCGTGAATTGTCACCTCTTCCATCCAATGGGGCTCGGAAGATAACTGTTCTACCCGCCTATTGATTAAACATATATTTAAACGAAGTGGCAGCGATTGACAGAAACACCGACGAGTCCTAAATTTTAGATTTTCTGAAGGGGAAAGTCAGTGGCGCTGAAATCTGCAAATGACAGTTTGTTACACAAATCACGAGCGCGAGGGAGGAGGGCGTATCGGTGGGCGTGGCCTGGGCTGGGGTTGGTTGCATCGCAGCGCATATACACAATGGCTGCTGGAAAGAGGGGAAAGCAAACAATTTTTAGGCCCGCCGCGTCTAGCAAAAAATATGAGAAAAAAATTATTAAAAATCCGGGAAATAGTTGAAAGTCAAGAAAAACACCCTAGAAAGGATGTTAACGCTCCTACGGTGAGTTTTACGCATATTAAGAAAATTGTTACGGCGTTCTTTAATTAAAATATCGGGGTTATTCAAATTATGAGAGAGGGGAGAGCTGGAGGGGGGAAAAAGTTTTGTGTTAATCAGCGCAGAGTCTGAAACTGAAGAGAACAGCAATGAAAGACTGAATTATGCAGAAGATCGAACATTATTCTGGTGTTTGTTTCTGTCAAGTCACTTTGCGCGCGGACGAATGTCAATAAACAGAGGAGTGTAGTTGTGAAAAGTTGCAAAAAGTTTTTGAAGATTTGTTTTCTCTGAGAATAATAGCGACGGGATAGCGTGGCGAACTCACGCGCGTGTTTAAACGCTAAAAAATGCGCGCCGCGCGAAAATTCTGACAGGATTTGTGATACAAGGACCTTTCCGTGTTTAATAAACACGCTGTTTAATTTCGACACAGTTTACAGAGTTCGCAGTGTGTGAGTCGCGGTCAGCGTGTTTATGGACTATATTAGGGGTGTCATTGAGTCACTATAGCGAGAGAAGCTGCTTGTCAATATCGCAAACAACCAAAATGGTGGGAGAAGTGAAGGACTAACTAATTATGAGATGCTCTGAGCTCATCTAGAGATTCTGCTCTGACAGAAAGTCCCTCTGTGATCAGGATGTGATTGGTGGATCATAAACATTAAAGTAGCCTACATAATAATGAGTAATAATTTAATGAGTTTTGATTGACACTGGCAGGTCAGTCATATATAATATCAGAGTTATTAGTTGTTATTGGACGCGGGTGTGGTGCGTTCCCGCAGAATCTCAGCACAGATTTACTGTATAGCCACAATCAATAGTTTCATATGCTCGTGCATGTGATGATGGTGATGATGGCGCTCGTGCGGCATTCTGCGCGAAACTGTTAAAATCGGGAAAAAGTCTATTTTTAATGCGCAGTCGTTTCAATGTTTATTTGATGTGTGTGTGTGTGCGCGCGCGCGTGAATATATGAGTATTTCTATAGTAGTATATGGCGGATTGTATGATTCCCATCTCATCTGCGGTGGTTATAAGCACCTCCATCCTTCCTTCCCCCCTCCTGATGCTCTCGTTGAAGGCTTCGAGCTGAAGGGGGTCATCGGGTTTACCGGGTTTACCGCGCAGTTGTTACGGATGTTCTTCTTCTGTTGCTGCGAGTGGAAGAAAGTTCGCAGTCCTTCAACAAACTACAGAACACGTCAGAGGTTTCCCGCGCAGAGCTGGTGTCGCAGAAAGAGAGTTAGCGTCATAACAGGCTCAGATTCGCACATTTACACCTCGTAATGCTTGTTTAATGTCGCTAGGTTGTCTAAAAGGTGAAATGATTGTTGGATTGCGAAATGAAATCGCTGTAACATAATTTTTTTTTTTTTTAAAGTCGGTAAAAATAGAGCGCAATGTACTGTATAAATATGAAGGCTATTTTACAGGTGTTTCACCTGTATTTTGAATATTTTATTGTGTCGTGTTGTAGGGTAAAACGACTGGATAATTTACATGTTCCGTTCCGTGTTTGTTTTACAAATAAGATTTGGTGCAGTAATTTGACTTTGAAGCTTATAGTTCATCAAAGTAGATTGTTTTTTTGTTTTGTTTTTTGCTTAATTTGCGCTGAGAACTAAATGTTTTATTTGGTATAATTTAAAACTGTTCAGTCACAATTTAATCAGGTAGCTAATGAAGTTCTGACGGTTCTTTCTCTTGTATGAATTATTTCTTACTGAGATGCATGAAAAATGATGTGTAACTAAACGATGAAACTCTGTAGGCATTAGCAATATTGCCCAAAGAGACCTAAAATTCAATACAGTATATTTTTATTATTATTATTTTTACATAACTGTACTACAGACCAGAAATGTGTTCAACAATATAAGAATATTTTGGGGGAAACTATTTTAATTTTGTTCTGTAATAGTTTGTACTTAAATATATATAGTAATTTAAGCTAAATTCATTTTATAACAGCATCATATATCTCTTTTAATTTATTTTATAACTGTTTTAATTTGCCTTGCTTTTATTTTGTGATTATTTTAATTCCTTTCTGTAAAGCACTTTGAATTGCCATAGTGAATGAAATGTGCCATATAAATAAACTTGCCTTGCCTTGAATATATTAGCCATTTAATTAGCACAATTTAAATACTACAATTTTTATGTAATTTAAGTCATTTTAGATATTTTCATGAATCATAGAAATTAAAGAGCTGATTAGATGTTAGAAGACATACAAGAATAAATTAATTGGTTTAAACTTATTTTTTTTTTTTTTTTTTTAATATGTATGTTTAAATATTTACAGAGTTGTTGGATATATCCAGCATGGAACAGTTATAAAGGAAAAGTGTGAGAGAAAACATTTATTCTGGCTGGTGTTTAATTATTAAAGCTTTAAATTGGCATTTGCCCTTTGACTCTTCATTGCCAATATTCAGCTGGAATAGTAAAGACGCACATGAATTGTGTGAAGTGAGGGGTTTGTATAGCATTAAAAACGTGTAAAACAATTGCGAGTTAAATTTATAAAGTGATTTTATACATTCATAAAGTGAATGCAAACCCAAGGCTTCGTAAACGAGAAGAGCGAAACACTGCTGAGGTTATTAACGAGTTTTACTAGATTCTGAGGGGTCCTTTACACGACAACGATGTACTAAAAACGTTTAAAAACGATTAAAAACGCTGTATTCTGCTGCCAGGCCAGTAGGTGGCGATGTCACAGTGTAAATAAACACTACGCACCTATAGACTGAACACGTAATACGCATGATGTCACCATCTTCACAAATTTGCGTTTTTGTGATGATAACGTATAGTTTTCAAAAGCTTGCGTTTTCAGACCCCCAAAACGCCGATGTCGTGCAAATGAACGGCCGTAAACAACATATAAAGAGTTTTTACTTGAAAACGATGCCGTGTAAACGGCCCCTTAGGGGGGTTTTCATGCGCATGCATGTTACGTGTTCATTCTAGAGTTTCTTTACAAAGTGACAGCGCCATCTACTGGCCTGGAGGCAGAATAAAAGCGTTTTTAACAGTTCTCGCGGATCTGTGTGAACGGTGAACGGTGAAAGGAAAAACTTTTACGTCTTAGTACATCGTTGTCATGCAAACGTACCCTAAAAGAATGACATTCAAAAATTGGATAAAAACAATATTCCACTGACAGCATTTGCCTGATCTGATGTTTTTTTTACATGTAATGTAGAAAGAAGCTTCCCCTTTTACGCAACACATATCCTGTATTGTTTTGAATGTTAAGTGTGTATTTATTGCATGTTTTGTTTATTTTTATATTAATGCAGCGTCCCACTGTCTTCACAGAATTTACACTTTACAAATAAATCAGCTTACAAGTGGTTTACGCTGCATACTACAATGGCATGGCACTGTTATTATTCAGTGATTGTGCCAATTAATGCTAGCAACTTGTTAAAAACAGGCTACTAGCAATGTGCTAATCCATGCTAGAAACATGGTAGCATGTGTTAAATCATGCTAGCGATGTGATAATCAATCGTGGAAAAACATGTTAGCAACGTTTTACTGACTGAATAAAATCTTCAAACTTCAATTTTTTCAAAGTTATGTCATCAAACTTTACTAGATTTAGCTAATGTATATATTAAATGGGAAGTTATTGTTATTATATGGGTTTTTGGCTTCAGAAAAAGCTGTAACATCTCTAAAGTGTATTTTGTAATGTTTGTGTTTGTTACTATCTATTTCTCAGGGCCTTGCGTCTCTGCTGTGTTGACGATTTGGGCTTTTGCGCGCTCTCTGTGCCGGGACGTATCGCTCGTGTCCAACGCATGGCTTGCTGTCGCTAGGTTGCCATGGCAACAGTATCTCCCAACGAGGCGGCAGAACACTGTCGAGTGAGGAAGAGGAGAGTAGAGGGGAAAGCGAGGAAGAACTTCTCCTGTCAGTTGTGCGAGAAGGCCTTCAACAGCTTGGAGAAGCTGAAGGTACACTCGTACTCCCACACGGGGGAGAGGCCGTATCGCTGCACACACACTGACTGCACCAAGGCCTTCGTCTCCAAGTATAAACTCCTACGGTAGGTACTTGTATTCTAACAAACAATTTAATGCCCATTATAGGTCTCTGATGCGAACCCACTCTCTCTGAATTTGTACATAGGCGAGTAGAGACCCTTTCTTTTGACACTTCATTTCATTTCCCTTAAAACTCACCAAAATGACATTTTTAAAGCAACACAAAGGAACATTTTTTACCTTAAAATAATGTTTCCAAAATCGTATCAGTGGTTCATCAAGTCGTAACAGGGTGAAAGGCACTTCTGGATTCGCTTTGCAGCCCCATATCTGCTATCACCACACTATGCAAGTTTGCCAAACCAGGTCGTGTTTCTGTAGTTCGAATGAGACATAAGAAAACTACAAATTTGACTTGCTTTACGTCAAGCATGACAATAGTCATTATTTAGTTTTTCTTTGTTTCTGATGTCGCAATACATCATACTTTCATGAAGTCATGCAACATACTCTACTTTGTCTGTGGACATCGTTCATTCCAAAGCCGGTGCTGGATAAAAAGCGAGACAGCGACAGTCGGCTGCGGGCGGCGAAATTATTTCCGACAGCAGTAATGGACAATTCCGCTTCCAACCTGTAGGGTGACCGAAGAGGAAAAGTTCCTTAGTGTTGCTTTAAACATTTTTTCTTGAAAAAAATTCTTCATGCCTTAAAATAGCTTGACTGTAACTCGACACCCTTGCCTCATTTAGTATGCGTGGTTCTATGAATATGCAAATGAGCCCTGCCTCCACTCACTCACTCAGCTCAGAGATCCACTGGTTGACGATCACACGTTGATCTGATTGGTTACAAGGTAGTTTGTGACGTCAGAAACACCAGCGATTTCAAAGCGTGTTTTTGAGACTGTCTTTGGTTCACTGCAGTTTTAAGGAGGAAATACTCAGCAATGGTGTCGACTTATGAATTTACACATGCTTTGTCTTAAAGCAGATTAAAAACACCACATAGACCACATTAAAAACAACATTAAAAGATGGATTTTCACCACAGGGGGACTTTAATGATTACTTTAACCTGTTCTCCAATTAATTAGCTATTTTGTTCTTGTATTTAAGTCCTGTCTTTATTCAGCTCTTTGTTCTGTGTCCACCAAACGCACTCTCCCGACCGCTCGCTCGTTCAGGGCACGCCTCCCAGGGAGTGGTCCTCGTGACAATTTTGCTGCATTCGTGATTCCAGCCCCACTCCAGCCCCAGAACCCAGTCAGCCTTCACCTGTGCCCACCACAGACACGGAGCCAGAGCCTGCCTTGGACAACGAGCCAATAAACCAACCTGAGCCGTACCCCGTCCCGGAGCCTGAGCCCAATGACGTGACCAGGTGCGCGAGCCGGCAACAACGCCTTGTGATTCTTGTGGTAGTTCTTGTGGTATCCGCCCACACTCCCGCCACTGATGCTGAGCTGCCACTGGCCTCTGACTGTGAATTATTCCGCTTAATCTCCCTTCACCGCTGGTTCCGCCTAGCCGAGTCTCCTGTTTCTACACTGGTCCCGTCCTGGGGTGCGTTTCCCAAAAGCATCGTTAGCCCACTATGGTCGCAAGTTCCGTCATTATCAGCATAGTTCAGCGAGTCTGTGTTTCCCGAAACCATCATTCCAATGAACATTCACAAACAGCATCGCAAAGTTGTGTGTTTGGAACGAAAGCTCTCGACCTGTGGTTAGAAGCAGAGTTTCTTGTTTGCATGACATGTGGACTCAATAAATCCTTATCTTGAGCAAAATAAGCAATCTGACATTCAGTACAATCTGTATCTTTAATTTAAAATACATACAAATGTCATTTAAGTCTGTTAGTTTGTCAAGAGATTTAAAGCGTCATTTTTGAAGAGTGCGCATGTGCGTACGTGCTCTAGTACGTAAGAACGAGCCTATGATTGAATCCATAAATAAAGCTAAATAACTGAGAAAAAGTCCTCAGATGCCATGTTCTTAATTATAGCAAAACATCTAGCATTAATTCAAACTCAAACAGATTAATTAATAGTAGTTATTACTCCCCTACATATGTGACATCATTAACCAACGTCCAATTTGCGACAATACGGTTCCGGGAAACAGTTGTGACTAGCTAGTTGACTTCTTCAATGATGCATCGTACTATGGTAGTGAAGCACTGAGTTACGGCGTTGTACGGGGAACGCACCCCAGCCCCATGTTGTCTTTGCACCCTGTGATCCCTCCCAGCCTCCCTCTCCCACCTACTCTACCAAAGCCAGCCAGTTCCCCAAAACCTGTCACCGCTGTTTTCTGTCAGTCCCTCGGCTCATGCTCAATTCCATCTGGTGGTGTGGATCTACCTCAATCCTTCCAGTCCCCAGCTCTATCTTGGTGTGAGGAACCCCTCTCTCTGCCTCCAGCCACTGAGCCCCAGACTCCACCTCCGGCCTACGTCCCTTCAGTTCCACCATGGCTCCATGCTCCCTGGTCTTGACAGGGGTCCCTCATCCCACTGGCTCCTTCGTCCCTCCATCTTCACCTTGGTCAGGCGTCACCGTTTCCACCACGTGATATCTGGCCTTCGGCTATGCCTCAGCCCTCCATCCCTACGGACCTTCAGTTCTGCCTTCCCTCTGGCTCTGCCGTTGTCCTCAGTTGCTCCAACTCCACCGCTGTCTTCCGGGTCCCCGCCTCTGCCTCTGTACCGAGAGCCGTCAGCTCCACCTTGGCCCTCCAGACCTGTGCTGTCACCCTGGATCTGTGTCTCCTCGGCTCCGTTTGGATCTCCACCATGGCCAGCTCTGTCACAGGAGATCGCATCCCTGGTCCCTCCTCCTAGGCCTCCACTATGGCTCCCCCTCCTGCGACCTTGCCTTGGATCATCTTGCTGGCTTTGGCCTGGCTCCTCCTGGTCCTGGCTCCTCCTGCTCCTGGCTCCTCCTGGTCCTGGCTCCTCCTGCTCTTGGCTACTCCTGCTCATGGCTCCTCTTGGCTACTCCTGGCTCCTCTTGGCCACTCCTGCTCCTGGCTCGTCCTGCTCCTGGTTACTCCTGCTCCTGGCTACTCCTGCTCCTGGCTCCTCCTGATTCTGGCTACTCCTGCTCCTGGCTACTCCTGCTCCTAGCTCCTCCTGTTTCTGGCTCCTCCTACTTCTGGCTACTCCTGCTCCTAGCTCCTCCTGCTCCTGGCTCCTGGCTCCTCCTGCTCCTGGCTTCTCCTGCTCCTGAATCCTCCTGCTCCTGGCCACTCCTCCTCCTGGCTCCTCCTGGCTCCTCCTGGTACTGGTCCTGGCTCTGTCCTGCTCTTGGCTACTCCTGCTACTGGCTCCTCTTGGCTTCTCCTATTCCTGGCTCCTCCTGCTCCTGACTCCTCCTGCTCTTGGCTACTCCTGTTCCTGGCTACTCATGCTCTTGTCTACTCCTGCTCCTGGCTCCTCATGGCTACTCCTGCTCCTGGCTCCTCCTGCTCCTGTCTCCTCCTGCTCCTGGTTACTCCTGGTCCTGGCTGCTCCTAGCTCCTCCTGCTCCTGGCTCCTCCTGCTTCTGGCTACTCCTGCTTCTGGCTACTCCTGCTCCTAGCTCCTCCTGCTCCTGGCTCCTCCTGCTCCTGGCTCCTCCTGTTTCTGGCTACTCCTGCTCCTGGCTCCTCCTGCTCCTGGTTACTCCTACTCCTAGCTCCTCCTGCTCCTGGCTCCTCCTGCTTCTGGCTCCTCCTGCTTCTGGCTCCTCCTGCTTCTGGCTCCTCCTGCTCCTAGCTCATCCTGCTCCTGACTCCTCCTGCTCCTGGCTCCTCCTGCTTCTGGCTACTCCTGCTCCTGGCTACTCCTGCTCCTAGCTCCTCCTGCTCCTGGCTTCTTCTGCTCCTGGCTTCTCCTGCTCCTGGCTCCTCCTGCTCCTGGCCACACCTCCTCCTGGCTCCTACTGCTTCTGGTTCCTCCTGCTCCTGACTCCTCCTGCTCCTGATTCCTCCTGCTCCTGGCTATTCCTACTTCTGGCTCCTTCTGCTCCTGGCTCCTCCTACTCCTGGCTACTCCTGCTCCTGGCTCTTCCTGCTCCTAGCTCCTTCTGCTCCTGGCTCCTCCTGCTCTTGGCTTCTCCTGTTCCTGGCTACTGCTCCTGACTCCTCCTGCTCCTGGCTCTATTTTGATTTAGTTTTCATTAGCCGCTTTCCGACCGGAGGAACCTTTTCACAGTTCCTAGAACTATTGGCTAAAGTACCCGGATGTTGGCGTGTTCGCACCGCAGGAACTAGGAATGATTTTAGTTCTAGGAACTCCATTTGGAGGAACTAATTTAGCTCCTACTTCAGAGTAGGGTCTAAACCAGCACTATAGGAACTACCCGTGACGTTAGTGTACGCTGATTGACCGAACGCACGCGGAACACCAGCACCCGCCATTTTTAAAACAGCTAGGATGTAAACACACAGATTATAGCCTATATATTTACTCCATAAACTAACTATACAAACATGGAAAACAGTGATAGATGGGTCTCTAAACCTTTATGCTGAAGAGAAAATCCAACGCAACTTTGAGGGGACCAAGCCAAACATGATTATGTTTATCTGCCCAGCTAGCAACACTGGACATCAACCACACGGCATAGGCTAATAACCTTTATTTCATATACTGTGTACTTTCTATAACAGTTCTATCTGACATATTAAACAGTACTGTTAGACAGATCGCTAACTAATAAACACAGAGAATGCGAGCATTGTTTGCTCTGGCGTTCTCAGCGCCGCCAAAAGAAAGGTCCGTCGTGCCGTCAAAATAAAAGTCACCGTGCTTGCATCACTCCCTTACCCCTCCTACCAGTTCCTATGGTCACTTGGCCAGTGCGAACGCAAACAGCAAAACCGAGTTTGGGGGAGAGTAGTTCTTAGAACTGTTTAGAAGTGGACAGTTCCTAGAACTAAGTTTCTGTAACTACTTGGTCGGAAAGCAGCTATTGTGTTTAAAGCTGCCGTTGGCAACATTTTTTTGATCAAATTCAGTGAAATTGACACTATAATCCGACAGAAAAACATAAATAAGGTGGTTTTAGAAAAAAAGCCGAGCTTCTAACTCCACCTGGAGCGTGTTATTTGTTTTGCAAAAATCCACCGCTCCCGTCTCATCGGGTCCAATCAGCGCAGGGGGGTGTGCGATCTGACTGTCAATCACAGTTCGTGCACACGCCACAGATCCCCCCCCTCCCTCGCGCAGACGCGCGCATTACAATATCACATGCACACGACATGCTTGAAGTTCGCCTGAAGATTGTATGAAGCGTGATGGCGGAGAGAAAATCTACTAACAAGCTTCCAATTCCTCGGTTATTGCTATCTATGGATAGATTAGCCAGGCCAGCCTACCTCCGAGTCCATGGTGTTGATCGATGCTGAAGAGATGGACGCGTTCACAGAAAATCAGGTACACACGCACTGACGATGGGCGGGTGCTCGTTGGTAGTGGGGAGGGGCATGAGAGTTGTAAACATTCAAAATTTTGGCTAAGTCCACTCAATCTGCCAGACTTGCCGACGGCAGCTTTAAGTTATGTTCCTGTTTGCCTGTGTACCCTGTCATTTGACCTTGTTTCCTGTATGTTTGATTAATGATTCCTTTCACCTGTTCTCAAGTTAATTAGCTCTTTTGTTCCTTTTTGTATTTAAATCCTATCTTCATTCAGTTCTTTGTTCGGTGTCTTCAATGTTAAGGTGTTGTGAAGTCTATTTCACAATAAAAAACTACTATATTTGCATAGAGTTCTTCGTAAAATCTTAACACATTTTCCAAGACCACAATTTCATTAGTGGCTTTCGCACCAGAAGAATCTTTTCATAGTTCCTAGAACTGAAGTACGCGATTTTTGGCGTGTTCACACCACAGAAACTAGGAACGATATTAGTTCTAGGAACTCCTTTTGGAGGAACTAATTTAGCTCCTACTTCAGAGTTGGGTCTAAACCAGCACTATAGGAACTACCAGTGACTTAAGTGTACACTGATACACTGACCAGCACCCGCTATTTTTAAAAAGCTGTGTAAAAACACAGATTATTGCCTATATTTTTAATCCAGAAACTAACTCTACGAACATGGAAAACAGTGATAGATGCGCCTCTTAACCTTTACGCTGAGGAGAAAATCCAACGCAACTTTGAGGGGACCAAGAGAAACATGATTATGTGTTTCTGCTCGGCTAGCAACACTGGACATCAATCACACGGCAAACGCTAATACCTTTTCAAATCCTGTCTACTTTCTTTGTATAACAGTTCTATCTGATAAAATATCAGACAGGACTGTTAGACAGATCGTTAACTAATGAACACAAAGAATGTGAGCACTGTGAACTCAGGCTCTGGCGTTCTCAGCGCCGTCAAAATAAAGGTCACAACAAACGCGGCTTACGTCACTTCAGAGTTCCTACTGGCGGTGCGAATGTAATCAGGAAAATGTTCCTAAGGGAACCATTAGTTCTTGGGGAACCACCCTGGTGGCTAGGTTAGGTGAACGATGAACTAAGTTGCTAGAACTACCTGGTGTGAAAGCCCCTATTATATGACATTTGGTCATCAAAAGGATTAGCTCCTGGCATGGTCAGTGTACACTAATGCATATTTGTGTCCATAGGCACATGGCCACACACTCGCCAGAAAAGACCCACAAGTGCAGCTACTGCGAGAAGATGTTCCACCGTAAAGATCACCTGAAGAACCACCTCCACACACACGACCCCAACAAGGAGGCTTTCAGCTGCACGGAATGCGGCAAGAGCTACAACACCAAACTTGGCTTTCGAAGGCACCAAGCCCTTCACGCTGCTCACCGTGGAGACCTCACCTGCCAGGTGTGTCTGCAGTCGTACCCGAGCACTCCCCTGCTGCTGGAACACCTGCGCGGGCATGCTGGGAAAAGCGCTACCGCGACTAAAGAGAAGCGACATCAGTGCGAACACTGCGAACGGCGCTTTTACACCCGTAAGGACGTGCGACGCCACCTGGTGGTGCATACGGGACGCAAGGACTTTCTGTGCCAGTATTGCGCTCAGCGATTCGGCCGTAAAGACCATCTTACCCGCCATGTTAAGAAAAGCCACGCTCATGAGCTGCTTAGGGTGAAGGCGGAGCCTGTCGATTTAATGGAGTCTCAGTCCTCACCAGCATCCGGGCCACTCACGCTAAGATATCCACTTGGTCATGCTTCTTACTCGCCAACTCCGCCGCTAAGGGCGGAGCTCGAAAGCTATCTCCTCGAGCTACAGGCTGAAGATACACCCAAGCTGAGCGCTTCCGCCACGGTGACTGGAGAGACGACGTCGTCCCTGGACTTTCTGTCTCCACTGTTTAATTTTCTGCCTTACAGCCAGGGGGCGGGGCCTACTTTGGGAGTGGCTTACAACCAAGAGGAGGGGCTTCTGGCCACGCCCATCCAAGACACACCGGAGCCTCTTAGCCTTCTTCACACAATCTCACACTCGCAAAGCAATGCACTCGCTCCCAGTTACACACACCCACCATCTCTGAATACAACCACCACCCTGCCTCGCTTCCACCAAGCCTTCCAGTAGCACAAATACATTCACAAACCAACAAAGTGCACTTTTTATCATCAACTTAGCTCTTAATCAAGTTCGAACAAGCACAGTCCAACAAATCACCGCATTTTAAAGGAAAGTAGGGATGCTCCGATATTGACATTTTGGCCGATACCGATAACCGATAACTCTTCATATTTGAAAGCCGATAACCGATATATTGGCCGATAAATCTAGATCCAAATTTTTATATAATTTTTGAGAGCCTGATTACAAAAACATAAGTCTCGCCATTAAAAGCCACGTCCCAAACACACAATTATAATGCTCTCATAATAATTGTATGTAGCCGATATGACAGACTTGCGCTGCACATGTTGCGCATAACTGTATTTTCCTTTATTTCAGTCATATTTCAAGCAATTCAAAACCATCGTGTTGAACAGTGAAGTGTCTCAGCTGAAGGAAATAATTCCATTATTTATCGGCTTAAATATATCGGTCATATTATCTTATTAGGCCGATATATCGTGGATTCTTAAAGGAAAGTCTTGAGGACAGTATCACACGTTTGCTCATTCAAGAGATTACAGATGCATTGCTCGTTTTATGTTCTAGAGGTGTTTACTGTAACTGAATATTAAGAAGCAGAGCTCAGTTTGCAGTGACTTTTAGCTCTCAAAATGCCGACAGAGACAGTGCATAGTTTTAATGTCCTCTCATTATTAACACTAGCGGTGTCGAAGTTCCATCAAAGCTAAAAGATCATTGATCTAATGTTGTTTCCATCTCTTTGTGTTTGTTGTATGGCTCATGAACTGTTGGGTACTGAACTACCAGCGTTTTAGTGACCATGTCACAACTATTTACAGCCAAAGGCAACCAAAACCTTCATAGCTATAGAGAGGAAGGCTCATCTCGTTATGTTTTTTGTTTTTTGATGGCTGTTTGCCTTCATGCTGCTGCTCGTTGTAAGGGCCTCAAAGGACACCAGCGCAGGAATGCTTCACAATTCACACCAACAAAGGGAAAGAAGGACGAAGAATCCCACACACACACACACTCTCTCTTACTTTATTCAACCTCATCCGAATGCTGGCTGTTGCACTGATCAAGGCTAACGATGAACCAGTTTTTGCTGTCTCGGCTTATAAAACTCCAAAATACAATCTGTGACATCACCTTGACTTCTCTCTGAACATAAGCTGAAGATTTAGTCTCTAAATCAAATGAAGGTTTTTTCGCATTGACAGCGATTTTGCAAAGTCATTGGTTTTCAGTGGGAGTTGGCGATTCGAGGCGACACAAGGGACTCGACTTGGCCAGTGACGCAATGTGTCGGCTACTAACAGGAGTCCGCACAGATATGATGTGATGGGTCACATGATCTGTCCCAGAATGCAGCAGTTGAGTAGTAATGCCTCAGAATCAGTGGGGGGGGGGGGGCTGAAAGTCAAAAAGGTTGAGGTTCACTGCTCTAGAGACCAGTGTTGGGAGTAAAGCTTTACAAGTAACTTGAGTTGCGTAATCAGATTACTTTTTTAAAGTAACGAGTAAAGTAGCGCATTATTTTTAAATGTAAATCTCTCTGGGCCCTATCATACACCCGGCGCCAGGCGCGACGCTAGTGTGTTTAGCTAGTTTCAGCCCGACGCAGTTTTCATTTTCTCGTCCTGCGCCACGATGTTTAAATAGCAAATGCATTAGCGCTCATCTGTGGCCCATGGGCTGCTGGTCTGAGAACGAGTGTGTGTTCAGGAGTGTTGATGGAGCGCTGCTAACAGACTGAGCCGTTGACCGACTGAAACCTGCTCTAAAGGCAATGGCGCAAATTATTATTTTTTGTTATTTAAAGAGCGCGTTAGTAATGTGAGCCTATAGGCGGGTCCATAACGCGCATACACTCTGCTTATTACACACACACACTCTGCTTATTACACACACACTCTGCTTATTACACACACACACTCTGCTTATTACACACACACACTCTGCTTATTACACACACACTCTGCTTATTACACACACACACTCTGCTTATTACACACACACTCTGCTTATTACACACACACACTCTGCTTACTACACACACACACTCTGCTTATTACACACACACTCTGCTTATTACACACACACACACTCTGCTTATTACACACACACACTCTGCTTACTACACACACACACTCTGCTTATTACACTCACTTTGTCCTGTAGATGGTGTGCTTGCACGCTTTAACCTCACACACACACACACACACATACACACACACACACACACACACACACACACACACACACAGCTTTAATCTCGCGCACGAGCAGATCTGTTTCTTCGCTAAAGAAAAGAGCGCAACTGGCTTTTAAAGGGAATGGGAGACGAGACTCTGATTGGTTTATTGCACGTTACGCCCCAAACACACCCATTACTCATTAAGAGAATAGGGACGGCCATTTTAGACCAGCGCCGGGAGCGCCGACCATGTTTCCCGTCGTTAAACTGCGCTTGTGCCGTGCGCTTTAGACCATGCGCTTAGATCGTTAAAATAGGGCCCTCAGAGTTACTAATATCTGAGTTACTGTTTCAAACAGAGTAATGCAAGTTACCCCCCCCGATTTATTGACCTCTACTGTACAACCGTGAATTTGCATTTCCTTCAGCCT
This sequence comes from Squalius cephalus, assembly GCF_949319135.1. Lineage (NCBI taxonomy): Eukaryota > Metazoa > Chordata > Actinopteri > Cypriniformes > Leuciscidae > Squalius > Squalius cephalus. Next base: position 60,876,558 of record NC_137124.1, on the reverse strand, counting down.
GAGGCTTATTCAATTCACTTTTGCTGTGAAAATGCGTGTTATTAAAAAGTAAACCATCAAGCCCATCAGCCCAGGTGAGAAAGAGTTACGCAAAAGTAATGTAACACTTAACCTTCCATAAAGAGTAAATAAGTAACGCAATTAGTTACTTTTTAGGGAGTAACTCAATATTGTAACACGTTACTTTTAAAAGTAACTTTCCCCAACACTGCTAGAGACACGTGTGTGTGTGTGTGTGTGTGTGTGTGTGTGTGTGTGTGTGTGTGTGTTGGGACAGAGTCTGTAAATGTCCTTTTGATTTAGTCCGTCGGAAGCTGACGGTTGTTAAAAGCTTAAACATTCAGAGAACCTCCTCCGTTTGGGGCGTATGTTTCATAATAGCACTTTCAGAAAAAATAATATGCCCTTTATTTTGTGAAAGTAACTGTCATAAATTAGTTTAGCTATCATAATTAGCCTTTAGAAGATTTTAAGCATACATACACAATGCTACATGTGTGATATTTTTTACAGGTACACTTCATACAGTGTTGATTTGTTGTTTTTATTGTTGTTGTTGTTGTTGTTTTGCTTTATTGCACAAAATATCAAACTGTCAGTGTCTCAGAAACTGAGGCTTCAGCCAAAAAAGGTCAATTCAAGCAAAATCACTTTAGCAAGTACATTCTGCATTTACAGCGTTTTACAATCGCTACGGCACATTTTTCATTACATTTTTACTCTTCACACAGTCCTCCAAACCAACTTTCAGTAAATTTCACATCCAGAATGTCTCAAAAAGTCATTCTTCTATGACACTAGCAAAGGTTTCACCCAACAAACACTTTATAACAGCATTACACAGTTCATGTTACATGATGCATGTTTACATCGCAGTTCAAAACGACCCCTAAGACTTTAAGAAATGTGTCCGAGCGATTGTAAAGCAGACTGAAGCTGAACCTGTAAGTGTCTGCTAGCTTCAGGAACCGTGTAGATCTGTGGCCTGGTGACCCGCCTCCGTGAGGTCATCTGAATGAGTGAAGGCGTTCATTTATTGCTGCTGAATCGTGGACGAGTGTGTGTGTAGGATTACTTTATCATTGGGAGCCACGAACTCTCCTGTTCATTGGTACAATCACAACACCGAGTGTTTCTGAGTGACGCTCTGCAATAATCTGATGGAAATGCTGCTAAAGGACAGTGTAAAGCCCTGGTGCTGCGACAGACCCTCTCCTCGCTTTCAGAACATTTCAAACTGTTTTAAAGTGTGTGTGTGTGTGTGTGTGTGTGTGTGTTTTGGGGTTATGTGAGCCATATTGTTAATGTATTTGTAATATGGTGCATATATATCATTTAGAGGATGGATGATATGGATAGATGAAATAGCATTCCAGCCATAATTATGTGTTTTTTTTAATGTATCTGTAATGCCATTCTGTGATAATGGCCTGCTATTGCTAATCATGCATATTTTACTTTAATGTATTTTACGAACTACTGTTGTACATGTATAGCCTAAGACAGAATCCCATATATATATATATAAATATATATATCTATGTGTGTGAGTGTGTGTGTTGTGGGAAGTGCTGCCACAGCTGACGAGTCTCATACTGATAACATCATCCAAAGAGAACGTTATTTATTCGCTGGCTAGCCGTGTCAGGTGTGTGTGTGAAGGAAGGCAGGCTGTTGGCAGCTGTGTGTGTTTCTGATGAGAAGTGTGTGTGTTCCTGATGACAGGTGTGTGTGTTTCTGTGTGTGTTCAGACGACCTTTGCTGCTATGTGAGGAGAGGAGAGATTTGGTCCAGTGTTAATACTGTCCACAGTACTGAATGATCAATAAACACGAGAAGGACTCACTTTACCAAGAGTTTCTTTGTGTGTGTGTGTGTGTGTGTGTGGAAAGTATATTCAGGATGAGAAAAAATTACATTCAATGTGTATTTTGTTTTATGAATTACAATTTCTGTTTAGTTTCATTATTTATTTATTTATTTACATTTATTTTATGTAAAAAAAAAAAAAATCTGTTTTATGAATTACAATGTTAAAATGTCTGTTCAGTTTCATTATTTTTTTAAATAGATTTTTATTTTTTATTGAAGCCAAGTTCACTTCGTTATAATGGCCATCATCCTCAGTGATCCCACACACACACAAAAAATCTGTTTTATGAATTACAATGTTAAAATGTCTGTTCAGTTCATTATTTTTTTATTTTTTTATTTTATTTAAATGTATTGAAGCCATGTTCATTTATCCGTTATAATGGCCATCATCCTCAGTGATCTCACTCAGCGAAAAATAATAATAAAAAACAAAACCCGCTAAATACTCTTGTTCCGGCGGAAGTGCTGACGAGGCGCTGACGTCACGCAGTGCCCGTATGCTGCGTATAAAAGCTGGAGCAGGCCCTTTTTCCGCCCTTTTGTGAAGGATCGAGTTGAGATCCCGTTGCTCTTCCTGACTCACCGCTGTTCTTCTCAGCCTTTGATACGAATAAGTCGGTCAGGAATTAATAATCATGGTAATTTGATGTTATACTAATATCATAAGTGTTTTTGTCGCTTATTGTGTTTAGGTCTGTTCGTGCATCGGAGTAAACACGCGGCGCTGTTGATCTTTCCGAGGGCTCGTGGTTTCTGAGAGATTCGCGGTCAAATATTATTTTATTTACCGTTTTATGCCAAGCCTTTGCTCGTTTTTCTATTTAACGTTGTTTTTGGCTTAACTTAAGTTTAAGGTTAGAAGAAAAAAGTATTTGTACGCATACTAGCTTCACGTGCTATCGTAAATGTCCGACTTCCCACTTCTAAAGTCGAGTTTCCGAGCTCGTCGGCGCTTTGTTGTAAAGTGCCGGAATCACGGAGGACGACAGGTTTATTCTTGCTTTTATATTTTGGGCAAGTCTTATTAAAGTCAAAATAATATTTAGCGTCTCATTCATATAAACATTTCCCGCGCTATCTAAATGTTTATATGTAGATATGCACTACTTTAACAAAGACTAGGCGATGTAACTTGTGGGGGAAAAGTCTCGGTAGTACTTGAGGACGTTCATGTCCGATTTCCTACTAGGAAACTCGTATTATTCGTAAATGTTTTTAAAAGAAGTCTCTTTTGCTCACCAAGGCTGCATTTATCTGATTAAATACATAGTTACTTGAAATATTTCACACATTTCAGAAATCATTCTAATATGATTTGCTGATCAAAAAAAACATTAATTCAAAAGTTTGGGGTCAGAATTTATTTTTTGGAAGGAAATTAAAGAAATCAATACTTTTATTCAGCAAGGATTCATTAAATTGATCAAGTGAATAGGACATTTATAATGTTACAACATAATCTATTTCAAATAAACCATGTTCTTTTGAACTTTCCATTCAAAGAATATGTTTTTTACATATTACTGTTCAATAATAATAAATGTTTCTTGATCATATTATACTGATTTCTGAAGGATCATGTGACACTGAAGACTGGAGTAATGATGCTGAACATTCAGCTTTGATCACAGGAATAAATTACACTTTACTATATATTCACATAGAAATATTGTGAAACATTTCAAATAACTTTATGTATTTAATCAGATAAATGCAGCCTTGCTGAGCAGAAGAGACTTCTTTTAAAAACATTAAAAAATCTTCCTGATCCCAAACTTGTATATATTCTGAATAAAGGTAGTATATGTTTTATTTGTGCAGGTCTTCAGTTTAGTGTGTGTGTGTAAAGATGTTTAATAACAGCACGTGTGTGTTTACAGGCGTTTAAAGACACCGGTAAAGCCCCGGTCGAGGCCGAGGTCGCGATCCACCGGATCCGCATCACACTGACCAGCCGTAACGTCAAGTCTCTGGAGAAAGGTGTGTGTGTGTGTGTGTTTACCGTAACCTGTCTGTGCTAAACACGGCAATGAGGAGGACAACATGTGAACGACTTCAGCATGAGTTATAATATACGCTATTCTGAGCCCTTTTCCCCTGAACACTCGTGTGTGTGTGTGTGTGTGTCGGATGGGTCTTCATTAATCATGTTTTCTCTGCAGTTTGCGCTGATTTGATCCGAGGTGCCAAAGAGAAGAGCCTGAAGGTCAAGGGCCCCGTAAGGATGCCCACCAAGGTGAGACCCGTTCTCTCGTACACACCGTTCTTAATGTACACAAAACGTACACAAGTCTTAAATGGTCTAAGAAAAGTTAATCATCATTACAAAGGTCTTACATTTTGTGACCGAAATCAGGAATTGTTTTTTCAGGATTGATTATTAAACTTCAGAAGGCGATGGTTTAATGAAGTGCTGCTTGTGTCACAGTAAACGCGCCGCTGTTGCTCAACACCTTTCAGAAAAATTCACCGTTATTAATAAACCGGTTTTATCAGGGTAACTGTTATTTCTGCTTTTCCATAAGCGCCACCTACTGGCAGAGTGGAAAATCATAGCAAAAATTAAACAATATTTTACGTAACAAACAAATCGAGAAGCAAATGTCTTATTTTGAACCCTTTTTAAAAAGATTTAAAGGCTGAAATGTGAGGTTTATCATTTTATCAAACTTTTTTTGTACGCTTGTGTTTGAACTGTTTGGTTTAAATCGTACAGTTTTATGATGGGATACATAGACGTTGCTCTACCCTGCGCGCGTGGGTATTGTGCGGGTGAGAGCCTGCAGATGCCTTGTGACGGCGTGGGGGAAAGGTACTTTTAAAAGTAGTGTTACAATATGGCGTTACTCCCTAAAAAGTAACTAATTGTTACTTTGTTACTTTTTATGTAAGGGATAATGTATAGAGAGGCGGTTGTTATAGCGAATAACAAGCCCGACAGGCTGAACGAGACCCCGACGCGAAGAAGAAAATAGTCCGTTCCGCGTCCATAGCAACGCGCTGTTTTTCATGGCAACGGTCTGTTATCAAGAAATAACAGACCGCATTCTACATTCAATTCCGAATTCAGCCAAGCCATGTAATAAGAAAAGTTATTTTTTTCGCAAGACAATTTTTTTGCCAATGTAAAGGCTCTTTCACTGCAGAAGTGAACCTGATGAGCCTCCGTCTGGACAGTAGAGGTCAGTAAATGGGGAATCAGTGTAACTTGCGTTACTTATTTTAAAAAAAGTTACTGATATTTGTTACTTTTATGTAATCTGATTGCGTAACGCGTGACCTGTAACACCGTGTCCTAACCAGACGCGATAAGATTCCAGCGGGACAGAATTTGTCTGCGAGATCCGTCAAAATCAATCTAAACCCACAGCCAATCAGAACAGTGTGTGGGTGGAGTCAGCAATCAGAACAGTGTGTGGGTGGAGTCAGCAATCAGAACAGTGTGTGGGTGGAGTCAGCCAATCAGAACAGTGTGTGGGGGTCGGAGTCAGCCAATCAGAACAGTGTGTGGGTGGAGTCAGCCAATCAGAACAGTGTGTGGGCGGTGTCAGCCAATCAGTTTAGCGTGTGGGTGGAGTCTCGCGGCACCAGAGAGTAATCTTGACGGCACTCGCAAGAAAATTTATAAGTCGCTACATAATCAAATTCACAAATATTACACCATTTAAATATTAAAAATACATAGGCTGAGTTACTAAAACAATCTTTGTCAAAGAATACACTTGTTTGTTCACAGTTTGAACGTTCTTGTTTCCATTTAATTTCAGGATCTGAGGGGAATTATCCATCGTTGCTTTTACAGCTACAAAGCTGGAGCACTAAATGATATTCAAAGTCACATTACACGCTTTTAACATTAATTAAAGCACATAAACAGCACCTGAGATCATCATTGCCGTTGTTACAGCGCGACGTCGCAGAAAAATAGAAACCGTTTCTGAAATAGAGTCGCGGCTGGTTAGGACAAACTCTGATTAACATGGAGAGGCATGTTCTCGCGTTAGTGACTGTCCTGTGATGTTGATCAGTGTTGAGTAAAGTGTTCCCCTGGCTCTCCTCTCTCATTAAGACCCTGCGCATCACGACCCGTAAGACCCCGTGTGGAGAAGGCTCCAAGACCTGGGACCGGTTCCAGATGCGGATCCACAAGCGCCTCATCGACCTGCACAGCCCCTCGGAGATCGTGAAGCAGATCACCAGCATCAGCATCGAGCCCGGCGTGGAGGTCGAGGTCACCATCGCAGACGCCTGAGCTGTCCGAACAATAAAACTACTTCTCACATCTCGAGTCTCTCCTGTGTTTATTCTCACACACACACACACACACACACACACACACACACACACACGACTGTGTGTAGAAAGATCTGTGGGTTTTGGTCTTCTTTACAACACAAACTTAAAGGAAAAGTTGCAATACTGATTCGTATCTTGTTCTGAAGAAGAAACTACAGTAGTCGACATTTGAAGTGGATCAAAACCTCTCATTAAAGTCATACATGAGTTTTGAACCATACCCGTTCTTGTCTCAGGATGAACGTTTTTGATCCGCTTCAAATGTTGACTAATGTAGTGCCGAACATAAGATTCAGTGAAACACTCTGAAAAATGAGTGTTGATGTATAAGATTGGCCAAGAGATTTATTATTTTTTTCAGTTTTTTTTTTATTCTAAACAAATAAGTGTAAACTGACAAAAAGCAAAGATAAATGCGTGAAAGGGAAGTTAATATAGACCCTTGAAGCACCATAACTGAAGATCTATGCTCATTTTCTTTGAAACTTAAAAGGAATAATGAATAATATGGGCAATTTTTTTTATAATAAAAATAAGGTTAAACTGCCCAGAAGTATAGATAAACAGTGTGAATGAAATTAAAAGACCTTTTCAAGCACCATAACTGAAGCTAAATATCTTTCCCCAGTGAAATTATATATGCACTCTATAGTAATATTAGTAACCATGATATTAACATGGACTAACAATGAGCAATACTTCACTTATTGATCTAGGATAATGTTAATTGTGATATTTAACACATTTATGATCAGAAGTAAGTTTACATAATATTAATGTTTTTATTAAAGAGTAATGCTGTAAAATTAAATTGCTTTGTTGATGCATTAATGTTAAATGCATTATGAATTGATACGTCATACTAATAGACAAAGTATTTTTGCTTGAATGTGGAAGCCATATTCATGTAAACTTTAAAAGCAGAACGTTTAATAATAAGAGGAATTAATTAAATAAATGTGCAGCGCTCACAAAACCTAAAATGTGAATTTGTAAGAATATAAATATTTCGGTAACACTTTACAAGAAGGTTCATTAGTTAACGTACTAAGAATGAACAATATTTCTACAGCATTTATTAAACATTTCATATTAATTTCAACATTTACTAATACATTATTCAAATTAAAGGTTGTATTTGTTAACATTAGTTAATGCACTGTGAACAAACAATGAACAGCTGTATTTTTATTAACTAACATTAACAAAGATTAATAAACACTAACAAATGTATTGCTCACGGTTAGTTCATGTTGATTCACGATGAACCTTATTGTAAAGTGTTGCCAATATTTTAGGTTCAGGAAACCCTACCATCTTATTATTATATTATACACATTTAAAGCTAAATATATTGACAACTTTTAGTCACAAAAGCCCAGAATGCACCTGTGATTTGAAGTGAATCTACAGCCTAATGAACTTACAGGTGTGCTGAATGTCTTTAAGAGCTGATTGATGAGCAGGTGTGGCTAATGCATTCTGGGTAAGATCTCACCTGAGCTATTAAAGCTCGTTTTCATGTCTGAAACGGTTTCAAACGTTTAATCTCTAAGCCACTGACACACACATGTCAAGTTTGTGAAACTGCGCTTGCTTTAAGAACATAACTGTTATACGACAGTATAATCCTGGTGACGGTTATGGATATGAATGAAGACACCGTGTTGGCGATGGAGTCGACGGCTTGTGAACCTCATCATGTGGCTCTTCCGGAACTTTCTGGAGTTTCCTCCATAACATCACAGGTTATAAGATTGCAAATCTGTTTATAACACATAATGTCCATCTTTGTTTATATATAGCGCTGTGTGGTGTTTGTGTGCAGAGTGAAAGCGCTGAGATCTCTGAGCAACAGCAGCTTCGAGTTTACTTAAAAGTTCGGCCTTTCAGTGAAGAAGAGCTGAGAAGCAATGAAGAACAGGTACGGTTAAGCTCAATCCAATGATCATGTTTGACTTCGGAAACGTAGGACTTTAAAGGGCTCCTATATGCTCTTTTCAGAAGAATATAGTCTCTGATGTCCCCAGAGTGTGTATGTGAAGTTTTAGCTCAGCATACCCCACAGATATGTGTTTATAGCATGTTAAAATGGTCACTTTTAATGGTGAGCAAAAACATAGTGTTCGTGTGTGTCCCTTTAAATGCAAATGAGCTGCTGCTCCCGACACAGAGGGCGGAGCTTCACGAGCGCGCGCGCGTGTGTGTGAGCTTTTTAGTAGCTCCGATTACCTCACACACTGAACATTTCAAAAACTTTTGTCTTTTATGTATAAACGTTGGACAATGGAGATACTAAAGAAGTGACAACATATAGAATACAACAGGACCTTTCTGAATGGTTAGTTGATGAATTTGTGAATATGATGTGTAGTTAACTATCTTCTAGTCATTGATTAGCATATTCGGTAACACTTTAGCGTAATAGTCCGTTATTAATTATGGTAATTATGCAGTAAATAATTAGTACTACATTAACACTTCAGCTACTACTAACTGATATAGAAACGAGAAACTAATCCGTAACTAATATCAAATTTAAGAGAGAGTTCCTTTTACTAGGTAATCAATGATTACTGAATGATATTAGCCTTATTAATGACTATTAACTAACTGACAAATTATAAAGAACATTATCTTGTGTCAGACATAATCAGCCATAATTTTTACTCTTATTAGTAATTAAATGCATAATTCCTCATAGTGACTAACACTTGAGTAATTAGTGATGCATTTTATGATCATGTTGAGTAAAAGACAATTGCTCACATTTCAGACACGTGTGACTAGTAATTCTTTATAATTTAATTACTATTTAAGTTCTTAATGATTACCTAATAAGGAACTTCCTAAGTCCTAAATTCAATATTACTTGCTGATTATTAGTTAAGCTTGTTTTTATAATAGTTAATAGTGGCTGAAGTGTTAATGTAGTACTAATTAGTCCTGAATAGTTACTTATTAATGACGGACCATTATTTTAAAATGTTACCGAATATTCTGTCATGATGATCTATAAATCGTGTTCCCGGGGGTGGGGTTATGTAAATGTTAGGGCTAGTGATGTCACTAACCTGTGAAGAAGCTCGTTGTAGTTCCTACCAGCCGTTTGTTGTAGTCCTTAAAGCGATTTCTGTAAAAGAAAATATCTCCCTTTGAACTGTGAGTGTCGTAACTTTAATGTTGCTGGTTGAGCATAAACAACATCTGCACACTAACTAAAGTTAGAAAAGTGAAATCATAGTTAACCACCGCTTTATCTCTCCTCTCAGGGCTGTGTTGTGTTGGAGGATTCAGAGAACATCTCTCTTCACGCTCCTAAAGGATCCGCCAGCATGAAGAGCAGCGAGAAGGGAATCGGTCAGCAGGTCTACAAGTTCAGCTTCACACAGGTGAATGAGTTGAGCTGGGCGCAGGTGAGGGAGTTGAGCTTGGCGCAGGTGAGGGAGTTGAGCTTGGCGCAGGTGAGCGAGTTGAGCTTGGCGCAGGTGAGCGAGTTGAGCTCGGCGCAGGTGAGGGAGTTGAGCTCGGCGCAGGTGAGGGAGTTGAGCTCGGCGCAGGTGAGGGAGTTGAGCTCGGCGCAGGTGAGGGAGTTGAGCTTGGCGCAGGTGAGCGAGTTGAGCTTGGCGCAGGTGAGCGAGTTGAGCTCGGCGCAGGTGAGGGAGTTGAGCTCGGCGCAGGTGAGGGAGTTGAGCTCGGCGCAGGTGAGGGAGTTGAGCTTGGCGCAGGTGAATGAGTTGAGCTCGGCGCAGGTGAGGGAGTTGAGCTTGGCGCAGGTGAGGGAGTTGAGCTTGGCGCAGGTGAGCGAGTTGAGCTCGGCGCAGGTGAGCGAGTTGAGCTCGGCGCAGGTGAGGGAGTTGAGCTCGGCGCAGGTGAGGGAGTTGAGCTCGGCGCAGGTGAGGGAGTTGAGCTCGGCGCAGGTGAGGGAGTTGAGCTCGGCGCAGGTGAGGGAGTTGAGCTCGGCGCAGGTGAGGGAGTTGAGCTCGGCGCAGGTGAGGGAGTTGAGCTCGGCGCAGGTGAGGGAGTTGAGCTCGGCGCAGGTGAGCGAGTTGAGCTTGGCGCAGGTGAGGGAGTTGAGCTTGGCGCAGGTGAGGGAGTTGAGCTTGGCGCAGGTGAGCTTGGCGCAGGTGAATGAGTTGAGCTTGGCGCAGGTGAGCGAGTTGAGCTTGGCGCAGGTGAGCGAGTTGAGCTTGGCGCAGGTGAGCGAGTTGAGCTTGGCGCAGGTGAGGGAGTTGAGCTTGGCGCAGGTGAGGGAGTTGAGCTTGGCGCAGGTGAGGGAGTTGAGCTTGGCGCAGGTGAATGAGTTGAGCTTGGCGCAGGTGAGCGAGTTGAGCTTGGCGCAGGTGAGCGAGTTGAGCTTGGCGCAGGTGAGCGAGTTGAGCTTGGTGCAGGTGAGCGAGTTGAGCTTGGCGCAGGTGAGCGAGTTGAGCTTGGCGCAGGTGAATGAGTTGAGCTTCACGCAGGTGAATGAGTTGAGCTTGGCGCAGGTGAATGAGTTGAGCTTGGCGCAGGTGAGCGAGTTGAGCTTGGCGCAGGTGAATGAGTTGAGCTTGGCGCAGGTGAATGAGTTGAGCTCGGCGCAGGTGAATGAGTTGAGCTCGGCGCAGGTGAGCGAGTTGAGCTTGGCGCAGTTGAGCGAGTTGAGCTTGGCGCAGGTGAATGAGTTGAGCTTGGTGCAGGTGAATGAGTTGAGCTTGGCGCAGGTGAATGAGTTGAGCTTGGCGCAGGTGAATGAGTTGAGCTTGGCGCAGGTGAGCGAGTTGAGCTTGGCGCAGGTGAGCGAGTTGAGCTTGGCGCAGGTGAATGAGTTGAGCTAGGCGCAGGTGAATGAGTTGAGCTCGGCGCAGGTGAGCGAGTTGAGCTCGGCGCAGGTGAATGAGTTGAGCTTGGCGCAGGTGAGGGAGTTGAGCTTGGCGCAGGTGAGGGAGTTGAGCTTGGCGCAGGTGAATGAGTTGAGCTTGGCGCAGGTGAGCGAGTTGAGCTTGGCGCAGGTGAGCGAGTTGAGCTTGGCGCAGGTGAGCGAGTTGAGCTTGGCGCAGGTGAATGAGTTGAGCTTCACGCAGGTGAATGAGTTGAGCTTGGCGCAGGTGAATGAGTTGAGCTTGGCGCAGGTGAGCGAGTTGAGCTTGGCGCAGGTGAATGAGTTGAGCTCGGCGCAGGTGAATGAGTTGAGCTCGGCGCAGGTGAATGAGTTGAGCTCGGCGCAGGTGAGCGAGTTGAGCTTGGCGCAGTTGAGCGAGTTGAGCTTGGCGCAGGTGAATGAGTTGAGCTTGGCGCAGGTGAATGAGTTGAGCTTGGCGCAGGTGAATGAGTTGAGCTTGGCGCAGGTGAATGAGTTGAGCTTGGCGCAGGTGAGCGAGTTGAGCTTGGCGCAGGTGAGCGAGTTGAGCTTGGCGCAGGTGAATGAGTTGAGCTAGGCGCAGGTGAATGAGTTGAGCTCGGCGCAGGTGAATGAGTTGAGCTCGGCGCAGGTGAGGGAGTTGAGCTCGGCGCAGGTGAGGGAGTTGAGCTCGGCGCAGGTGAGGGAGTTGAGCTCGGCGCAGGTGAATGAGTTGAGCTCGGCGCAGGTGAGGGAGTTGAGCTCGGCGCAGGTGAATGAGTTGAGCTCGGCGCAGGTGAGGGAGTTGAGCTCGGCGCAGGTGAATGAGTTGAGCTTGGCGCAGGTGAATGAGTTGAGCTTGGCGCAGGTGAAAGAGTTGAGCTTGGCGCAGGTGAGCGAGTTGAGCTCGGCGCAGGTGAGCGAGTTGAGCTCGGCGCAGGTGAGGGAGTTGAGCTCGGCGCAGGTGAGGGAGTTGAGCTCGGCGCAGGTGAGGGAGTTGAGCTTGGCGCAGGTGAGGGAGTTGAGCTTGGCGCAGGTGAGCGAGTTGAGCTTGGCGCAGGTGAGCGAGTTGAGCTCGGCGCAGGTGAGGGAGTTGAGCTCGGCGCAGGTGAGGGAGTTGAGCTCGGCGCAGGTGAGGGAGTTGAGCTCGGCGCAGGTGAGGGAGTTGAGCTCGGCGCAGGTGAATGAGTTGAGCTCGGCGCAGGTGAGGGAGTTGAGCTTGGCGCAGGTGAGGGAGTTGAGCTTGGCGCAGGTGAGGGAGTTGAGCTCGGCGCAGGTGAGCGAGTTGAGCTCGGCGCAGGTGAGGGAGTTGAGCTCGGCGCAGGTGAGGGAGTTGAGCTCGGCGCAGGTGAGGGAGTTGAGCTCGGCGCAGGTGAGGGAGTTGAGCTCGGCGCAGGTGAGGGAGTTGAGCTCGGCGCAGGTGAGGGAGTTGAGCTCGGCGCAGGTGAGGGAGTTGAGCTCGGCGCAGGTGAGGGAGTTGAGCTCGGCGCAGGTGAGCGAGTTGAGCTCGGCGCAGGTGAGCGAGTTGAGCTTGGCGCAGGTGAGCGAGTTGAGCTTGGCGCAGGTGAGGGAGTTGAGCTTGGCGCAGGTGAATGAGTTGAGCTTGGCGCAGGTGAGCGAGTTGAGCTCGGCGCAGGTGAGCGAGTTGAGCTTGGCGCAGGTGAGCGAGTTGAGCTTGGCGCAGGTGAATGAGTTGAGCTTGGCGCAGGTGAATGAGTTGAGCTTGGCGCAGGTGAATGAGTTGAGCTTGGCGCAGGTGAATGAGTTGAGCTTGGCGCAGGTGAATGAGTTGAGCTTGGCGCAGGTGAATGAGTTGAGCTTGGCGCAGGTGAATGAGTTGAGCTTGGCGCAGGTGAGCGAGTTGAGCTTGGCGCAGGTGAGCGAGTTGAGCTTGGCGCAGGTGAATGAGTTGAGCTTGGCGCAGGTGAATGAGTTGAGCTCGGCGCAGGTGAGCGAGTTGAGCTTGGCGCAGGTGAGCGAGTTGAGCTTGGCGCAGGTGAATGAGTTGAGCTTGGCGCAGGTGAATGAGTTGAGCTTGGCGCAGGTGAATGAGTTGAGCTAGGCGCAGGTGAGCGAGTTGAGCTTGGCGCAGGTGAGGGAGTTGAGCTCGGCGCAGGTGAATGAGTTGAGCTCGGCGCAGGTGAGGGAGTTGAGCTCGGCGCAGGTGAATGAGTTGAGCTCGGCGCAGGTGAGGGAGTTGAGCTCGGCGCAGGTGAGCGAGTTGAGCTTGGCGCAGGTGAGGGAGTTGAGCTTGGCGCAGGTGAGGGAGTTGAGCTCGGCGCTGGTGTGGGAGTTGAGCTTGGCGCAGGTGAGCGAGTTGAGCTTCGCGCAGGTGAATGGGTTGAGCTCGGCGCAGGTGAATGGGTTGAGCTCGGCGCAGGTGAGGGAGTTGAGCTCGGCGCTGGTGTGGGAGTTGAGCTCGGCGCAGGTGAGCGAGTTGAGCTCGGCGCAGGTGAGCGAGTTGAGCTCGGCGCAGGTGAATGAGTTGAGCTTGGCGCAGGTGAATGAGTTGAGCTTGGCGCAGGTGAATGAGTTGAGCTTGGCGCAGGTGAATGAGTTGAGCTTGGCGCAGGTGAATGAGTTGAGCTTGGCGCAGGTGAATGAGTTGAGCTTGGCGCAGGTGAATGAGTTGAGCTTGGCGCAGGTGAATGAGTTGAGCTTGGCGCAGGTGAATGAGTTGAGCTTGGCGCAGGTGAGCGAGTTGAGCTTGGCGCAGGTGAGCGAGTTGAGCTTGGCGCAGGTGAATGAGTTGAGCTTGGCGCAGGTGAATGAGTTGAGCTCGGCGCAGGTGAGCGAGTTGAGCTTGGCGCAGGTGAGCGAGTTGAGCTTGGCGCAGGTGAATGAGTTGAGCTTGGCGCAGGTGAATGAGTTGAGCTTGGCGCAGGTGAATGAGTTGAGCTAGGCGCAGGTGAGCGAGTTGAGCTCGGCGCAGGTGAGCGAGTTGAGCTCGGCGCAGGTGAGCGAGTTGAGCTTGGCGCAGGTGAGGGAGTTGAGCTCGGCGCAGGTGAGGGAGTTGAGCTCGGCGCAGGTGAGGGAGTTGAGCTTGGCGCAGGTGAGGGAGTTGAGCTTGGCGCAGGTGAGCGAGTTGAGCTTGGCGCAGGTGAGCGAGTTGAGCTCGGCGCAGGTGAGGGAGTTGAGCTCGGCGCAGGTGAGGGAGTTGAGCTCGGCGCAGGTGAGGGAGTTGAGCTTGGCGCAGGTGAATGAGTTGAGCTCGGCGCAGGTGAGGGAGTTGAGCTTGGCGCAGGTGAGGGAGTTGAGCTTGGCGCAGGTGAGCGAGTTGAGCTTGGCGCAGGTGAGCGAGTTGAGCTCGGCGCAGGTGAGCGAGTTGAGCTCGGCGCAGGTGAGGGAGTTGAGCTCGGCGCAGGTGAGGGAGTTGAGCTCGGCGCAGGTGAGGGAGTTGAGCTCGGCGCAGGTGAGGGAGTTGAGCTCGGCGCAGGTGAGGGAGTTGAGCTCGGCGCAGGTGAGGGAGTTGAGCTCGGCGCAGGTGAGGGAGTTGAGCTCGGCGCAGGTGAGCGAGTTGAGCTTGGCGCAGGTGAGGGAGTTGAGCTTGGCGCAGGTGAGGGAGTTGAGCTTGGCGCAGGTGAGCTTGGCGCAGGTGAATGAGTTGAGCTTGGCGCAGGTGAGCGAGTTGAGCTTGGCGCAGGTGAGCGAGTTGAGCTTGGCGCAGGTGAGCGAGTTGAGCTTGGCGCAGGTGAGGGAGTTGAGCTTGGCGCAGGTGAGGGAGTTGAGCTTGGCGCAGGTGAGGGAGTTGAGCTTGGCGCAGGTGAATGAGTTGAGCTTGGCGCAGGTGAGCGAGTTGAGCTTGGCGCAGGTGAGCGAGTTGAGCTTGGCGCAGGTGAGCGAGTTGAGCTTGGTGCAGGTGAGCGAGTTGAGCTTGGCGCAGGTGAGCGAGTTGAGCTTGGCGCAGGTGAATGAGTTGAGCTTCACGCAGGTGAATGAGTTGAGCTTGGCGCAGGTGAATGAGTTGAGCTTGGCGCAGGTGAGCGAGTTGAGCTTGGCGCAGGTGAATGAGTTGAGCTTGGCGCAGGTGAATGAGTTGAGCTCGGCGCAGGTGAATGAGTTGAGCTCGGCGCAGGTGAGCGAGTTGAGCTTGGCGCAGTTGAGCGAGTTGAGCTTGGCGCAGGTGAATGAGTTGAGCTTGGTGCAGGTGAATGAGTTGAGCTTGGCGCAGGTGAATGAGTTGAGCTTGGCGCAGGTGAATGAGTTGAGCTTGGCGCAGGTGAGGGAGTTGAGCTTGGCGCAGGTGAGGGAGTTGAGCTTGGCGCAGGTGAATGAGTTGAGCTTGGCGCAGGTGAGCGAGTTGAGCTTGGCGCAGGTGAGCGAGTTGAGCTTGGCGCAGGTGAATGAGTTGAGCTTGGCGCAGGTGAATGAGTTGAGCTTCACGCAGGTGAATGAGTTGAGCTTGGCGCAGGTGAATGAGTTGAGCTTGGCGCAGGTGAGCGAGTTGAGCTTGGCGCAGGTGAATGAGTTGAGCTTGGCGCAGGTGAATGAGTTGAGCTCGGCGCAGGTGAATGAGTTGAGCTCGGCGCAGGTGAGCGAGTTGAGCTTGGCGCAGTTGAGCGAGTTGAGCTTGGCGCAGGTGAATGAGTTGAGCTTGGCGCAGGTGAATGAGTTGAGCTTGGCGCAGGTGAATGAGTTGAGCTTGGCGCAGGTGAATGAGTTGAGCTTGGCGCAGGTGAGCGAGTTGAGCTTGGCGCAGGTGAGCGAGTTGAGCTTGGCGCAGGTGAATGAGTTGAGCTAGGCGCAGGTGAATGAGTTGAGCTCGGCGCAGGTGAGCGAGTTGAGCTCGGCGCAGGTGAATGAGTTGAGCTCGGCGCAGGTGAGGGAGTTGAGCTCGGCGCAGGTGAGGGAGTTGAGCTCGGCGCAGGTGAGGGAGTTGAGCTCGGCGCAGGTGAATGAGTTGAGCTCGGCGCAGGTGAGGGAGTTGAGCTCGGCGCAGGTGAATGAGTTGAGCTCGGCGCAGGTGAGGGAGTTGAGCTCGGCGCAGGTGAATGAGTTGAGCTTGGCGCAGGTGAATGAGTTGAGCTCGGCGCAGGTGAAAGAGTTGAGCTCGGCGCAGGTGAGCGAGTTGAGCTCGGCGCAGGTGAGCGAGTTGAGCTCGGCGCAGGTGAGGGAGTTGAGCTCGGCGCAGGTGAGGGAGTTGAGCTCGGCGCAGGTGAGGGAGTTGAGCTTGGCGCAGGTGAGGGAGTTGAGCTTGGCGCAGGTGAGCGAGTTGAGCTTGGCGCAGGTGAGCGAGTTGAGCTCGGCGCAGGTGAGGGAGTTGAGCTCGGCGCAGGTGAGGGAGTTGAGCTCGGCGCAGGTGAGGGAGTTGAGCTCGGCGCAGGTGAGGGAGTTGAGCTCGGCGCAGGTGAGGGAGTTGAGCTCGGCGCAGGTGAATGAGTTGAGCTCGGCGCAGGTGAGGGAGTTGAGCTCGGCGCAGGTGAGGGAGTTGAGCTTGGCGCAGGTGAGGGAGTTGAGCTCGGCGCAGGTGAGCGAGTTGAGCTCGGCGCAGGTGAGGGAGTTGAGCTCGGCGCAGGTGAGGGAGTTGAGCTCGGCGCAGGTGAGGGAGTTGAGCTCGGCGCAGGTGAGGGAGTTGAGCTCGGCGCAGGTGAGGGAGTTGAGCTCGGCGCAGGTGAGGGAGTTGAGCTCGGCGCAGGTGAGGGAGTTGAGCTCGGCGCAGGTGAGGGAGTTGAGCTCGGCGCAGGTGAGCGAGTTGAGCTCGGCGCAGGTGAGCGAGTTGAGCTTGGCGCAGGTGAGCGAGTTGAGCTTGGCGCAGGTGAGGGAGTTGAGCTTGGCGCAGGTGAATGAGTTGAGCTTGGCGCAGGTGAGCGAGTTGAGCTTGGCGCAGGTGAGCGAGTTGAGCTTGGCGCAGGTGAGCGAGTTGAGCTTGGCGCAGGTGAGGGAGTTGAGCTTGGCGCAGGTGAATGAGTTGAGCTTGGCGCAGGTGAGCGAGTTGAGCTTGGCGCAGGTGAGCGAGTTGAGCTTGGCGCAGGTGAGCGAGTTGAGCTTGGCGCAGGTGAGCGAGTTGAGCTTGGCGCAGGTGAGCGAGTTGAGCTTGGCGCAGGTGAATGAGTTGAGCTTGGCGCAGGTGAATGAGTTGAGCTTGGCGCAGGTGAATGAGTTGAGCTTGGCGCAGGTGAATGAGTTGAGCTTGGCGCAGGTGAGCGAGTTGAGCTTGGCGCAGGTGAATGAGTTGAGCTTGGCGCAGGTGAATGAGTTGAGCTCGGCGCAGGTGAGCGAGTTGAGCTTGGCGCAGGTGAGGGAGTTGAGCTCGGCGCAGGTGAATGAGTTGAGCTCGGCGCAGGTGAGGGAGTTGAGCTCGGCGCAGGTGAATGAGTTGAGCTCGGCGCAGGTGAGGGAGTTGAGCTCGGCGCAGGTGAGGGAGTTGAGCTCGGCGCAGGTGAGGGAGTTGAGCTCGGCGCAGGTGAATGGGTTGAGCTTCGCGCAGGTGAATGAGTTGAGCTCGGCGCAGGTGAGGGAGTTGAGCTCGGCGCAGGTGAGGGAGTTGAGCTCGGCGCTGGTGTGGGAGTTGAGCTTGGCGCAGGTGAGCGAGTTGAGCTCGGCGCAGGTGAGCGAGTTGAGCTTGGCGCAGGTGAATGAGTTGAGCTTGGCGCAGGTGAATGAGTTGAGCTTGGCGCAGGTGAATGAGTTGAGCTTGGCGCAGGTGAATGAGTTGAGCTTGGCGCAGGTGAATGAGTTGAGCTTGGCGCAGGTGAGCGAGTTGAGCTTGGCGCAGGTGAGCGAGTTGAGCTTGGCGCAGGTGAATGAGTTGAGCTTGGCGCAGGTGAATGAGTTGAGCTCGGCGCAGGTGAGCGAGTTGAGCTTGGCGCAGGTGAGCGAGTTGAGCTTGGCGCAGGTGAATGAGTTGAGCTTGGCGCAGGTGAATGAGTTGAGCTTGGCGCAGGTGAATGAGTTGAGCTAGGCGCAGGTGAGCGAGTTGAGCTTGGCGCAGGTGAGGGAGTTGAGCTCGGCGCAGGTGAATGAGTTGAGCTCGGCGCAGGTGAGGGAGTTGAGCTCGGCGCAGGTGAATGAGTTGAGCTCGGCGCAGGTGAGGGAGTTGAGCTCGGCGCAGGTGAGCGAGTTGAGCTTGGCGCAGGTGAGGGAGTTGAGCTCGGCGCAGGTGAGGGAGTTGAGCTCGGCGCTGGTGTGGGAGTTGAGCTTGGCGCAGGTGAGCGAGTTGAGCTTCGCGCAGGTGAATGGGTTGAGCTCGGCGCAGGTGAATGGGTTGAGCTTCGCGCAGGTGAATGAGTTGAGCTCGGCGCAGGTGAGGGAGTTGAGCTCGGCGCTGGTGTGGGAGTTGAGCTTGGCGCAGGTGAGCGAGTTGAGCTCGGCGCAGGTGAGCGAGTTGAGCTTGGCGCAGGTGAATGAGTTGAGCTTGGCGCAGGTGAATGAGTTGAGCTTGGCGCAGGTGAATGAGTTGAGCTTGGCGCAGGTGAATGAGTTGAGCTTGGCGCAGGTGAATGAGTTGAGCTTGGCGCAGGTGAATGAGTTGAGCTTGGCGCAGGTGAATGAGTTGAGCTTGGCGCAGGTGAATGAGTTGAGCTTGGCGCAGGTGAGCGAGTTGAGCTTGGCGCAGGTGAGCGAGTTGAGCTTGGCGCAGGTGAATGAGTTGAGCTTGGCGCAGGTGAATGAGTTGAGCTCGGCGCAGGTGAGCGAGTTGAGCTTGGCGCAGGTGAGCGAGTTGAGCTTGGCGCAGGTGAATGAGTTGAGCTTGGCGCAGGTGAATGAGTTGAGCTTGGCGCAGGTGAATGAGTTGAGCTAGGCGCAGGTGAGCGAGTTGAGCTCGGCGCAGGTGAGCGAGTTGAGCTCGGCGCAGGTGAGCGAGTTGAGCTCGGCGCAGGTGAAGGAGTTGAGCTCGGCGCAGGTGAGCGAGTTGAGCTCGGCGCAGGTGAGCGAGTTGAGCTTGGCGCAGGTGAATGAGTTGAGCTTGGCGCAGGTGAATGAGTTGAGCTTGGCGCAGGTGAGCGAGTTGAGCTCGGCGCAGGTGAATGGGTTGAGCTCGGCGCAGGTGAATGAGTTGAGCTCGGCGCAGGTGAGCGAGTTGAGCTCGGCGCAGGTGAGCGAGTTGAGCTTGGCGCAGGTGAATGAGTTGAGCTTGGCGCAGGTGAGCGAGTTGAGCTTGGCGCAGGTGAGCGAGTTGAGCTTGGCGCAGGTGAGCGAGTTGAGCTTGGCGCAGGTGAATGAGTTGAGCTTGGCGCAGGTGAATGAGTTGAGCTTGGCGCAGGTGAATGAGTTGAGCTCGGCGCAGGTGAATGAGTTGAGCTTGGCGCAGGTGAATGAGTTGAGCTTGGCGCAGGTGAATGAGTTGAGCTTGGCGCAGGTGAATGAGTTGAGCTTGGCGCAGGTGAACGAGTTGAGCTTGGCGCAGGTGAATGAGTTGAGCTTGGCGCAGGTGAATGAGTTGAGCTTGGCGCAGGTGAATGAGTTGAGCTTGGCGCAGGTGAATGAGTTGAGCTTGGCGCAGGTGAGCGAGTTGAGCTTGGCGCAGGTGAATGAGTTGAGCTTGGCGCAGGTGAATGAGTTGAGCTTGGCGCAGGTGAGGGAGTTGAGCTTGGCGCAGGTGAGGGAGTTGAGCTTGGCGCAGGTGAATGAGTTGAGCTTGGCGCAGGTGAATGAGTTGAGCTCGGCGCAGGTGAGCGAGTTGAGCTCGGCGCAGGTGAGCGAGTTGAGCTCGGCGCAGGTGAGGGAGTTGAGCTCGGCGCTGGTGTGGGAGTTGAGCTCGGCGCTGGTGTGGGAGTTGAGCTTGGCGCAGGTGAATGAGTTGAGCTTGGCGCAGGTGAATGAGTTGAGCTTGGCGCAGGTGAATGAGTTGAGCTTGGCGCAGGTGAATGAGTTGAGCTTGGCGCAGGTGAGGGAGTTGAGCTTGGCGCAGGTGAATGAGTTGAGCTTGGCGCAGGTGAATGAGTTGAGCTTGGCGCAGGTGAATGAGTTGAGCTTGGCGCAGGTGAGCGAGTTGAGCTTGGCGCAGGTGAGCGAGTTGAGCTCGGCGCAGGTGAATGAGTTGAGCTCGGCGCAGGTGAGGGAGTTGAGCTCGGCGCTGGTGTGGGAGTTGAGCTTGGCGCAGGTGAATGAGTTGAGCTTGGCGCAGGTGAATGAGTTGAGCTTGGCGCAGGTGAATGAGTTGAGCTTGGCGCAGGTGAATGAGTTGAGCTTGGCGCAGGTGAATGAGTTGAGCTTCGCGCAGGTGAATGAGTTGAGCTTGGCGCAGGTGAATGAGTTGAGCTTCGCGCAGGTGAATGAGTTGAGCTTGGCGCAGGTGAGCGAGTTGAGCTTGGCGCAGGTGAGGGAGTTGAGCTTGGCGCAGGTGAGCGAGTTGAGCTTCGCGCAGGTGAATGAGTTGAGCTTGGCGCAGGTGAGCGAGTTGAGCTTGGCGCAGGTGAGCGAGTTGAGCTTCGCGCAGGTGAATGAGTTGAGCTTGGCACAGGTGAATGAGTTGAGCTTCGCGCAGGTGAATGAGTTGAGCTTGGCGCAGGTGAGCGAGTTGAGAGCTTCGCGCTTTTTCGCGCACGAGGTCGGCAAAGACACTCAATGTAAGATATTTAGAGCTGAATTAAGAGTTATGCATGAAATTGAGTTATTTTGAATTTAAGTTGAAAGAGTGAGGAATGTGCTTAAATTAAATTACTGGATTTAATCAATAAATGGTAAAGGTAAATAAAATAAAAAATAACAATCTCCCAAAAAATTGCATTTAAAAATAGAAAAAAATAAAATAAAGTATAATTTAAGGCTTTAGGTCATTTTGACCCGCGAGGGAAGGATGAGGGTTTAAAGGTGTTTTTTTTTATTTTTTTTATTTTATTTTTTTTCGAAATGCAGATCTTTGGGCCGAAGTGCTCCCAGACCAAGTTTTTTGACGGCACCATCAGCTCACAGGTGCACGAGTTCCTTCATGGCAAAAACGCATTGGTGTTCAGTTATGGAGTGACCAATGCTGGGAAAACATACACCATCCAAGGTGAACTGAACCTTATTAAACACACATTCTTCTGATGTGTTCAAGTCCTCCTGAGACTGTATTTACAAGGTCATGTCACTTTCATCGGAGTAAGATGGAGTACTTTTTCTTAATTACACACAAATACAGCAAGGTTCTTAATCTACTTCCAGAAAATGAAGGAATGTGCATCAAGTGTCTTTTTTTATTTTTAAGTCATGAAGACACTGTAAACTCTATTGTTATATTAATGCTATCATGTCCTGTGCAGGCAATCGGCTTACTTCATTGTAAATTCTAGCAATATCACGGCTAAATACCTTTAAGTATTGTGGTATTCTGGTATTCCGGTATTCCACCGTGTTTCTCACTGAGAGCGGGGCTTAAAGAAAATCCCGAGCTCCCCACTCGCATTTACGACATTGTGGTGCCAATCTTTACGACATGACTTGAACGCACCATTTTATGGAAGGTCAAAAGGGTCAAAACATGTGAAACACGCTTTGGCCCTTTTGTCCTTCCATACCGTTTGATGCATGTACTCTTTGACGTCATCTCCTGTGAAACGGTCCGGTTCAAGGTTCCCAGAAGGACCCGGGGATCCTGCCACGCGCACTGGATATGGTGTTCCGGCATGTGGCGGGCCGCCAGTACGAGCACGCGGACCTGAAGCCGTTCCTGAGCTCGGATGTGCAGAAACTGGACTCGGAACAAGTCAAAGTGGAGAAGAGCGCCAAGGCAGCGCTCTTCAGTTTACTCAAAGAGGTACGAGCTTCAAAACCACCCGATTTTTGGTTTCCCAAAACATGCATTTGTACCGTTTGTTTTTGGTTAGCCAGGAACGGTTTTCGTTATGGAAATAGAATATTTTTTTTTTTTTTTTTTTTAGGATTGTAGAACGTTCCCGTAACGTCCTATTAACCTTTTCATATTTATTGATGGGCGCGCAGTAAAGAAAGTTACAAACCCACGTATATTTGAGATCTGTATCCATACTACATTTTTTTGCTGTACAATTGGATTTATCTGAAATGTGTTTTTTACTGATCCAATCCAGGTTGTAATGAACTGTTGAAATATAGGCCTACTTTATGAAAAATGACCCATTTCAGCATAACATATGGTTATAAAATGAAACCTAAAAATAACCTGCAGGGAACATCCAAGCTAGTTTTCTCATCAGTTTGAGACATGTACTCTCTTAAAAGATGGTTTTTTTAATGCTTGGCTAACTAGAAGACACTGGCCAGGTTTAATTAATGCGTTAATGTTTCTCGCTATTGTAATCCTGCAACGCTCCTCCATCACTAATGAACTGGTTCTTAAACTCGTCGTCGTGTTAAAGCTTAATCACTGTGTGGCTTCTCTCTCCTCAGGATCCTGAACCCACAAGAGCCAGTCGAAGCAGAAGCTCGAACTCCTCCGTCAACAGTTTGTCGTTCTCCAGTGTTTCGTATGACCATACAGGTATAAGCGGTTACGACGGCTAAACGTGTGTGTGAGCGTGTTTAATCTCTCGCGTGTCTCCCAGTGGACAGTGCCGATGTCACAGCTGATGAAGGCCTGTACTGCGTCTGGGTGGCGTTTTACGAGATCTACAACGAACACGTGTACGACCTGCTCCAGCCGGGCCCCGCCAGCAGAACCAGGAGACGGCCCGCGCTGAGAGTGTGTGAGGACAGCACCGGGAGCTCCTACATCAGAGGTACGTCCGTACAGGAGTGTGTGTGTGCCTGTAACCGTCTGGTGATCTCCGCATGTCATCACAAATGATTTTTTTTTTTTTTTTTTTTTTTCTCTCAATTAATGTACTATTTTAGTTCAAACATGTTTTATTTAAATTTTATTTAGTTTTTTTAGGGGAGTTTTGGTACTAAAGTATATATTCACTATTTATTATCCATTTATTCACTTTGAGCATAGACCTGAAAATAAAATTTCCAACTTATACTGTCATTAATCTTGAATGCTTTAGAGCAGGTGTCACCAACCCTGCTCCTGGAGGGCTACTGTCCTGCAGACTTTAGGTCCAACCCTGTTCCAACACACCTGCCTGTAATTATCAAGCAACCCTGAACAGCTTGATTAGCTGGTCCAGGTGTGTTTGATTGGGGTTGGAGCTGAAATCTGCAGGACTGTAGCCCTCCAGGAGCAGGGTTGGTGACACCTGCTTTAGAGCGACAGACTGAAGTTCGATCACTTTTCCAAGACGACACTTGGCAGATTATTGCTGAAGTGAGAAGTTTTAAAAAGTGAACGTAAAAAAATTACAGAATTTTACGTTAATTATGAAAATGTATTATGAAAATTTTTATATAATTTATGAAATATATATATTTTCAAAAACATGCTTTACTCTAAAACTGAGAAAACCAAAGCCATAAATCTAAACAAGTTTCTAAATCTAAACAAAAATTTGAGGTTGATCTCTCAATAAATGAGCGTTCAGTGAGATGTTGTTCGGCTGCAGTACCAAACGCTTCCACTAGAGGAGATTCGTCTCCCGTTCATTTCCAATGCGCTCATGAACCTGTTTGAATCATGTCCATGACTGTTGTTTTGTTCACACAGCAAGTGCCAAATCCTTCAAGTTTCGTACCATTCCGATGAAGAAAAAAAAAATACTAACAAACAAATGTAAAATTTCAGTCAAAAATGACAGAAGAGCACCAGAGGGTTAAAAGACTCTGATGGGTGTATGTGTGTGTCGTTGTAGATCTGCGATGGGTTAATGTGCAGAACGCTGAGGAGGCCAGTAAAGTGTTACGCGTGGGCAATAAGAACCGAAGCGCAGCCGCGACCAAGATGAACCAGTCGTCCAGCAGAAGGTCATCATGGGTCTGATATCCCGATCCCATGGGTCTGATATCCCGATCCATGAGTCTGATTAGTACTGAATATATATTTCGACGCAAAAGCAAAACCTTTGGTCTGTTTTACAGTCACAGCATCTTCACCATCAAACTGATCCGCCTCGACGGAGCAGATGTTCAGGGACTGTCGGAGTAAGTGAACTGTAAAACATATGATCAAGAAGTTATGAAAACATATTTTTACATTGCTATATCTCATAAGAAATGTTGAAAATTGTTTAACTTATTTTGATAAGTTATACAAAGTCAGTTTAATGTAATTTAAGTTGAAATGACTTAAACATCCAAGTTGGTTGTACTTAAATCTAAAGTCCCACTGTAGTCAATTTTGTCCCTTAACTCTGATCACCAAAATGACATTCATGTTTTTACCTTGAAAAATGTCTTCATGCCTTAAAATATCTTGAATGTAACTCGACACCCTTGCCTCATTTAGTATGCGCGGTTCTATGAATATGCAAATGAGCCCCGCCTCCACTCACTCCCTCAGCTCAGAGATCCACTGGTGGACGATCACACGTTGATCTGATTGGTTACAAGGTAGTTTGTGACGTCAGAAACACCAGCGATTTCAAAGCGTGTTTTTGAGACTGTCTTTGGTTCACTGCAGTTTTAAGGAGGAAATACTCAGCAATGCTGTCGACTTATGAATTTACACATGCTTTGTCTTAAAGCAGATTAAAAACACCACAGACACAAACAACATTTTCACCACAGGGGGACTTTAAGCAATTTTCAACATTTGTTATACAAGATTCAACTAATTTAAGTAGAAATAACTTGAAAATCCAAGTTTATTGTACTTTAAAAATTAAAAAATTTGAAAGTGTAATGTCTTTCTTTCCTCGCATAAAGTCTTTCACTTTGTGACTTGGCCGGCTCCGAAAGATGCAACAAAACCAAAACGTTTGGGGAGCGTCTGAAAGAAGCTGGAAACATCAACAATTCACTGCTGATTCTGGGCAAGTGCATCGCAGCGCTGAGGAACCAGAGTCACAGGTACTGGCGACCGCAGGCGGAGAACCGCAGTTTACACGCTTCTGTTCTCATAACGCGTCTGATCCTCGAAGGATGAAGAGTTACGTGCCGTTCCGCGAGAGCAAGCTGACCCGGCTCTTCCAGGGCATGTTCTGCGGGCGAGGACGGGCGTGCATGATCGTCAACATCAACCAGTGCGCCTCGACTTACGACGAAACCCTCCACGTGATGAAGTTCTCTGCGGTGGCCAAGCAGGTTTGGGGTCGATTACTGACATTACAACCAGGCTTTGAAATTTAACTTTCACTCACCGGCCAATTTGGCTACTAAATAGTTGTTTATTTGTAGGACAGATTCATAAGTTTACAGACAGTTTAAGCAAACTGACCACGTCAACTAGTGATGGTTGATTTCGAAGCTTCTGAACCTTTTCCAATCATTTATTTGGAGCCAGTGATTCAGAGTGTGTATCAAACTACCAAAGTCATGTGATTTCAGTAAACGATGCTTCGTTATGTCATAACCAGCGTTGCCAATTTACAGACTTTTGTCACCTAGATTAGCGACTTCTCAGACCCATTTAACATCATTTTTTATTTATTTTTAAGCAACTAGACATGTTTTGGATTGCTGGTTAACACAGTCAGTCACTAAATCAAAAACCGCTTTATTGGACATTTGGCTATATTAAAATTACAGTGTGTGAACGCGGACTAGGAGAGAAAATGGATGTAAACTGTCGCCAGTTAGCGCATTACGCCATCTAGCAACATTTAGCGACTCTCTGAGCAAGCTTTAGCTACTTTCCATTGAAAATAGTTGGCAACATAACGGTTTCCAAATGTCAACGATTCACTGCTAGTGAACCGCTAGTGATCTCTGTGAACCCATGAACCAGTGTCTATATATGATTTTCACCTGATCTCAGATCAGTTTCATACATTTGTAGACATTTAATGGCATAAAGAGTTGTAGTTAAGTCTCTTACTGGTCTGATTAACCAAGCTCTTCATAAACAATAAGCTCTACACTTAATAAAATAAAACCTTTATTAGAGACACTTCATATTTAGTGGTATCAGATGATTTGTTAACTGCGTTTAATAGATGACAGCTTGTAAAAGCCGTTTTTCTGCATGTTTTGACTGAGTTTTTGCTGCATTTACACTGTTTGACCAGCAGGGGTCGCCAGCGTTTGGCACTTCCATCAGTGAATCAATTGAATTGCTTTGGCAAAATGATTCAGAGTTTCAAAGCCTCATTTCTCCCATTGCCCGTGTCGTCTGGGGTCTGTGTGTGTCAGGTGATACAGGTCATACCTCAGAGGTCAATCGAGTCTCTGGCACCTCGTCTGGTGGGTCTGGATGGGAAGCCGTTGCTGAGAAACGGAGTGATTGATGACGAGGCTGTGGATGAATATCTGTCAGAGGAAGAGTTGCTGGACGGAGACGAGGCCGACGTGTCCATATTACCCCAAGAGGTGCTGGAGCGCTTCAACATGACTCTTGCAAAACACTGCAAAAACACTTCTTGCTTGGTATTTTTGTCTTGTTTCTAGTCCAAATATCTACAAATTCTTAAATTAAGATGCATACGATATTATGTCTTGTTTTCTGGGTATATAAATCAAAATTAAGTTTTTTTTTTTTTTTTTTTTTTTTGGTTTTGTTTTTTGTTTCTTTAAAAAAGCTAAATTATCTGCCAATGTGGTAAGAAAAATAATCTTAATGCAAACAGAAACAAGATTATTTTTCTTACCCCCATTGGCAGATAATTTTGCTAGTTAAGCAACAAATCACTTACTTAATTTATATACCCAGAAAATAAGACGTATCGTATGGCATTTTACTACTACAAATTTTTTAGATATTTGGACTGGAAACTAGACGATGCTAAGAAAGAAAAGCGTTTTCTGCAGTGCAGAGATGGAGAGCTTTGCCATGTTTGTCGTTGTCTCGCAGGAGTTGTTGAACTTGGTGGAGAGCTTGCGGTCGAAGCTGATGGCCGAGCGCAGGAAGAATCTTCTTCAGGAGATCCAGATCCGGAAGGAGATGGGGGACGCGATGCTGCAGCAGATCATGGAGGCGGAGGAGCTGCACAGGTGACGAGCCCGAGCGCACCACCGGGACACCTGGAGGCTTCACCTGATGGAGACTTCCAGTCATGCGTTATGAATTAAGGCCAGATAGTTTCAATCAAAACTAACTTTAGCTGGATGATAACTTTATTCTAGAGCTGCTGTAAAGCCTAAACACTGTTACTGTAATCTCCTATTATCACTGTGAAGCTGCTGTGAAACATCTATATTGTTAAAGAGCTGTATAAATGTTGACTTGACCTGTTTTCAGTCGTCAGCTGGAGGACCTGAAGGAGAGCTATGAGGAGAAGATGGACAGCACGTTTGAGATGTATAAAGAGGCGTTGAAAGAGCACGCGTACCAGTGCGCTCTGGAGAGACTGGAGGAGGATTACATCCCGATAGACGAATACAGCGAAGAGCAAGAGCGAGCTAAGGCACGCACACCTTTACATCTAAACCCCAGTGCTTGATGGGAGTGTTTGAGCAGAGGTGGGCTTGTGTGTGTTTGCGCAGGTAAAATTACACCGGTTCGCTTTGAAGGAGGGATTTCTATTAAATGCTTGTGCACTTCCGACAGTGTAACAATCTAGTTCAATTTATTAATTGACAAATCTCGTTTAATAATGATAATGTCGAAGCACCAAAGGTACGAGTGTTCTTCCGCTCTGGAAGTCTACTGCAGCCCATAGAAAGGCTTGATGAAATTTGGCACACCGATAGAGGACAGTCTGAACTTTAACCACAGCAATTTTGGAGTATCTAACTTGATCCCTCTAGCGCCACCAACTGTACAAATTGTCAATTATGTTTGTTAACTTTTGAAATGTAAGGCCTAGAAACAATCTGATTTCTCGTTTCACGATGACTTGATTGCACCGCATGACGTCAGTTTTCAGTACTTTTTCAAAACTCCTAGACTGTTACTCCGATTTTCATGAAAATTAAACCAGATCATGCCACCAAAGTTATGGAGTTAAAGTTGATTTGTCAAACTGCTTCTGAATGATGCGCGAACGAATTCGTAAGAGTGCAAGGCTAGATCTCAGCAACGCTTTAGCGTATTCTGGCCAAACTTGGTGTGTGTTATGACAACCATGACATGAGGTCACCTGCACAGTTTCGGCACAGTGCCACCTAGTGGTCAGGAGATATGCTCTTTTTGCTTAACTTCTGAACAGTTCAGCCAAAAATCACTAAACTGGTCTCTATAGAGTCACTGCAGCGTGCCGAATCGAACAAAACCATATTGGCCATTTTGGGCATCTACCTTTTTGTATTTTCTCTTAAAAGCAATCTTTTACGAACGCATTACCATATCGTTATGAAACTCTGTTCGTCACCATGCCCTAAAGCTAATCAAAACGTTTTGCGGCAGTGCTACCTTGTCAAATGTTATAATGAAATTTCAAAATATGCTAATAGCTTTTGACTTTTGCCTATTGTGAAGAAACTGTTCTTAATAGTTTCCTTGGGTCATACCGAGAACACGTACCAATTTGCCGTAGTGTGCCAAACTTGCTTTCCGCCATTTTGATTTTCTTTAATAACCTACTTTTCGAACTCCTAGACCGTTTATCCGAGTTTCACAAAAATGAAACCGTATCATCTCCAGACCATGCCGACACGAAGTTATGGATTTCGTGTTGATAGACTAAACCGTTTTTGTATTCTGCAACAAATTTAAGGCATGGTGCCAAAACGACTGAGGCTTTATCTCATGCAAAGTTTGGTGTCAATATGTTGAAGCATTAGGATCTCTGCAATGCTTTGGCATATTGACACCAAACTTTGTCATTGTCGCTTCACTCTGAACACACCACATCAATTTGGTCACAGCGCCACCTATTGGTCCAAAGTGATAAACCATTAAATCATGACTAATGACTATTTATAATTTTTCAGGAATTTAGCCTAAAATCATCTTAATGTCTTTAACTGCTCGTTGCTGCAGGTGGTCTGATGTTCCAGGTCTTGTTCTCGTTTCTGCTTGGCCTCTTAATGACTGCTTGCAGTGGTTTAAAGGAGAACTCCGGTCAATTTTAACATTGAGCTCATTTTTTTGTACATTTGGAGTGCTGTCAGTACAGAGAACAACGACAAAAATCAGTGTTGCCTACACCGAGTTATTCTATTTTTAAAATTTGCACCCTGTTGACTTCAATGGGGCAAGTACTAAACCTGCTTTTAGCCTCTTAACATCCTTGATGTGTCATTACAAGTGCCCAGCCATGTGAGTGATTCCTTCTGAGTGAACACGAGTGAGTCTGACTGCAGTAGATGTGAAAGAAATGTATAAAAATGATGTTATTTAAGCCAGCGCAAATACCTTTGTTTGCATCCTGTTTTTCGGTTGAAGTCCAAAGTAGTCGATTGCCGAGTTCACGCGCGTGATCATAGGTATTAAACCTATGCATGTGAACTCTGCAATCGACTACTTTGGACTTCAACCGAAAAACAGGATGCAAACACAGGTATTTGCGCTGGCTTAAATAACATCATTTTTATACATTTCTTTCACATCTACTGCAGTCAGACTCACTCGTGTTCACTCAGAAGGAATCACTCACATGACCTGTGCACTTGTAATGACACATCAAGGATGTTAAGAGGCTAAAAGCAGGTTTAGTACTTGCCCCATTTAAGTCAACAGGGTGCAAATTTTAAAAATAGAATAACTCGGTGTAGGCAACACCGATTTTTGTCGTTGTTCTCTGTACTGACAGCACTCCAAATGTACAAAAAAATGAGCTCAATGTTAAAATTGACCGGAGTTCTCCTTTAATCACTATCATTTTACTTGTAGGCGCTTGAGAAACGTGTATTTGAGTTGGAACAGAAATGCCGGTGTTCTGGTCCTCAACCCCTCAAACAGGACAACTCCACGCAGACAAGCCCACTGCCGTCCGTAGACCCAGGTGTGTGTGTGTATCAGCCTGTGTGTGTAATCCTGACCCTTTTTGGCCCCCAATGGAAAACGGCTTATAAATCATACTTGGATGTATTTTTTTTAAATATAAAACTGCAGGAAGTTCTGTGACGATTGTTTAGGGGTAAAGATCTAATATACAGCTTGTAAATAATTCTCTGTATATGATCTCCATTAACTGTGCAGATGCAGAAAGGTATAAGATGCTGTACAAGGAAAAGTGTGCGGTGGAGAATCTGTGTGTGGAGAAGCAAGAGGTAAACGCACAACAGAGATGAAGACATCCTGAAACTGCTGCAGAAACCTCTGAGTTCCTGCTTTGTGTTTTAGCTGATCGTGTCTCTGGAGCGGCGCATCCGCGAGCTGAACGAGACTCTTCAGGAAGCCGGCGAGAGCTATATGGAGAAACTTGCTGAGGTCCAAACTCTACAAAACAGACTCTCGAATCAGGTTAGAACACTTAGATGAGACCTGTGCTGACCATAGACTGATCAAACACATGGGCGTAGTGTGATGTCACTTGGCGTGTTTCTGAAGGGCATTTTTGAAACCCAAAGTGGGCGGAGCCGGCCGTCGCCATCTTGGCAGCGCGTCACTCCCGGAGAAACAAAAACGGGCAAAAAGGCTAATTAGCTGACGTGACGCTAACAGACAAACGGCTAGTAGTGACATCTGCGACAATCCACCTGTCACTCAAGTGGCTGCGCCCTTAATTATGCAGAACTTTAAGGCTTAATAGAATTTAAACGGATGAGTTATTAAAAAATCACCCGCCTCACAGTCGTCATGAAGGGCAACATTAGCGATATAGACCAAAACCACTTTTTGCACCAGACTGTAAACGGGTTTTATTCTGCTGTAAAGTTGGGCATTTTAAAATGGGGGTTTATGGGATTGACTCTTCTGCAGCCGGTCTCTAGTGGCCAGTGGATGAACTGCAGTTTTTAAGTCTCTTCCGTGTTGGACTCGAGAGAGACCGGAAGGTGTCCGCTGGTTCTGAGAGCTGTGTGTGTGTTGACAGGAGCAGAAAGCGGAGTGTTTGGAGAGCGACGCCAGCGCTCGAGAGCAGGAGATCGGGCGTCTGCGTGAGGAGGTGAAGCGTGCGTGTGTCGGGTCGTCTCGGGCGAGTGTGTGTGTCGGGTCGCGTCCGCGCTGTGGTCTTCTGCTCAACATTAAAGAGTCCATGACTCCTCCGTCCACTGGGAGTCTCTGCCGCACCATCAGGAAGTCTGTGAGAGCCACGACTCTGAGGAAGAAGCCCAGCTGATCATGAGCTGGAGCGCTGTGTGTTTGTTCAACGTTTCTATTTAGGTTTTTATTTGTGTAATAAAAGTGTATTTTAAAGTCTTTTTCCACTTTTTTAAATCTCTTTGACTCTTTCCAACTTATATTAGTGATTCTGTAATAGTGATCAACAGGGCCCAGCTGTTCAAACGTGTTCTGATGTGATTTTGGCTTTGGGATTGCACATATCTTGAAAATGGGTTCAAGAAATCAGAATTAATCACTAAGATTGTCAAAGCTTTAGTAAGATTTAAATACCCCCTGTAGTCAATGATTTTATCCCTTAACTCATCTTTGATCACCAAAATTACTTAAATGTTTTTTCCTTATTGCCTTAAAATATCTTGAATGTAACTACACCTTATTTAGTATTCATGGTTCTATGAATATGCAAATGAGCCCCGCCTCCACTCACTCACAGCCATATAGTGATGACAACTGAGCGAACGCTGCTATGGATCCGCTTACCCAGAACTATCAGTGAGGCAGATTTGAAGAAAATTACTGTCATTTTGCAAATGAGTTGCGTATATTACTAACATTATATCATGTAAGCTTTATGGTATACCTCATTCAAGGGAATTTTATAGTAATTTATAGTGTTAATGCTAATCAGGCTTGGGTATGCAGAGCTTATGTGGACCGCACGCCACTGCTGTAAAGTAAAAGAGATTTGGGTGCCATACAATAAATCCCCCAAACTGCTGTTTACTAATGTTACAATCCCTGCTTCGGACTTTTGTTCTGTTTTTTGTTCCTATTTCCTGTTAAGATTGTAGTCGGTTTGTAGTTTTCTGTGTGTTTGCTGTTCATCCCTGTCTGAATTGAAGTCTTCTGCTGCGTCCCAATTCACATGCTGTCCACCTTTATTATAATTCTAAATTAGAATTAGTGTTACATAGTGGTATGTTGAAATAACCATTCCAAATATGGTTTACAGTTTCCGGTTAGAATCCGAAGTGCAGATCCGTTCACTCGAATATTTCGACTAAAGTTTCCCACAACCCATTGCGCGTTAGAGATTCGATTCGAACTACAAACATGGCGGATCTGCGAGACGACTGTTAAAAGTGGAGAGGTTGAGTGACAGTATCTAACCTGACGAAAGGATATTTATTCAATGTTATTTACAATATATTTTATCTGTAACAGTATTGTGAACATGAATTAATATACGGCTGGTCTTTAACTATTAAATGCATCATTACACACGAGGAGAGTCTCCGAAAGACCCACGACTGGCAGATCAACAACAACTACTGCTGCATTTTTCTCCGAAACGGTAGGAAATTAAATCAAACTGAACGCTGAGGATTTTAACTTTGACAAGATGATTGACAGGTCAGTTTAAACGGTGACAGGGTGCAAGACGCAATTATGATGTAGTTTGTACCAAATCTTATGCTACTCATCATTTAAAAGTATACTCTTCACAAAACTGTAGTATAGGCGAAGTGTGACGCAGCGGTTGTGTTTCCCTGGTTCAGGATCTGGTGTATTTTGTGGTTGTTTAGTGTGCTGTTTTCAGTCCTGTTTAGTGAAAGGAGAAACTAAGTTTAGAAACTTGAATACTGAAACTGCTTGGCAGAATGATTCACTGTTTCGCTGGCGACCCCTGCTGGTCAAACAGTGTAAATGCAGCGACAACTCAGTCAAAACATGCAGAAAAACACCTTTTACAAACCAACTGCAGTTTCATTGAAGCTGTCATCTATTAAATGCAATCAACAAGTCATCTGATAACACTAAATATAAAGTGTCTCTATAATGCATTATAAATTGTACCCTGAATTCACAATTTCTGAAAAATGACGTGATTTTATTATACAGGTCTATATGTGTACGCCAAAATAAATGAATTTCCTTCCACGGTCATAGACATAACCTGAGATGTGGATATGGTGAAGTGGTACAATTTAAAATGGACTTTTCCTTACACTTTTAATTAGGATCTAAATTCCATATATGTTTCTTACCTTAGTGTCGTCACTCTGTAAATGACTTTTCTGTCCCAACTAGTGTTTATCATCCTGTTCCACTTTACTGTTATGGAAGAGTGGGAAAAATTGTGTAACAATTTTTTTGAATTGCTTTATATTGTTTGATACACTAATCCACATAAGACACATAAAATAAAATACAATACCATTAAGTGAACTTTTACTTTTTTATTAACAAGATTCATCTAATTATGGATATAATGAAGAAGCTTAACTGTCCCACTAATTCCAATTTACATTTTTGTTAGATATTCTAATTACCCTTTTCCCCTTCAACAAGACCACTTTAAATAGTCATGCCATCTAATCTCAAATAAAAAGTGTGAATATTACACATAAACTCTTAACTGATTAAAATGCTTGCATATAAAGAAAAAACTGTTTAAAAGAATAATTAATAATTATGCACATTTAATTTAGTTGGTGTTATCATGTATGGGTGGGTATCAATTAGACTGATGTGAACAAAACAAAAATCCCAGACAAAGACAGATACAGGACTCAATCAATAATTCAACATTTTTAATGTCAAGATTTGTGTGGAAACTTCTGCTGCCACTGAGTGGATTTACAGACTATGGCAGAGAAAGAAAGATCCCAGTTCATGAAAAAGAGGACATAATAAACACGTTTAACTGAACAAATTATTACATTTTGTTTTAAAAATTATTAATACACATCAGCTGCCATTGATTGAGGAGTGTCATTTTGACAAAACAGTACAAGTTTTTTTGTGCGTATTGTACCGTACACAACACAGTCTTACTGTATTGAGCTTCTTCACACTCATATTTCATAAATAGACTTTTGAAAATAAAGGTTCTTAATTGGCATCTATGGCTCTATGAAAAACCTTATATATATATATATATATATATATATATATATATATATATATATATATATATATATATATATATATATATATTAGGGCTTTCAAACGATTAATCGCGATTAATCGCATCCAAAATAAAAGTTTGTTTTTACATAATATATGTGTGTGTATGGAGTATAATTATTTTCTATATATAAATACACACACATGCATATATATTTAAGAAAAATGTGTTATTTATATATAAAATATTTATATATAATATAAATTATATATAATATAAATATATATACATAGTATATACATGCAAATATTTCTTAAATATATACATGCATGTGTGTGTATTTATATATAGAAAATAATTATACTCCATACACACACATATATTATGTAAAAACAAACTTTTATTTTGGATGCGATTAATCGCGATTAATCGTTTGACAGCCCTAATATATATATATATATATATATATATAAAAGGTGGTGACACTTTATTTTGATGGTCCACTTTAGACATTCTACTGAGTATAAGTAACTTTTCAACTACATGTCAACGTTAACCTGAACCCGAACAGTCTACTAATGCTTTTCTGTGAAAACCCCTTTTTTTATTTTTAAGAGTGCATGAGATATAATGGCTACCAAAATAACAACACAAGTTTGAACAAATCTACCGTTTTCTCGACATTTCTAAAAAGCCTTGCATTTACAAATAAATAAATAAATAAATACAATTTACAAACACACATTTATAATTGTTTAAAATAAATGTGATATCTCCAACTTTCCCTTAGTGGTCACAGGCAGCGTGGTCACACAACATACACCGTTAGATGAATAGAGATCACATGAATATGTTCTATGCTTTGGGCATAAAAATGCATGAACTGTGGAGCCAGAGGGTGTTTAGCTTCTGTGGGACCAGGACTGATACCTTACATTGAAAAAGACATTCAGTTTTGGTTACAGGAGTGCAAGCTGAAGTTCGCTGCATTTAGAGCTTCAAAGATTAAAAAAAGGTCTTGAACACATCAACGCAAACAAGGCATGGCGATGCAACACTCTTCAATACAACACCATCATCCCGTCCAGAAAGAGGAATGTACCCGTTTATAGAGTTTACCTTGTGTCCGGTGTGGACAGACTCAAACAGTTGTCGTGTCATGTCAAGAAATGAGCCCAGTGCAGATGTAGTGTACAGATACTCTAGACAGGGTTAGCTATTCTATTGCTTACTCATGACACATAACAACACAGCTGGAAGTATTCCTAATATGTACATTTATTGAAATTAGCCTGATTTTACCTGACAAGTGTTTGTGATGTTTTAGTTGGGGGAGGCGTGACACGCAATATTAAATATGCTGTATTTCCACAAGATATGCCCTTTAAATAAACCATATTCCAACAGGGTATCTTGCTTTATTCATATTTCTTATGAAATTCTGAAATAACCAAACCTCAACAGCATAAGGGAAGATCACTTGAGCGCAGCTGATAACACTTACACTCAAGTGATCATGAATGTTTCAATAAACAAATACGTTGATTTCTCTATCCTCTTTTTCTTTCCTTGCATCCTAGTTGATGGAAAAGGAAACAAGAATGCACAATTCGTGAAAGAGCTCGTCATGTGAATGAAGGCTGGAGAGCTGTTACCCTAACCCTAGCCCAGGGGGTTTTGAGGATAATCTGTGTTTATAACGTGCTAGAGGAGTCATGATAAAAACTTGTTGATGCCATTCATTAATTGTCTTATTCTGGAGTAAAATTGGTGTGCCAAGAAATTCAACTTTTAAAAAGGCATCTTGAGATCTTGCACATTTTTCCATTCCAATGCATTGCGTCTTGCATTTATTCAAAAAAAAAAAAAAGCGTTCTTTGTAAATGGTCTCTTCGCCCATTCAGCTCGTTGTAGTTCGTTCTGTGCGACTCAATCTTCCCTGAATGCTAATCCACGGCCAGCACAGCGGCCACTGCTTTCCATCAGGGACAGACAGACTAGACCAGGGCTGGGCATCTCTGGCCCTCGAGATCCACAGTCCTGCAGAGTTTGGCTCCAACCCTAATCAAACACACCTTCAGGGTTATTAGAAACCCACATCCAGGTGAGTTTGATCAGGGTTGGAGCAAAACTCTGCAGGAAAGTGGATCTGGAGGGCCAGAGATGCCCAGCCCAAGACTAGTGGGATTGAGAAACATTCTCTTTGAATCATGGAGAAGACAAACATGGCAAAGGTAAGATCACCCACAGATTTAAAAAATGAAGAGACTCACTCATTCACATCTTTTTCAAAGTTCTGCCCACCAAACTTTGTTTGACAGATTCTTTAAGTAACCTGAAAGCTTGCCCAAAGCCAGTCTAGCATTTGCTCTTCTCAGTTTGAGTTCATGTTGGTGGCCATTGCCAATGTCGAGGTGAGGACTAATGATGATCTAGTACAAATAAATTATTTCACAATCTGAAGCAAGTTTAGAGTATGGGGCAGTGTTGTCCACAAAACATATATACAATCTCCAGTACATCAGGTTCTGCAGAGCGTCTTGTGACTTCAGCGCTTTGTCCTTTAGTTGGCTGGGTAACTACTGGAGGTGTAGTTTCTGTCATTGGATGCACCTTGTTAGAAGATGGTGTCAAGACAGATACAATGCTGTGTTGTTCAGCCCAACGTTTAGGAGGCTCTGTAAAAGGACTAACCTTGATCTCTGTTTTCCCCCCTGGAGTGTCAGTTTTTTCCTCATCTGGCTGTATCTCTGAATCATTGGCATTTGGAAGGTGAAAGTAGGTGAACGTTCTCTCTAGGCACCCAGTATTTTCCCCTTGTTCTGTGAGAGATGAATCCTTGTCAGGGATTATACCAGAATGGCCAAATAGGGAATATGGAATATCTTCTTTCCCAGAATCCTGCTCTGACTTTAAATGCTTGGGTGTGTCTTTATTCTCTGGACAAGATTTTGGACTCATTTGGTTTTCCCAACATAACCAGCGACCCTTATCAATTAGGACTGCATCATTTGGTCCCACCCTGGCATTCAGAGTAACACAATGCGTTGGCTCATTGAAGCCGTCTCTTGTGCTTGTGGCATTAAAGTATGACAAATCCTGTATGGCGTTTGTGTGAGCCTCATTGATTGAAGGCAGCCTGGGGGAATTTGTACCTTTAAGGCCTTCTCTTTTCTTGACTTTGTGGGCTGAAGAAGATCTCTTCTCATCAGAACTAGAGCCTTGTCCATAAAGCCGCTCAATAGTCCTTTTTACATAACCTTTGGCAATGGACAACTTGCATGGATCTTCCTCTTCTCTCGATGCCTCTGAGGATTGGTGTTCTTTTTTGTCAGAACATTCAAATTGGTATTCTGCCGAATCAGAACTTGGGCTTCTCGGCTGTGTCTGTCTCGGCTGTGTGTCTGTAGTGGTCTTAGCAAGAAACATGTCTCTGATGGATTTCACTTTATTGGTCTGAATGTGTACCTCTGAATCTTTTGCCAAAGCACTGTTTTTGGAATCATAGCTGAATGCTAATGAGGATGAAACTGAATCCATTGATGCCCTATCTGTGGTTCTGGTAATCTCCGCTGCCTCTAGATTTGGTTCATTGATGTGGTTTAAGAGCTGTTCGCCAAATTTTTGTGCTGTATTATAAGGTCTCTTACACACTGATTTGTCCTGATCTTGTAGACTGCAGATAAGCTTTGCAACACTGCTTGCTATTTCTTCCTTAAAATGAATCTCA
Organism: Squalius cephalus; assembly: GCF_949319135.1. Taxonomy (NCBI): domain Eukaryota; kingdom Metazoa; phylum Chordata; class Actinopteri; order Cypriniformes; family Leuciscidae; genus Squalius; species Squalius cephalus. Next base: position 60,838,943 of record NC_137124.1, on the reverse strand, counting down.
TTTTCTTCACACTCTGTGGCTTCATTAGACATCTCCTCAAAGTCCTCCTGGTAGATGGTGTAGCATTCTGGCGCTTCTAGGATCACTTGTTCCTCTTCTGAATAAGTCCCACTTTCCATACACAAGTCTTGATGTTGTATTTCATCCACTTCTATATTTGATTCAATATGAACAACATGAGAAATACCTTGCACCTCAGGTAATGCAACATCCCTCTCAGTCCTCTCTGTTTTATTGTGTACCTGATCTTGAGTTTGAATGGTCTGAATCTCATTGTTCCAGTGTCCTGATATCTTCTCTGTTGAGACATCTAAATTTTTCGGCCCAGGATTTTTCACACTACGATTCTCTTCTTCATTGAAAGTCCTTTCCTTAGGAAAGATCTCACTCTCGTTCTCCTCCTGTTGGCAGACCTTTTCTTTCACAGAGAAATTTAGTTTTCCTGTACAGATAATAAGTGACTCCTCTGATAATTGAGTTCCTTCCTCTTCAACAGTGTCTATGTCTTTTTCAATATCATTTACCGCTTTTCCTATGACCTCTTCTGTTTTTAATAATGTCTTTTCTACTTCAGAACTACTTTCTTCCCATGTACCTCTTCCCTCATCAGTTTCCCATTGTCTTTCTTCCTTTTCTTGATGTTTCTTGACAGTCTCTTCTTCTTCTTGTCGCTTGCGTCTTACTTTCTCCATTCCTTGCAATCCTGTTCTCTTTAACCCCATTTCTCGGCACATTTCAGCCCCAAAGCTAGATTCACTAGATGACATATCCTCGCAGATATCTGAGTCAGGTATTGCATCACTTTGAAAAGTTCTCTTAATGTTGGAAAATATTTTATTTCTCAAATCTTGTTGGTATCTATCAGTGATCACAAGATTGTCCATACCAGGTCTTGCCTGTGAGCCTGCTGTGAGGTGTGCATTTATAGCTCTATCAATAACTGAATTAACGTAGATGCTCACATAATCTTCCAGCACAAACTCTGAGAAACTAACCATCTGCTCTTTAGAGCCGTGCTCTGAAACGCCATTCATATTCATCTCTGGGAGTGAATCACTTACTGTGTCAGTGTCTTCAATCTGATTGCAAATCATGTACTCTACATCTGCATGGTTGAGGGCTGCCAGCTCCTCTCGAACCCTCTCAGGAACACCTAGATGTTCCATCAGCACTTGGATTGAATGTTCTTCCTCCTCTATACTTGACCTGTGATGGGACTCACTCCCACTGCTACTCCTTGCTTTATTGCTCAGTACTTGAAAGCCCTTCCAGTTCTGAAGCAGCTGAACAGATGCTGAGTTGTAGAGGTCAGATAGACTGATCCTTAGATGTTCTGCATCCTCTATTACAGCCAGTTCCTTTAGAGACTGCAGCATGAGAATTGCCTCAGAACTGCTTAGGTTGGCCTCAGTCTGACATGAATTTAAATGGCTTAAGCCATCTTTTAAAGTCATGATAGAAAGAAAGGCAAGGAGTACCCTGGAGGAAGAGCTAAACGTAGATGCCAAGGATGAAGAAAAATCTGGCAGACATTTGGATGTTTTCAAACATAATGACCGCTTTTGCTGTGTGATCTCACGAAGTGACTGAATGGAATTGCAAAGCTGATCAAGTACTGGCTTCATATCGGGCCTTACAGCCATTTTAACTGTATAATATTTTTGTGCTTGCAGATCTATCAGTTCTGTTAGAGGCTTTGTTTGGATATTAACTGGTCTCCTCAAAGTATTTTCTGTGTCATACGAGGAGGTCTTACTTATTAGCTCAGAAATCTTTTGATTTCCATTTGTTTTTGTTAAGTGATCACTTTGTTCTTTGTCTGAAAGTGCTGGCTTTTTGGTGTTTGGCGAATATACGTGGATTCCTTTCTCGTCAAATGTGTCCTTTGTTGATGGTTGTATTGTCTTAGAAGATTGATTATTGAACAGTGATGCTTTTACCATTGTGTTATTTTTGGGTATAGCTTCTAAACAGGACTGTGCTGGAATCTGTTGAGATTGTAGCCAGAGTTCAACATATTCTGATGTTTGCTGTGTCATTGTACCTTTGCTGAGTGATGCGTTATGCAGGTTTTCCTTCGGCAGAGTGAAACTATCAGCTTGCACTTGTAGGTTGTTTTGTTCTTTTTCAACCCATTGTGGGCTTGGGTCGTCTGTACTCGGTTGAACACTCTCTGTTTGAGGCTTTAGTCCATTCCCACTATTATTTCTCCTTTTCAGAAGTTTTTGAACAGCATTTGCTCTGAAATGTTTTATGGCTCCTTTCTGGCTCAATATTTCAGCTCTTATTTTCTTTATTTCTTTCAGGATGTCATCTTTTTTATCTCTCTGCTTTCTTTCTGGATAAGCAGACCTAAACAAGTGATTCTTTTTCACTATTACTCTCACTGACTTCCTCTTTGTGGTTGTATCAACAGTAATAACTCCTCTAGATACCGAGGCTTCTGAGGATGCAGTAACTGGTGTTACTGACACTATGGCCCTTTTTGTTGAGGAGGTGTTTGTTTTGTAAGTGGAAGCATATGGTTTATCTTTTTTCCCACTTGACTGACATTTAATAGTTGCCAAGGTCTCAGATTTCATATCTTCATTAAAGTAATGGAACGTTTTATCTGAGGAAACTGTGTCAGAAGATGCTATATAGCCATGTTGCGTATTGCCTGAGAAGTTCTCTTGACAAATCTGCTCTTCACAGATGTGTAACACCGTTTTTTTCTGATAATCCTGGAACTGGAGGACCTCTGAAGATCTGTAGTCACTGGACTGTATCGGTGTGGTGGTGTTCGTATCAGAGGGCAGAGTGCATCGAGGCTTGGGAACAGGGATCTGCTTCACTTCTCCATTGTCTAGATCTTCCATGTAAGAGTATGAAGAGTTCTTATTACTTTCTGTATCATTAGCAGTTATGATGCTCTCGATGGATCCTTGTTTGTGAGCAAGTGGTGAAGAAAGCCGCTCTAATTCCATGCTTGCTGCACCTCCATTGATCTCACTCTGTTGATTTACTTTACAGTCTTCCTCAGGGCAGGACCGTCTGCTATCATTGGGTTCACTCTCACTGACCACAAAGGCAGCAGGATCATTTAGAGTGGGTAAGCTATCAGGTAAATTAGCATCCAGGTCAGGACAGGGAAGAGTGTCTGCTATAAATTGATTGCACACATTGGAACGACTGACTGTGGTGGTCCAATGTATTGTTTCCTCCTCTTTAATAGTGAGACGTACCTTCATTTCAACGGTCATACTTCCATCTTGATTGACTCGAAAGGATTTCTCAATGTCATCATCACAGGGCATGAATGAGTCATCCTCTCTCTCACCATCCAGACTGGTGATTATTTCTGTTTCAGAAACAGACTCAAGATGATATCCAGGAGCGGCTTCCACGGAGCCATTTGGGTTGCTTGGAAAATCACACATACTTCCAGGCAAACTGCTTTGTATTTGATTCACAATGTAGCTTTCTGAAGATAGGGAGAAGGGACGAGATTTGGCGGTGCGGGATTTCTTTTTTCCTTTAGAAAGTTGTATGTTGACAGATGAAGAGTTGTTTGATCAAGTCAGGACACCAGGAAAGCAATGCAAGTGAGGAAAAATAGGAACACAGATTAGAGATGGAGCATGTATGCTATAATCCATATTGAAGCAAGTAGGTCATGGTAGGTATTACAGTAGATATGAATGCCTCAGCACTTGCTTCAAGACAGTCTCAGTAATAGATTATCTTGACATGCAGTGTAACACATAAGACACATGTTTTAAAGTATTGAATATCTGCAAAGTTACTTTCTCATTATTATAGCAGTTGAGCTCTGTAATGGAATAAAAGTAGAATGAATAAACTTACTGGTTATTGGACGCTGCCGAACCGGTATTTTAGCCGGTAGCCACTTTGGTGGAGAAGACTTCTGGACATCATAGTTGCTTTTTTTGAAGGGTTCTCGGCCAGCGGCCACCAATACCCCAGAGCATAATATCAATGCAGGAAGCCCGTCCACCTATGATAATGTGAAAACATCTTTATCATTTGTCAACAAAGCGGAGATAAAATATTAGTGTATTTAGTAGTCATTCTAGAATACAGTGCACCTCATAATTGTCGGATTAGGTCATTAATTAAAGTTAGGAGTTATTAACAAAGTCAAATTCAAGCAGAGTGTGGCTTCAATAAAAAAAAGCCAGTGGGGTCCAATGACTCATTGTATGGACAAATAAATATCTTCTTTTATGTTCCACAGAAGAAAGAAAGTTGTACAGGTTTGGAATGACATAAGGGTGAGTAAACGAGTACAGATTTGGCCGAGGATGAGAGGATGTGTATGTTGTGTAAGAGCATTGCAGATTTACATTGACGGCACTAGCCAGTGACATGAGTTTGAGCAGCTGTTTATTTGTTTCGGGGATTGAAATAAGGGTGTAGCCATTACCAAAAGGCTATTCCAGTAGTTGGTGAAAGCAATTTTGTGCACCTATGAGGTCCGCGGATTGATATCACCAATGGGTGTTAGGGCTCATTCTACGAGGAGCATGGCTTCCTTTTGGGCTTTAGCTCAATATAGGCCTAATTTTTATTGGATTTTATAGAGAAATTTGAATAAAGGGCTAACATCTGCTTATCAGGTTTTGATCAGGGTTAGATGTTATAGTATGTGCTTATCATGCTTGTTACACAGGCTGGTAGAGGTGGCAGCTATAGGGGCTTTCACACCGCAGAAACGTCATCATAGTTCTTATAACTATTATTGTAAGTACACACTTTTTGGTGTTTGCACCGCATGACGCCTTTTTGAGGGGACTAAATTAGCTCCTACTTCAGAGTGGAGTCTAACATGGCACAATAGGAACTTTACCAGTGACGTAAGTGTACAATGTTTGGCCGAATGCATGCGAAACACCGACACCCGCCACACGATCGGACACGAGAGCCAATGGCATTTCACAATCAGAGCTGACATAAAGCTAAGCTTCGCAGCAAACATTTGAATGTGCACATGATCTGAGCCTCACGGCGGATGGAGAGGGCTATCGTTTTTGGGTCTGTTTCACACACAAATCACTCATCTGGCCTCTGAACACTTGGAATATTTGTACTTTTTGAATAAATTGTGACTAGTCGAATCTGCTGGTTATATCCTGTGTTTTATATTATCTAATACACAAATGGGCATGTTTAGGGGGTAGGGGTTGGGTTACCTGCTCAAACATTTCTAAATGGTTTAAATAAAATAAATGTAAATAAAATTATGCTGGCTGATTAAATTGAAAATCACACCCTAACATATATGACATAATGGCTAAATTATACCCCACTATATAATGTCATCATGACGATACATTTGCCATTCCCATCGCATCTGCGTGTGACACCAAAGGTTTCTCATTGAAAGTACCTGCACGTGGAAAAATAACATTAACAAGTCCCGCCCAAGGGGTCCTGCCCAAGTGTTGAGAATATATATATATATATATATATATATATATATATATATATATATATATATATATATATAGGTTACTCTATTGAATGTGTACTTCAATAATAACCATAAATAGCAATCATGCTCTGAAGAACACTTAAGGTTAGCATTATTAATAAAGCTGGTTTGGTGGTCTAAATGCCATGCCTCTTATTCCCTTCTGTGTTCTATCCCAGATTGCAGAGTATAATAGGATGAAATGGTAAAGAGGATTAGCATCACTGGGCTGCAGGTCTTCCTTGTCTGTAAATGCTATTTATGACTGGGCCAGCTTACTTGCACCAGAGCCACAACTGACATGGTCTCCACTCTAATCAAATAAAACACTCTGGAAATAGAGTCATAGTTACTTTTTGTTTCGATGTGTCAAAACAAGCGTGCATGTATTTTTGTAGCTTGGTGTCGAGTCCTGTTTTACATTTAAATTGTGGCACAGTAATAATGTAAGTTAATGAGAATAAGGGGAGGGGTGTTTGCGAAACCTGTCGAGAAACGTTATTTTTGGAGTTCCATTTGATGCCTGTAGCGGTGCAAAAAACCAAACACATTTAATCCTTTTGGTCAATGGACCAAATTAAAGGATTAGTTCACTTCAGAATTAAAATTTCCTGATAATTTACTCTCCCCCACGTCATCCAAGATGTTCATGACTTACTTTCTTCAGTCGAAAAAAATTAAGATAAATATTATTAAATATAGTGACTTCAGTGGGGTCCAACCGGTTGAAGGTCCAAATTGCAGCTTTAAAGGCTCTACACGATCCCAGCCTAGATATAAGGGTCTTATCTAGCCAAACCATCGTCATTTTCTAAAAAAAAAAACAAAAAAAAAAAAACCTTTTTAACCACAAATGCTCGTCTTGCACATCCACGACTGCAAACATTTTGTAATCAGGTTGGATAGATCAGGTAATGTAGGGAAGGGCAAAAAACTCATTTTCTTCATGAGTTCATGAACTTCAACTTCAAAATTGTCCGACATCGTTGTTTTACCTTTTATTTATTTAATTTTTTTTGTAAATGGCATTTGACTTAGTCTTTGCACATCTGCTTTGTAAACACTGGGTCAGCTCTTCCACCTACGTCACGCGTGACCTTTTAACGTGATTACGTAATGTGTGGCGCATCACAGCTAGTGCAAGACGAGCATTAGTGGTTAAAAAGTATATAAATGTATATTTTGTTATAAAATGGCTGATGGTTTGTCTAGATAAGACTCTTATTCCTCGGCTGGGATCGTGTTGAGACTTTGAAGCTGCACTGAATCTCACATTTGGACCTTCAACCCGTTGGACCCCATTGAAGTCACTATATGGAGAAAAACCCTGGAGTGTTTTCCTCAAAAACATTCATTTCTTTTCCACTGAAGAAAGAAAGACATGAACATCTTGGATAACGTGGGGAAGAGTAAATTATCAGGAAATTTTAATTCTGAAGTAAACTAATCCTTTAAATCGAAAACCCAATTTAAATAATAGATTTAAAGAACTGAAGTTAACACTTTACAATAAGGTTCATTAGTTAACATTAATGAATGTCCATCCATTCATCCATCCATCTTCTTCCGCTTATCCGGGGCCGGGTCGCGGGGGCAGCAGTCTAAGCAGAGATGCCCAGACTTCCCTCTCCCCAGACACTTCCTTCAGCTCTTACGAGGGGACACCGAGGCGTTCCCAGGCCAGCCAGGAGACATATACCCTCCAGTGTTCTTCCCCGGGGCCTTCTCCCGGTGGGACGCGCCCGGGAAGGCGTTCATGAGGCTCCCGGAACAGATGCCCGAGCCACCTCAGCTGGCCCCTCTCGATGTGGAGGAGCAGCGGCTCTACTCTGAGCTCTTCCCAAGTGACCGAGCTCCTCACTCTATCTCTAAGGGATTGCCCAGCCACCCTGCAGAGAAAGCTCATTTCGGCCGCCTGTATCCAGGATCTTGTCCTTTCGGTCATGACCCACAGCTCATGGTGAGAGTAGGAACGTAGATTGACCGGTAAATCGAGAGCTTCGCCTTGCAGCTCAGCTCTTTCTTCACCAATGACAGACCGGTACATCGACCGCATTACTGCAGAAGCTGCACCGATCCGTCTGTCAATCTCCCGTTCCATCCTTCCCTCACTCGTGAACAAGACCCCAAGATACTTGAACTCATCCACTTGAGGCAGGAACTCTCCACCAACCTGAAGTGGACAAGCCACCCTTTTCCGACTGAGAAACATGGCCTCTGACTTGGATGTGCTGATTCTAGGGCTGTACCGATATACCAAACACAGGATTCAGTTCGTTATCACGATTTTTGACCCACGATTCAATACAAACCTCGATTCTTTTTTTTTTGGGGGGGGGGGGCAGTACTCAACTGCTGCCAATAAAGCACCTAAAAGCTGTCACAAAGAACCGGCAAAAGTAATGATTATGAATGTGTCATATATAGCAAGGAGACATTTTAATTGTTTATTAATAAACAAGTGTTTTCTGTGTCAGTGAACGCGCCAGAGAGAAATGCACATTTCATACGGATTACATGAGCAGAGAGCAGTCTGTTTTCTTTCGTTTTGAATTGTTCTGTTTAAAAGTAGACATTTCAAGCTTTCTATAGATATATTTCTGAGGTCTGTGAGGCAAGTAGGCTACCTTATACACTGAGTTTCGGTTCATTTATGAGACGAGCTCCAGTTCACGCGTCGGTGCCTCCATGTCGTGATTATATATTGTCTGCTATATTTACTTCTTATTTATTAAATCCAGGCAATTGGTTGATGAAACATTGATTAAAATTAAGATACAATTAATACAAAACGAAATTCACTTTAAAGAAAGACTTTGCTTTCTGTTTGAGATCTCTGTGAAAGTTTTAAAGGAGTCTTTTAGTGCCGCTTTCAGAGCAGTCACGTCCGTAACATTGTTTTTTCCTCAAATGCGAACACAAAAAATTAAATAAAATGACCCTTCATCATCCGGTGGGTAGTATTACTTTTGGTTTGTGCAGTGTAATTCACAGAATTACTAAAAAAATATTTTGCCCCCTGAAATTTAAAGATTTTTTGTCACGTTGCCTTGGACTCAAGATCTCCAGACTCCCTTGGGATCCGGTCGAAGCTCCACCGGAGGTGGTAGTTGAAGAACTCTTTGACAGGGGACTTGGCCAAACGTTCCCAACAGACACTCACAGTACGTTTGGGTCTGCCGAGTCTGTCCAGCTTCCTCCCCCGCCATTGGATCCAACTCAGCACCAGGTGGTGATCAGTTGACAGCTCCGCCCCTCTCTTTACCCAAGTGTCCAAGACATACGGCCAGAGGTCAGATGAAACGACCACAAAGTCGATCATCGACCTCCGGCCTAGGGTGTCCTGGTGCCACATGCACTGATGGACACCCTTATGCTTGAACATGGTGTTTGTTATGGACAAGCTGTAACTAGCACAGAAGTCCAATAACAGAACACCGCTCGGGTTCAGATCAGGGGGGCCATTCCTCCCCATCACGCCCCTCCAGGTGTCGTTGTCTCTGCCCACGTGGGCGTTGAAGTCCCCCAGTAGAACGACGGAGTCCCCAGTCAGAGCACTTTCCAGCACCCCTCCCAGAGACTCCAAGAGGGGCGGGCACTCTGCACTGCCGTTCAGCCTGTAGGCACACACGACAGTGAGAGACCTGTCCTCGACCCGAAGGTGTAGGGAAGCGAACGGGGTGAACTCCAACACATGGCAGCTGAGCAGGGGGGCTATAAGCAAACCCACACCAGCCCGCCGCCTCTCACCATGGGCAACTCCAGAGTGGTAGAAAGTCCAGCCTCTCTCGAGGAGTGTGGTTCCAGAACCCAAGCTGTGCGTGGAGGTGATCCCGACTATCTCTAGTCGGTACCTCTCAACCTCCCGCACAATCTCAGGCTCCTTCCCCACCAGCGAGGTGACGTTCCACGTCCCTAAAGCTAGTTTCTGTGTCCAGAGATCGGGTCGTCGGGGCCCCCGCCTTTGGCTGCCACCCGATCCACTATGCACCGGCCCTCTACGCTCCCTCCTGCAGGTGGTGAGCCCACGGGAGGGCAGCCCCACGTCACTCCTCCAGGCTAAGCCCGGCCGGGCCCAATGGGCGGATGCCCGGCCACCAGGCACTCGCATGCGAGCCCCAACCTCCGGGTCTGGCTCCAGGGTGGGGCCCCAGCTGCGCCATGCCAGGCGACGTCTCGGTCCTTGTTTTTATTTGCTTCATAATGGGCTTATGAACCGCTCTTAGTCTGACCCGTCACCTAGGACCTGTTTGCCTTGGGAGACCCTATCAGGGGCATATAGCCCCGGACAACATAGCTCCCAGGATCGTTCGGGTACTCAAACCCCTCCACCACGATAAGGTGGCAGTTCAATGGGGGGGATTAATTAATGTATTATCTAAAATGAACTAAACATGAGCAATCCATTGGTTACTGTATTTATTAATCTTTGTTAATGTTAGTTAATAAGAATACAGCTGTTCATTGTTAATTGCATTAACTAATGTTAAGATTTTAGTAAAGTATTAGGAAATGTTGAAATTAACATTAACAAAGATTAATAAATGCTGTATACATGCAGTTCATTATTAGTTCATGTTAACTAACGAACCTTATTGTAAAGTGTTACCGAACTGAATGAAAAATAAAATATTGCAACTAAAAATTAATGCAATCTGGTGGCAAAATCCTTACCCTTCTTCCTTCAGGTGTGTGTAACTTGAGTACGGGGAAGTGCATGAGCTCTGACATGTGATCTAAGAGTGCTTCGAATGAGTATGTCGTCCTCCTCTGCAGCGTCAGCGTGTGTTTCACTTCTGGCTCTCCGTTACGGAAAATCACCAGCTGTTTTGGTGAATGCAGCAGGACCCTCTCGTTCCTTCTCACACTGTAGACTCCGTGTTGAGCAGGACTGTGTGTGTACCAAGCTAATCGCCGGGCGCTAATGGGTCGAGCGTGGTACCAGGGCGGCGGCTTCCGGCGCGCACGCTCCAGGTCGATGGGTTTGACGGTTCTGCGATCAGAACAAATGTAGGAGTGGCCATGATGCAACTGTTCAAGGGACCGAACCGACGTATGACCTCGAGGAGTTGTGATGGTGCGAACTCCAAACGGTAGAGGCACACGCTTCGATAAGCTGTCCAAGAGAGACTCGAAGGTTTTAAAGGTGCGGTTGTTGATGATCACAGGTAGACCACTGAACTGGGAGTCTCCGCTTTTGTAAAAGCACACGCGTTTAGAGGAGGTCTTCTCCGTGATGTATGGCTGTCGAGAGGTCATCTGAGTGTGACCACTAGCGGTGGAATGAGCTGGTGGAATAGCCTTCCTCACAACCGGAGCTTCACTCATCATCATCATCACGATTCAGCCGCATCCTACATGAAGGAATGCATGAAATTAACTCAAAGAACTCAAAAATGGAGAATGATTATGGCCACTTCAATAGTAACAAACCATGCAATCATGCTTTTGACCAAGTCAAAGCATTCCCCCTGTGGTGAAAATCCATCGTTTAATGTTGTTTATATGTCTATGCGGTGTTTTTAATATGCTTTAAAACAAACCATGTGTAAATTCATAAGTCGACACCATTGCTGAGTATTTTCTCCTGAGTAACTGCAGTGAACCTGTTGAACCGACTTTGAAATCGCTGGTGTTTCTGACGTCACAAACTACCCTGTAACCAATCAGATCAACATGTGATCGTCAATGAGTGGATCTCTGAGCTGAGTGAGTGAGTGGAGGCGGGGCTCATTTGCAAGGCAAGACGACATTTTTTTCGAGGATTTCAAAATTTCAAGTCATTCTGGTGATCAAAGATGAGTTTAAAGGGCTAAAATGATTGACTACAGGAGGACTTTAATATTATAGACACCAGTTGGAGGGAAATGTATAATCCAGACTCACTGAGAAAAACATACCTGTAGTGGCATTTCTGCAAAATGATATTACGTTTTGTGACATTGTCAAAGTGAAATGTCCAGTGGGTGGCGCTAAAAGCGTGATCTGTTTTATCTGAAGATGTATCTAGGAATGTTTTATTATGTAGGTTGTTGTACGTATCACGACAGTTCTGGATTGAGTAGTGCTTAATGGTTAATGCTTTATGGAGTTTGAAAATAACGCACCACTTACACTAAACCCGATAGTGTTAACAAAAACAAACGTGGGATAAAAACCCATTTTCTGAAGCAACATGCCATTTTAGTACCATCACTCGTACCTGAGCGCTTCACATCACGACTGCACTGCTGCAAGTTTACTACGCCAGAAAAGACAAACAAATAGAGCTGGTTATGTGATGCAAACCTCAAAATGTATTAGTTTACAAACCATGCACTATGGTAAAAGTGTTTTGAGATCATAAAACAGTATTTTGCAAGGAACCACGTGAGAATAAGTCTTTATTAACTCTTTCCCCACCAGCATTTTTAACTCTTTTCCCGCCAGCGTTTAAAAAAAAAAAAGTTGCCAGCCACCGTCAGCGTTTTTGATAATTTTCACAAAGGTTTCATGGCCAGAATATTTTGTTGTATGAATGTCTAAACATGCATTATATATCAAAAGAAAGAACAGATCCTCTGCATTCATGCATTCTTTTTTATCAACACTTGAATGTGGGCAAGTTTCATAAAAAAAGGCAACATTCAGCAAAAAGCGTTATTGGCAAAGACTACACCCAGATCAGATTCAGAACGATGATCAAAACACAGATGGAGGAGATCGAGTCCATCAACACCCCTAACGCTTGCACAGTCGTTAACCCTTCCTGGGTCAACGTTTCATTCAGTAAAATTACGCGGTTTTGATTTATATGTCGTTTAAAACTGATGATTGCGTTATTTTTCATATGCATCTGCTTACATGTGATATCGCATGTTTCTGCATCTTCTTCACATGTGTTTTGATCAGGAGATTCAGTTCTCTTTCAGAAGATGTGTAATAGCGCCCCCTACCGTATAACAGTGAAAACACAGAAATATCCATCAATGGCGGGGAAAGAGTTAAATCAATAATCTGCACTTAAAATTCAGTGCTTGCTGTTTTACTGTCTCTATTGTTAATTTCAGATGGAAACTGCAATGATTTGCATGTATTGGTAGTTTTTTTTTTTTTTTCGTTTTGCGAAAAATGTAGGTAGAGGTTCGTTTTTCCAGTGATCCTTAGTTGGAAGTGTATTTTTATGTCTTTAATTGCTACAGCTTCCAAACACAACATATATTTTTCAGCAGATTTTTTTAAATATTGGACATTACTGGAGATAATATTGTATTATGTTTTCAACCACATTACAAATAAGCTTTGTGATTGCATTTTCTTTAAATCACCATATAGCTGTAACTTGAGTTGTTATTGTGGATCCGCTCAGCAGATCAGAGACTGTACATCACCTTTAACAGCAGGTGTTGTTTACTGTTCAACAGGTCTGGATTAAACCATCACTAGAACTGTGCCAGTCAGAGACACGCTCAAATAATCAGCCCGTTTATCTACTTAATACCATTACATCATTATAATCACTATATTATAAACAGGAAACAACAATCTTACACACAACTTCTGTTGAATTGATGTGGAAAAGGCATTCTTTAAAAGGTCAACTATATTAAGATGTATTCATTGGTGAAAAAAATCCAATATAAATTTTGATACTCAGAAGGATTGAATCTATGAACATTCTCTCATTAAGTTACTATAAGTAAACGGTATCAGCTTTTTTTTTTTTCAACGTTTAGAAAGCAAAACATTTCTAAACTAATGTCCCTTAATACTCTGAATGCAGATTTACCCGTGGAAGATTTACCCGTTGACGACAAAACAGCTCTAGAAAACACTTCACGAGTCTAAAAGACACAACATTACATGTACAGTCGTAGAGGTTGTAAAATACTCACTGTGTTCCTCATTTTGAGCGAGTTAACGTGAACATTTTGTCTCGCACAAGCGCTGCCATACGCCGAACAGAAAAGCCCTGATGGAGACGAGAGTTATTCTGGGCCACTGCTTCAGACTTCATTTGCTTAATCTTTTCTCGCTTGTAATCTCAGCAACCAGGGCTGGTGTGTGTGTGTGCGTGTGTGTGTGTGTGTGTGTGTGTGTGTGAGAGAGAGAGATGAACACGCTAGTTTAAGCACATCACCCGAACACACCTTCACTTGTGTAAGAGTAAAGACCTAACTGATCTATAGCAATATCTTATCAATACAAGAAATAATACGGTAAGTTTGAAAATGGCCTTTCAAATATTATTTAATATTCTTTAACTGTAACAAACGGATGAGGTGAATAAACAAATGTTCTTAAGTTCACAATAATAGTGTAAACACTTATGTAACTTCTGTTTGATTCATGATGACTCTTACTGAAATATGACTGTCAAAAATAATCAAATTCTGTATTTATCTCTACATAAATAACTATAACTACAGACAGTGAAAAAAGCATTATACTATAATATCAAGAAAATCTATTTATTTTCATAAACTGTAATCCATTACAATTTCATGATGATAAACGAGGACATGCAAGTCAATTAAAACGTTTCCCCCATTAATTCAGCAGTAAACATGATTAAATCAGTAAAACATGGCATGTTCTTCCATCATCTGAAGCTGTTCACACGTGTAGTTCGGTTCTCCTGGTTCTTTTGCTCCGAAACAAAAAAGAAAATTATATATTTAGCCCTGGTTCACTTAGCATTCACAATGTCATTTTTAACTCTTTCCCCGCCAGCGTTTTTTTTTTTTTTTTTTTTTTTTGAAGTTGCCAATCACTGCCAGCGTATTTTAACATTTTCACAAGTTTCATAGCCCCCAGAATATTTTCTTGTATGAATATCTGAACATGAACAAATCCTCTGCTTTTAGACAATAAATAAATAAATAAATAAATAAAATGTTCATGCATTCTTTTTTAATCAACTCTTGAATGTGCGTAAGTTTAATTAAAAATATATTTTGTGCAAAAAGCTGAGAAAATCACGTTTTTGTGAAAGATAAATCTAGATCATATAAGTATATTCAGAGTAGATTGAGTCCATCAACAGGTTCACAGTCGTTAACCCTTCATGGGCCGACATTTCATTCAGTAATGTTGATTTATATGCTGTTTAATGTTGATTATCTTGTAATTTTACACATGCATCTGCTTACATACTCTTTTCTGCGTGTGTTTTGATCAGGAGATTCTGTTCTCTTTCAGAAGATGTGTAACAGCGCCCCCTACCGTATAACAGAGGAAACACGACCAGATGAAACATTCTGTCAATGGCGGGGAAAGAGTTAACACGCAGATACAAAACAAAAGACGTGTGTTTTATGACGTATATATTTGATAACAGAACTTACCAAACATGCAAAACCCTGCTGAGCTAATCTTGCTCGTTCTATGTGTGAACACATGATGATGTTCTGACCAGCTGAGAACTCGTGAGGAGATTATAAAGTGTGTGAAGGAGTCACAACAATCCCTCCGGTAAACACACACACACGAGGATCTGCTGTGAGAGATGTCCTGTGCTTCTCTCATCATGTATGCTGAGATATTCTTCTGGAATGTGTGATCTATATTTAACCCTTTGCAGTTTTCCAGGCGCCGGCTTCAGATCCCTGAGCGAGCATTGCTTATACTGGGAAAACATCCAAGACATGTTTGGGATAAACATAGAATTTGTTTGATATGTCTGTGGACCCACAAATGTACATGCATGGAGAACATGAAGCCTTGCTGTGTCACACGATCTTTCTGACACTCTCGCTGCAGAACAAATGGGGTCCAATAGAAACAAAACTGCGTATTTAAAAATGTAGATTTTTCTTTTACGGGTTCTTTAAAAGCGGTACAATAATGCTTTATTTCGTAACCGATTGCATGACTTTTGTCTTTTATCAACATCAAACCCTTGTGGATTCCAGTTTCACAGGGATTAAAGTTTGAAAACTTTTCTCTGCTCATGTCATTAATAACCGGTTCTGTCGACACTGGATCTCCACATTTGTCCAACTTTGGTATTGCATAATTCAACTTTCACAAATCTGGCTCTATTAACCCCTTAACTCTAGTGTGACGCTTGGTGCTCTTTTTTAATATTGCCTTTTTTCCTATCACATATTTTATTAATAATCATAAATTAGGTATCATTCAAAAGCTAAAACCCTCAGTATTCATTTTGAGGAAACGATTCTGAAATTTTATATTCCGAAAATTCCTTTTAGCGGCTCCTCGAGTGGGCGGAGTCATGTTTCATATTACAAAACTCACTCTTTTATAATCAAAACCTTTTCTAATCTTGACAAAATGCATATTGATGGAAAGGTCTGAGACTCTGGGTTCCATATTTGGTAATTGTTTTTTTCTGAAAGAAGTGATATTGTGACAGAAATGTATACATTTGTGACAGGAGAACCCGTAATAACATCAGTGGAATATGTGACACCCGGTGGATATTTTTGGTAAAGCGCCAAAACAAAATCTCATAGGAATTTTTGTGACATCAACTTCAAATTTCGAAGGACACTTGAATAGACATATGGCTTTGATGTCATGGCATTTTCAGAGTAAAAAATATTTCGTAAAATATATGTTTTGTATAAAATAAACAGTACATTTGCTTTATGTTCTGCACCATTGGGATGATTGAATTCGGATTGATCGTTTCTTAAACTATTTTAAAACCTCATTGATATCAACCAGCACTTCCTCTTCCTCACACAGACCAGCACTGGTGTTGTATAGTGTTTAATAATCAGTAAAGATAAATGAAAACATGCAAAACATCAGCACTCATTTTATAACTGCCAAAACTAAGGACAGTTCGGCAGAATTGGTTATTTTCAAATTTTTCATAACAAACATAAACAAATTAAAAGTAAAGTGACAAAACTGATATAATTATTAAAAAAAAAACAAAAAAAACACAAGAGCGCCCCCTAAAGACAGTGTGTGAAATGTCATGTTTGGGTGTAATGAATGTCAGGTGTTTAAATGATTAATAAATATAATTGACAAGTCTGTATAGATTTCATATAGCGTTCACCCTAAAACATTACACAATGATTGGCCATCTCAGAAGCTTGATCTTTAATAAAAGAAGATGAAACCTTGGTAAATCATAGAAGACTGTCAGTGAAGTGATAATTAGTGGCGATATACCATTTACATGTCTATATTTATAGATTAAATCTATATGCAACTGGCCAGAAGCAAAGTGTGTGTTTACAGTGACTCCGCCCACTGGGGGGGGGGGGGGGGTGTTCACACTGACTCCGCCCACCGCTGTGTGTTTACAGTGACCCCGCCCACCACTGTGTGTTTACAGTGACTCCGTCCACCGGTGTGTTTACAGTGACTCCTCCCACTGGTGTGTTTACAGTGACCCCGCCCACCACTGTGTGTTTACAGTGACTCCGTCCACCGGTGTGTTTACAGTGACTCCTCCCACTGGTGTGTTTACAGTGACTCCGCCCACCGGTGTGTTTACAGTGACTCCGCCCACTGGTGTTTTTACAGTGACTCCGCCCACTGGTGTTTTTACAGTGACTCTGCCCACCGGTGTGTTTACAGTGACTCCGCCCACTGGTGTTTTTACAGTGACTCCGCCCACTGGTGTTTTTACAGTGACTCTGCCCACCGGTGTGTTTACAGTGACTCCGCCCACCGCTGTGTGTTTCCAGTGACTCCGCCCACTGGTGTGTTTACAGTGACTCCGCCCACCGGTGTGTTTACAGTGACTCCGCCCACCAGTGTGTTTACAGTGACTCCGCCCACCGCTGTGTGTTTACAGTGACTCCGCCCACCGGTGTGTGTTCACAGTGACTCTGCCCACCGGGATGTGTTTACAGTGACTCCGCCCACCGGTGTGTGATTACAGTGACTCCGCCCACCGGGGGGGGGGGGTTACAGTGACTCCGCCCACCGGTGTGTGTTCACAGTGACTCCGCCCACTGGTGTGTGTTTACAGTGACTCCGCCCACCGGTGTCTGATTGGTCAAACTGACGGAGAAACCTGTCTGATAACAGAAGACGGGTGATGTTGGCTTTTGTTTTCTCTCCTTTCTCATCACACTTCAGCTCGGAGAGGAGTTTATTTTAAATAAAAATTAAGAAAATTATGAAAAGGGGAAATAAAGTGCCTAATGGGTATTTATTAGTATGTATAATGCATTACTGTTAAGCTGCTTTGAAGCAATCTGTATTAAATAAAGTGATAAATAAACGTGAATTGAACTGATTTTGTGAGTGTCTCTGCTGTACTAATACAAAAGTATTGGAGAGGGAAGAAAGAAATGTTTTTACGTATGTGTGTGTGTGTGTGTGTCCACTGGACCAGACTGTATTCCTGCTGAGCTCCTGAAGGAAGGAGGGTTCCTCTGCACAAGTTCAGAGGGTTCACTCTGTCAGTTCATCACTCTAGTGTGGCAGCAAGAAGATATTCCCTAATGATGGAAGGGGAAATTTTGTCACACTATATAAGAACAAGGGTGATCGGTCCATCTGTGAAAACAGTAGGGGGATCTCACTTCTCACTTCTGAAGATCTCCTGCCAGAATCCCACAGTGGACTCAGAGCAGGTCTGAGAACAGTGGAGAGAGTTGCAGGAGGAATGTCGCGAGCAACATAAGAACTTGTTCACTGCTTTTGTGCATCTTTCCAAGGCTTTTGATACTGTACACCGTGACCTCTTATGGAAAGTGCTTTTGCGTTTTGGATGCTCTGTAAAGTTTACCACAGTCTTTCTACAGTTTCATGATGGGATGACCGCCAAAGTAACATTGGGTGGACTAGAATCGGCACACTTTGCAGTCGGTACTGGAGTTAGTGTTGCAGAAAATTCTAAGTCCTCAAATCGGGTCTCGAAGAAATCTCTCAAGAGTCGAAGTTCCAGGTTTCAAAATAAGCAACTTTATTGACAAGCAACAAAGTGAGATGCAGCTGTTCATCTGATCTGCAAATGGTGGGAACCTCAGGTCTTATACCTTTTCTTATCACTAGGTAGCCAATCAGCTATCTTCCTCTTGCTCCACCTCAAGATCTCGCTACCGTTAGCATCATCTTTCCCGGAGACATCTTTCTATTGGTGGAAAAATCTTTGGCCACACCCATTTTTAAAGAATATCTCGGGTCACATGATTCTCTGTACCTGCAGTGTTCTAGTGCCATCCATCATTTTTAATTAACGTTTTTAGTACCATCTTATCAACTACCTATACACATCTTCTCTCTGAGCTTGTTAGGTACTTTTCCATCCTCACAGACCCCTTGACCTGATTTATCCTGGTTTATCCTGGTTTTTGACTGAGACACAGCAATACAGTCTTTTACATGAGGCAAAGGAAAACCTCCAACATTAGGCAGGGTTGTGTTCTTGCACCTGTCTTGTTTAACATCTTCTCACTGTGTTTTAAAGCTGCTGTATAAAGAGATGAGGTTGCAGTGGCTTATACTGGACGGTGACCTCTTTAACATCAGGAGGCTCCACTAAGCTTCAGTTGGTTCGCGTGCTGGAATTGCAATATGCGGATGATTGTGCCCTAGAGTCACACACTCCAGCAGATCTACAGTCCACGCTTAAAGCGGCTGTTAGGGCGTACAGCTGGATGGGCTTAGATGTGAATATCAAGAAGACAGAAGTCCTCTGTCAATGGTCATTGGATCCCCAACAAAACCCTCCAGGATTTACTCTTCATGATTCCCCACTCGCCACCGTGCCACGCTTCAGATATCCTGGCAGTTATTGATCAGGGGCCGTATTCACAAAGAATTTTAAGGCTAAAAGTAGCTCCTAACTGGACAATTAACCTAACCTATACAATTCTGCATTGTAGGCATAACTAGGGATGCAATAACGCCACCAACAACAACCAAAACTAGGCTACTCATTGCATGTAAACTCATTGTAACGTTTCATTGTGAATCAAATTAAAATGTTCTTCTCTTTGCAAACGTAGGCAGAGGCATATAGTGACAGATTAATTCAATAATGTTGCAAAGATACTGCATCAATCCATATGTTTCATTAGGCTACTAGGCTATTTGTTTAGCCTTACTCTTTATTCATTTAGGCTATTTATTCAGTTATTCATCATCTTCCGTCCTTCGCACTACTTGTGTAGCGCACGCATTCTCAGACCTGTCACCTGTCACTCATCATCGTAGGGGAGGGGTTTGAATCATTCCCGCGTTACAATCATCAGCCAATCAAGGTGGTCACTTCAGTCAAGCTCGTGCATGAGTAATGACGTCATCCACAGCAACGGAGACTCACTCTTAGTTTAGGAGTTGTCATTTTTCTTTACTAAGAGTAGGTCTGAACGGCGTTGTGAATAACTTCTAAGAGAAAACTCCTAGCTAAAATCTTTTAGTGCGATTTAGGAGTACTCCTAGTGGTAAGATAAAATGCTTTGCGAATACGGCCCCTGGTGATTGCAGATATTCACCACAGGATCAGTCAGGCTGCATCTTCATCCGGGAGACGGAGGAAAGGAGCGTTCAGCAATACTGATTCACATCTACACACACAGATCGCTGTTTATCGGGCAAATCTGCCGCACCACTCTCCTGCATGGCTGTGAAACATGGACCATCTACGCTCAACATCTGAAAATGCTGGAATCTTTCCACATTAGATTTCTGCAGCGCATCCTCACAGTGACAGGGCAAGATCGAGAGCCACATATTGAGATCCTGGAAAAACAACAACTGTTGGAGTGTAGAAGCAACCCTAACGCTCTACTGAGACGCTTCCACGTGAGATACTCTACGGGCAGTTACATCTTGGCTCCCGATCTGCAGGACGCCAAAAACAGAGGCTGAAAGACCAACTAAAGGCTTTCTGAAGAAGTGTGTGATGAAGCCCACATCCCTGGAAACCAGTGCAGCGAACCACACACTCCAGAGTCCAGCGTTACGAAGACAGGAGAAGTGAACATCGCCTAAAGGACAGGCCATGCGAGTGTGTGTGTGTGTGTGTGTGTGTGTGTGTGTGTGTGTGTGTGTGTGTGTGTGTGTGTGTGTGCCATGCTTGTTCCTGACCATCAGGAGAAACTTGTATATGCCCTGTCTGTGAAAGACAGTGTGCGTCCCACATCAGACTATACATCAGAGAACACACACATTATAGGAGAAGTCATCATCGGACGACGATGGACAACCCAGAAGAAGAAGAGGAGGAAGAAGAAGAAGAAGAAGAAGAAGAAGAAGAGAAGAAGAAGAAGAAGAAGAAGAAGAAGAAGAGAAGAGGTGCTGCAAACGAGGAACTTGTTTGATAAACAGGAACATCGGTGTGAAGCTTCTCTGGGACGTGTGTGTGAAACACATTTACACACATTCATACACACACAAACACACACACACACACACACACACACACACACACACAAACACACATACACACACAAACACACACAAACATACATAAAACACATTCATACACACACAAACACACACAAACATACATAAAACACATTCATACACACACAAACACACATTCATACACACAAACACACATTCATACACAAACACACATTCATACACACACAAACATTCATACAAACACAAATATTCATACACACACAAACACACATTCATACACACACAAACACACACACACACAAACACACACATTCATACACACACAAACATTCATACAAACACAAATATTCATACATACACAAACACACATTCATACACACACAAACACACATTCATACACACACAAACACACACACACACACAAACACACACATTCATACACACACAAACACACACACACACACACACACACATTCATACACACACAAACACACACATACACACACAAACACACACAAACATACATAAAAAACATTCATACACACACAAACACACACAAACATACATAAAAAACATTCATACACACACAAACACACATTCATACACACAAACACACATTCATACACACACAAACATTCATACAAACACAAATATTCATACACACACAAACACACATTCATACACACACAAACACACATTCATACACACACAAACAAACACAAACATTCATACACACACACAAACATACTGTACATTCATACGCACACAAACATACATTCATACACACTCAAACACACATACGTACACAAACACACATATACGCACTCAAACACACACACACACACACTCAAACACACAAACATACATTCATACGCACACAAACACACAAACATACATTCATACGCACACAAACACACATTCATACACATACACATACGCACACAAACACTCAAACACACACATACACACTCAAACACACACATACGCACTCAAACACACACATATGCACACACACACATACACATTCAAACACACAAACACACATTCATACACACACATACGCACTCAAACACACATTCACACACAAACATACACATGCGCACACAAACACACTCAAACACACACATACGCACACACACACACACACACATTCAAACACACACATACACATTCATACACACACAAACTGGATCAGTATCAACACAGTTACGTTGCAAACAGACAGAAACACTTATTCTTTTGTCAGAGTTCCTGTTACAATCAGTTACATTTATAGATTTACTCCACTAACACACACCAGTAACAAAAGAATCCGTGTGTGTCAGAGATATTTATAGATGTAAGTGTGTAAATGAGTGTGAGGAATATCTGGTTGTGTCATTGAGCTTCTATACAGTGTGTGTGTGTGTGTGTGTGTGTGTGTGTGTGTGTGTGTGTGTGTGTGTGTGTGTGTCTATATTTATCATCAGCACAACTGGACTGGGATTGAGAACGAGCTTATGAACCTGATAAAGCCTGGAGACACATATTTACAGGATTACACATTCCACACACACACACACACACACACACACACACACACAGTGTGTGTGTGTGTGTGTGTGTGTGTGTATGTGTGTGTATTGCGCTCGAGTACTTTGAATCTGTTCCTCGCATTATTGCTAGCATTAATAATGATATTTTTTTAGTAAGCGTTCACAGATTATGATCATATTTCAGTCGTGTGTGCCAAAAGAGCCTCAAACAGTTAAACACGCCAGAACGAGTCCGT
The DNA here is from genome assembly GCF_949319135.1 of Squalius cephalus. Taxonomy (NCBI): domain Eukaryota; kingdom Metazoa; phylum Chordata; class Actinopteri; order Cypriniformes; family Leuciscidae; genus Squalius; species Squalius cephalus. The sequence continues at coordinate 60,816,411 of NC_137124.1, read as the reverse complement.
GAAGCGGGAAAACGCCAGATCTAGAAACGCGTTCTTTAAAAGTTGAACTTATTTACACGCTCACATTGGAGAATGGACAACAATGGAGAAGTAGCGCAGAGGAGAAGTGTGTGTGTGTGTGTGTGTGTGTGTGTGTGTGTGTGTGTGTGTGTGTGTGTGTGTGAACCGGGAAGTTTTACCTCGCGCACGAACATTATTTACACACAATACAGCAGAATAGAGTTCAGATCAATAGAGTTTGACTCCAGGAGGAATTCATTTGAACAAAGCAACAAACACAATATTATGCTTTCCTTTTAATTTTCAAAAATACAAAAACAAAACAAAGAAAAAATAAACATAAATTGATTCTGTAAGGGTTTTACTGTACAGTTCATTTTACACTGACAATATTTACAGTAGAAAGTCAGGATGGGACATTTGCTGGCCTCTAGAGAGCATTGCACCAGAATTATTATCATCATTAGTGTTTGTGTCCTGCTTTACCGAAAGAGAAAGATTGTACATTTTGAAAGTGTAATAATAAACAAACAAAACTCAAATTATGCTTTAAAAAAAAAAATTTTTTTTTTTAATTTCAGCTCTAATTACATTTTCATTGATCGAAAGCTAAAAATAATTCATCTAAAATAAGTCTTTCTAGAGAGCTTTGCACCAGAATTTCTATTGTCGTTAGTGTTTTTGTCCTGCTTTTTAGAAAGAGAAAGATTGTACATTTTGAAACTCAAATGCTTTAATGCTGCCGTTTGAATGGGTTCGGCTGTAAAAGTGTTCAGTTCACTAACTTTAAAAAATTGAGTAAACCCGTTGCCTTATATTTATTAAGTAAATAAACGTAATGCTTAATTGAAAAAATTAAGTTATGTGAACTTGACAATTCCACATTACTGAAGCATGAAGTTTATTCACTCTAGGCAACAGGTTTCCTCAATTCCTCAAGACAACTGGTCACTTTATACAAACAACTGAAGGTCTCTGAGATCTCAGCTCTACGGGGGATTATATTTTCATTGATCGAAAGCTAGAAATAATTGATTCAGGTTTAATCAAAAAGAGCCCAGAATTTGCTGGACACTTAGAGAGCTTTGCACCAGAATTATTATTGTCATTAGTGTTTTTTGTCCTGCGTTACAGAAAGAGAAAGATTGTACATTTTGAAACTCAAATTATACTTTATTGCTGCCGTTTGAAAACACTTGAAGGGCCTCTGAAGTCTCAGCTCTAAGGGGAATTGATCGAAAGCTAGAAATAATTCATCAGGTTGGATTCAGTTTTTCTCTAAACCAGCGCAGAAACTCTCAGGAATGAGTGTAATAATACACAGCGTTGCTGGCGTCAGACAGAGCGGAGGAGATCAGATCGGGCCCTTGAGGAACATGAGGAGCATGAGGGACCCCGTAAACCAGACACTCATCCGTCATCAGACCCGGACCCGGATCGGGATCGGGATCGGGATCAGGCATGTTGTGTTTGAGTGAGGATTCCTCGTACTGACGCTTGGAGAACACATCTGCAGTCGAGGGGAACGCGTGATGAGAAGAAGAGTTATAAACACAGAGGCTCTCGTTATAAAGCTGGTGTGTGTCGGTCATCAGACTGAGCTGCGGATCGGTGTGTGTGTAGACGGTGTGTGTGTCGCCGTGCTCCTGAAAGTGTGTGTATCTGCATGATGACTGGTGTCCGGTGAATCCCATCGGAGTCGAGCCGAAGGTCTCGAACGCCTGGCTCTCGAAGTACGCAGGAAAACCCGGATCGGCCGGTCCGGACCGCAGGAATGCCGAGTCCAGGCGCTTCACTCGCTTCACCGGTTTGCGACGCCGGGGACGATATTTGTAGTTGGGATGATCCTGCATGTGTTTCGCTCGCAGGCGCTCGGCCTCCTCCACGAACGGGCGCTTCTCCAACACCGGCAACGACTTCCACGACTTTCCTAGAAATAACAGGAGAGTCCGGATAATAACAGGAGAGTCTGGATAATAACAGGAGAGTCCGGATAATAATGCATTTCAGAGGCTTTTAAATGAGTGGGTAACACTTTACAATAAGGTTCATTAGTACACATTAATGTATTAACTAACATGAACGAACAATGAGCAATACATTTGTTACAGTATTTATTAATATTTGTTCATGTTAGTAACTAATGTTAAGAAATACAACCTTTGATTTTAATAATGTATTGTTGAAATTAACATTAACGAAGATTAATAAATGCTGTAGAAATGTCGTTCATTCTTAGTTCATCTTAACTAATGAACCTTATTGTAAAGTGTTATCAATTAGTGCTTGATTCTCGACACTGTAAACTGTGATAAGTTGACTTAACTTAATTATGTAAAGTTGACTTAATTTTTTCAATTACTTAACTTAAAAAAGTGAGGAAACCCGTTGCCTTGAACTTAAATAAACGTAATTTAAAAACAAATAAGTTATGTGCAATTGTAAACTTTTCTCATAACTCAATTATGTAAGTTGACAAGTCCACATAACTCAGTTTTTTCAATTACGCATGGTTTATTTTAAGTTGAAGTTCACCTTTTTTAAATTAACTCAACTCATCTCAGTTTACAGTGTACACATCTCCAATTTAAAGAAAATAAAACGTAAAAAAAAGTAGCTGCCGTAAAGTTTTACGCACAATTAAATTACATTAAACTGACTTAAAAAAAATGAGTTGAATCTTGTTTTAAAAAGTTGAAAACTGTTTAACTTATTTTGGTGAGTTAAAGCAACGTAGAAACATATGTTGTCTCAAATTAATGATCATATCATTTTTTACAGTGAAAATTAAGCAAAATATCCATGAACAAAGAGCAGGATAAAAAAACAATTCCAGAATGTGTGTCTCTTATTACACTTACTGATAAATCATTTGATTCTATGCAAATCACATTATTATAAAACAACAGGAACTAAATATAATATTTGTACCGTGCTGTATCGATTCACAGCTTAAAAAGGTATGAAAATGTTTCTGGTAAAAATGTAGCCTAAGTAATACCACACAATATTGCACTATAAAAAAGTGTAGAAACTGTTGCATGAAATATTTTAAACATGTTTCACTCATGAAGCGAGATGTAGGCTGCATCTCACTTTACACGTTCATGTCGAATGATATTAATATATGACATTAGATTCTACTTTTATTTCACCTTGGGCCAATGATCTTGTTTGATCTTGAAGTCTGCGTTCTTGTTTTATTGTGATGCATATTTCCCACATTACTAAATTTAAAGATGTATTTATTTGACTTTGAACAATCCAGCCTGAAAGTAATAATGAAGACAAAGCTTGAATATGTGATTTGAATAATTGTGTTTTTGAAGAACAGCTGCTGATTTAACGAACCTCTCTCTGTTTAGTAAAGCCAATAACAGACATGTCTCTCTACTCACCGAGTATTTTGCTGAGCTCTGCGTTGTGCAGGTCCGGGTTTTTCAGCGCGAGCCTCTTCCTCTCATCTTTCGCCCAAACCATGAACGCGTTCATCGGCCTGCGGACGCGCGCCTCGCTCTTTCCGCGCGCGGGAGTCTCGCGCTTCGCTTTGGCGTCCGAGAGCGCGTGTAGCGCGTCCACCTCCGGCCACGCGCACTGCAGCGCGCCGGGCATCATGACTGAGCTCGTGCCTCGGCTCAGGCTCGGGTCAGGCTCGGCTCGTCACTGGCGTAACCCGCATCGGGACTGCTCATCTCCTACACGCGGCGCGCGCGTTTCTCTGGTGATCACCGGTGATAAACTAGACTGTGTGTGGCCTGGAAACTTCCTTCACTGAATGTCCTCTGCTAGGTTCCCTTTGCTGAGCGCATACAGTATATTCAGCAGTAAGGTCAGAAGTGCACACAGATTTAAACTCCACCAATAGTGACCCGTGTGGGCGGACCGAACCGAGCCGGGGAAGGTGTGAGAGATCCGCGTTCACAAACACTGCGCGTTCACAGCGATTCTTCCCCCGGGACATTTCACTTTTTGGAAGGACTTTATATTCAAAGAATACAAAGCATGTGAATAATCACATCAGCTGACATAGCATATGGGCATAGTGAAAAGTTCTTATGGTTCCCGTTTGCGCGTTTGTTTATGACTAAAATGCGTTGCATAGCTCGTGATTTAACTTTTATTCAAGCATTATACACATTCTTTCTGGGAGGTATATGCTTAAAACGAATGTGTTAGTATGTGTTAAGACCCTTTTTATTTGTCATGATGATAAAAAAGTTCGAGCGTAAAAGCATGTGAATAGTAAATCAGCCCGATCTCATGAAACTATTCACCATGCACAACACACACATGTCAGGTGAAGTGCGAATCTATAGCATGAATTTTATTTCTCGTGCCATTTATACGCCAAAAATAGTTTTTGCGTGCACATGATACACACACACCCCTAATCCTACCCAAGGGTTTACAGTGCGTATCATGTGCACGCAAAAACTATTTTTGGCGTATAAATGGCACGAGAAATAAAATTCGTGCTATAGATACGCACTTTCATGAGATCGTGTTGGAATAATCACATCACCTGACATAGCATATGTTTTGTGCATGGTGAAAGTTCTTAGTGCTTCTGGTTGCGAGTGTAGAAACACTTTTATTTTCTCTTCAAGCATAAAGACTTTAAAAAGATGGGCTTACATCACAGCTATTCTACATAGGCCTATTATTTAAAGAAGCTAAATTAAGAGTTGAGAGCACACACAAGAAATAATATTCATCACTAAGTGGACGTGAATTTGTAAAGCGATTTAACTTTTAATTCGCGAACGTTTAATCGTTGGTTGTCGCGTGTTAAGAGTTAAATGTTTGCATTACGGATGCGATAAATGTTTGGTTTAGGATTAATATCCTGCCTGAAGATTTAACCTGAATTTGCAGACAGTAGGAGGAGGATTGTCACACACTGATAATGAAGAGAAAGGTGTTGCATTGTATTCAGTGAAGGAACTCTCATGCCTTTGAATTCAGTGTTAGTCGCTGAATATTAAGTTGTCATGTAATGCGATGTTCTTCTTCAAACTCTGGGCTTTACTTACAGTACACAACAGCGAGTGATATTTAAAATCTTGAGTTTAAAACGAGACTGTCCAGTGATTTGTTTAAACATATCTAATGCAATGTATATTGATAATATTAATATAAATTATTTTAATATTAAAAACAAACTATTTATTGAATATTGGGGTCTGACAATAGTGCTGTTGCCTCAGTAAAGGGTTCCCTGTGGTGTAATAGCTTGTTGAGGTAAAATGTGCATGCAAATGGTAAATGTTCACGTTTTGAGAACTAGCATGAACTAGAACTAGAACTTTTGAGAACTCTGCTCGTGTGCCGTGTTACTGGAGCAATTGGGAACTTTACCAAAACCACATCCTATTTTCTGGTCAGCTTGATTTGCATTTTTTTACTCTCTAACTCTTTGTGTTATAATGGCTTAGAAGAGCATCATACACACATAAGCCGCTCCGCGTGTAACACCCTCTAGCACTGTAATACATCAACTATCTTACATGTGAAGAACCAGTGGGCCATATATGTGTGTGTGTGTGTGTGTGTGTGTGTGTGTGTGTGTGTGTGTGTGTGTGGTGAGTGCGAACACATATACAGCTTCCGTCTGACTCATGTAAAGTCCCCCGGCACTCAGGAGCCAGTGCTATTGTGTAATTCCCCACAAAGGCCTGCCTGGCGACAGTGTGTGTGTTTATTCATAAATGTGAGTCTGTGTGTAGAGCTGTCTGTGCATGGGGGACAGGGTGTGTGTGTGTGTGTGTGTGTGTGTGTGTGTGTGTGTGTGTGTGTCTGAAGGCTCCAACGCCAAGGACAGGAAGCAGTTTGTGAGGGACAGGAAATGCAGGCTGAAGCACTATAGTCTAGATAAGGGTGAGAGACCTCTCCCATACACACACACACACACACACACACACACTCATATAAATGTGGACAATTTATAAACTTCTACTGTTTTTATATACAGTGTATTAAAACATAACCCGGACAACGTTTTACATTTTTCCAACAAAAAACGTTCTTTTTTAATTTTCTCGAATAAGGACATCCCTAAAGGGAGGCTACAAATTTGTCCCCAAAGTATGTTAAGTTGGTACACACACCCCTCACTCCATCCCAGTCTCCCCTCTGCCTGGTGCCCTACAAACATGTTAACACTCCAAAAAAAAAAAAAAAAGAGCTATAAATGCATAACGGGACCCGGTGTTATGAAGGCCAGTAATAGAGAGAGAACCCAAATCAGGCTCGACGTCGATATGATGATCTCAAGTTTATTTATATAGCACATTTCATACACTATGGTAATTCAAAGTGCTTTAAATGAATTAAAATAATCACAAAATAAAAGCAAGGAAAATTAAAACGGTTATAAAAGAAATTAAAAGAGATATGAAGATTATACAGTTATAAAAGGAATTAAAAGAGTAAAAAGATGATACACAGATAAACTGGCGAAACACCAGTGTATCATATTTTTCATAGCTGCCAGTTTTACTGTGAGATTTTCCCATGTTGATTGTACTTTGTCTGTGGTGTTCTTTCGGCGCGCTTAAGTAATCTATTGTACGTCTTCAATAGATCCAATTTTACCCTAAAATCGGACAGGAAGAGTTCAAAGAAAGTGATCCTGCGATGATCTGAACCCCATCCAGAACACGATTTCAACCGCAAGCCCCCTTAGATTTATAAAAGCCCCCCCAAGTCGTGTGTCCTGGCGCCGGGACTGACCCGAGCATAGGAGAGGCGGGTGGGCTTGTTTTGAGGGTCAGAGCCAGTAGTGCACACCAAACCAATGGCATGGGCAGATCAGATAACACAAGAGTCCACAAAGAGGAGGTGGTTGAGAGATGGAGAAACCACGGAAACAGGTCAGGGGTGGATAACTCGTGTTCACCACAGCGTGTTTAGCCCCCCCCCCCAGTTGAGACGCTTTGTTATGATACGGAATATCCGCGGAAGTGTTACTAGTATCTCATTTTACAGATAATTTGTTTCTGTGTTGTTTCTATATAAAAATGTCGATACAATGTAAAGTATTTGCTCTGGCTCTTGTTTTAAATTATTTTGTTCTGTTATTATACTTGTTGTTGTCATCTGTTGATGTTGTACAAGCAGAATGTGGCGGTTGGTCGGTGTGGTATTAGCCCCGCCCCTCCTCCACTGTGATTGGACGGATGGGTAAAAAGTGACAGTGATGAGCGTTGCGTTTAACCCGAAGTTGAACATTAAAAATGCGACCGGTAAAAAAAACGCCGAACGCTCAGCACTTCAGTGTGAAAAAAACACTCAGCGCCTTGTTACGCTCATGGCGTTTTAAAAACACGGTGCTCCCATTGAAAACAATTGGAAAATACCCCAGCCATGTGAAATAACGCTTTGGTGGACACAGGGCCTCAGGGTCCAAGGCGAGTCAGAGACCATAATCAGGCTGACAAGACCAGACAGGGAAAACAGGCAGCAAATCCTGAAGCCAATAACAGACAAGCCAGCAGAGCAACAGGCTGAATGCTGAGAGGACAAGGTCAAACAACGCCAGGAAGATGTGGTCTACACCGCCAGCACTGTCGCCTTAGCAAAGCGGAGCTTAGGGAGGGGAATAAAGTGGACAACCTTAGAAGAGCGATCCATCACAGAAAGGATGAAGGAATTGCCACTGGACAGGGGAATGCCTGTGACAAATTCCAAGGCAAAGTGGGACCAAGGATGGAGGGGGATGATGAGGGAGGCATGTTGGACGATTTATTCTGGGCACAGACTGAGCAGGCAGAAACAAACTGAATGGAAGGCCACGAAAATTGGTGGCATATGGCATTTGCTGGCATTTCAGTGTCCTCTTCAATCCTGGATGGCAAGCCTTGACGAGTGGCTCCACAGGAGAGCAGGATCAATTTAAGCACAAATAATAGGTTCTCTGGGCATCTCCTGGGCACCTCAGCTGACAGAAGGGCCTCCCTGACCTCCACCCCAATGTCCTGACAGCTGACACCATCCATTGGTGGGATGGTGTCACGGATCCGCCTCCTCCTACTGTGGAGCCTTGATTGGGTCTACACGGGTCTACACGGATCCACCTCCTCCTACTGTGGAGCCTTGATTTGGTCTACACGGATCCGCCTCTTCCTACTGTGGAGCCTTGATTGGGTCTACACGGATCCGCCTCCTCCTACTGTGGAGCCTTGATTGGGTCTACACGGGTCCGCCTCCTCCTATAGTGAAGCCTTGATTGGGTCTACACGGGTCCGCCTCCTTCTACTGTGGAGCCTTGATTGGGTCTAAATGGATCCGTCTCTTCCTACTGTGGAGCCTTGATTGGGTCTACACGTGTCCGCCTCCTCCTATAGTGAAGCCTTGATTGGGTCTACACGGATCCGCCTCCTCCTACCGTGAACCCTTGATTGGGTCTACACGGATCCGCCTCCTCCTACCGTGGAGCCTTGGTTGGGTCTACACGGATCCGCCTCCTCCTACTGTGGAGCCTTGATTGGGTCTACACGGATCCGCCTCCTCCTACTGTGGAGCCTTGATTGGATCTACACGGATCCGCCTCCTCCTACCGTGGAGCCTCGATTGGGTCTACACGGATCCGCCTCCTCCTACCGTGGAGCCTCAATTGGGTCTACACGGATCCGCCTCCTCCTACTGTGGAGCCTTGATTGGGTCTAAATGGATCCGCCTCTTCCTACCGTGGAGCCTTGATTGGGTCTACACGGGTCCGCCTCCTCCTATAGTGAAGCCTTGATTGGGTCTACACGGGTCTGCCTCCTCCTACTGTGGAGCCTTGATTGGGTCTACACGGATCTGCCTCCTCCTACTGTGGAGCCTTGATTGGGTCTACACGGATCCGCCTCCTCCTACCGTGAAGCCTTGATTGGGTCTACACGGATCCGCCTCCTTCTACCGTGGAGCCTTGATTGGGTCTACACGGATCCACCTCCTGCTACTGTGGAGCCTTGATTGGGTCTACATGGATCCGCCTCCTCCTACCGTGAAGCCTTGATTGGGTCTACACGGATCCGCCTCCTCCTACCGTGGAGCCTTGATTGGGTCTACATGGATCTGCCTCTTCCTACTGTGGAGCCTTGATTGGGTCTACACGGATCCGCCTCCTCCTACTGTGGAGCCTTGATTGGGTCTACACGGATCCGCCTCCTCCTACTGTGGAGCCTTGATTGGGTCTACACGGATCTGCCTCCTCCTACTGTGAAGCCTTGATTGGGTCTACACGGATCCGCCTCCTCCTACCGTGAAGCCTTGATTGGGTCTATACGGGTCTGCCTCCTCCTACTGTGGAGCAGAAAGCACAGAGCCAGGAGCAGTTAGCACCCAAACAATGGCTAAATTGGCTTTCGCAACGGAGGAACATATTTCATTCTAGAACTATTGGTGGAAGTACCCGGTTTTTGGCGTGTTCGCACCACAGGAACTAACGATTTTAGTTCTAGGAACTCCTTTTGGAGGAACTAATTTACTGATTGGGTCTACACGGATCCACCTCCTGCTACTGTGGAGCCTTGATTGGGTCTACATGGATCCGCCTCCTCCTACCGTGAAGCCTTGATTGGGTCTACACGGATCCGCCTCCTCCTACCGTGGAGCCTTGATTGGGTCTACATGGATCTGCCTCTTCCTACTGTGGAGCCTTGATTGGGTCTACACGGATCTGCCTCCTCCTACTGTGGAGCCTTGATTGGGTCTACACGGATCCGCCTCCTCCTACTGTGGAGCCTTGATTGGGTCTACACGGATCTGCCTCCTCCTACTGTGGAGCCTTGATTGGGTCTACACGGATCCGCCTCCTCCTACCGTGAAGCCTTGATTGGGTCTACACGGGTCCACCTCCTGCTACTGTGAAGCCTTGATTGGGTCTAAACGGATCCGCCTCCTCCTACCGTGAAGCCTTGATTGGGTCTACACGGATCCGCCTCCTCCTACTGTGGAGCCTTGATTGGGTCTACACGGATCCGCCTCCTCTACTGTGAAGTCTTGATTGGGTCTACACGGATCCGCCTCCTCCTACTGTGGAGCCTTGATTGGGTCTACACGGATCCGCCTCCTCTACTGTGGAGCCTTGATTGGGTCTACACGGATCCGCCTCCTCCTACTGTGAAGCCTTGATTGGGTCTACACGGATCCGCCTCCTCCTACTGTGGAGCCTTGATTGGGTCTACACGGATCCGCCTCCTCCTACCATGAAGCCTTGATTGGGTCTACACGGATCCGCCTCCTCTACTGTGAAGCCTTGATTGGGTCTACACGGATCCGCCTCCTCCTACTGTGGAGCCTTGATTGGGTCTACACGGATCCGCCTCCTCCTACCGTGAAGCCTCGATTGGGTCTACACGGATCCGCCTCCTCCTACTTTGGAGCCTTGATTGGGTCTACACGGATCCGCCTCCTCTTACCGTGGAGCCTCGATTGGGTCTACACGGATCCGCCTCCTCCTACTGTGGAACCTTGATTGGGTCTACACGGATCCGCCTCCTCCTACCGTGGAGCCTTGATTGGGTCTACACGGATCCGCCTCCTCCTACCGTGAACCCTTGATTGGGTCTACACGGATCCGCCTCCTCCTACCGTGGAGCCTTGGTTGGGTCTACACGGATCCGCCTCCTCACGGATCCGCCTCCTCCTACCGTGGAGCCTTGATTGGGTCTACACGGATCCGCCTCCTCCTACCGTGAACCCTTGATTGGGTCTACACGGATCTGCCTCCTCCTACCGTGGAGCCTTGGTTGGGTCTACACGGATCCGCCTCCTCACGGATCCGCCTCCTCCTACCGTGGAGCCTTGATTGGGTCTACACGGATCCGCCTCCTCCTACCATGAACCCTTGATTGGGTCTACACGGATCCGCCTCCTCCTACCGTGGAGCCTTGGTTGGGTCTACACGGATCCGCCTCCTCCTACTGTGAAGCCTTGATTGGGTCTACACGGATCCGCCTCCTCCTACCGTGAAGCCTTGATTGGGTCTATACGGGTCTGCCTCCTCCTACTGTGGAGCAGAAAGCACAGAGCCAGGAGCAGTTAGCACCCAAACAATGGCTAAATTGGCTTTCGCAACGGAGGAACATATTTCATTCTAGAACTATTGGTGGAAGTACCCGGTTTTTGGCGTGTTCGCACCACAGGAACTAACGATTTTAGTTCTAGGAACTCCTTTTGGAGGAACTAATTTACTCCTACTTCAGAGTCGGTCTAAACCAGCACTATAGGAACTATCCATGACGTTAGTGTTCGCTGATTGGCCGTACACACGCGAAACACCAGCACCCGCCATTTTAAAAAAAGCTGTGTAAACACACATATTATAGCCTATATATTACTCTATGAACATGGAAAACAGTGATAGATGGACCTCTTAATCTCAAAATAATAGTCACAACAACAAGCGCAGCTTATTGGCGGGTAATGTACCCATTTATATA
>NC_137124.1:60632482-60799982 GCF_949319135.1 Squalius cephalus | reverse complement strand
TTTTGAGGCATCATTCAAAAGTATTTTTTCCCTGCCGGGTCTCATATATGTGTGTGTGTGTGTGTGTGTGTATGTGTGTGTGTGTGTGTGTGTGTGTGTGTGTGTGTGTGTGAATGGTCCTGATGTCAACACTTGACCTGATCCCCACAGAAAGCTTTATCAGATTATAATTACAATAACACGCGCGCTATCAGCCGAGCACAGGCTAAATCTGGCCCTTAACAACAATAAATGCTCAGTTATGAGTCCAACATCATTCCAACAACAACAAATAGACATAAAAAAAACTGAGTCAGTGGAACAACTGAACTCTAACCATGTTTTAAAGCTTTTAGTGTAGCCCTGCTTGCTCGTATTAAAGCCCATGTTTAAAAAGAAACTTGCTTCGCTTGTTCAGGGGAAATATTCCAAGAGTCCTAAATAACCATATTCATATACAAGACATAAACAGAATTTACTTAATTACTACATTTTTAATAGATAAATTGAAGGTTGTGTAAAACATTTCAATATTTCTGCAAAATGGTAAAGAACTTGAGTAAAGTGGCACAGTTTACCCCACTCTTTCCAACCAACTCGAAATAGAATATGCAGTTGGAAATAGTCTTCAGGTTCAGACTAAAAACTATAATTAGCATATGTGTAGTTCCTAATTTTACAGGCGATCTCTCTCTCTCACACACACACACACACTGTAAAGACAGTGGCTGGAGTGTAGACAAGAATCAATTTTATTTCCAAGATAACACTAAGATGGAGGCTTTGACATTGTATGTAAATGCGGGCTCTCTCTCTCTCTCTTAAACACACACACACACACACAGAGACACGCATACACACACTTGCACTCTCTCTCTCTCACACACACACACACACACACACACACACACACACACACACACACACTCTCTCTCTCTCTCTCTCTCTCTCTCTCACACACACACACACACACTTGCACTCTCTCTCTCTCTTTCACACACACACACACACACACACACACACACACACACACACACACACACACACACACACACACAAAAGTGTTTTTCAAAAAACATCAGTTATGATTTATAAGTTGTTTTCCTCATGAGGTCAAAACATTTCCTCACAGGGACATGAATTTTGGATATTGCCATATCTTTCTGTGGACATTTTGTCCCCATAATGTAGGGTTTACCAGGACACACACACACACACACACACACACACACACACACACACACACACACACACACACACACATATTTTAAGTTTAGTCTCAAACTCAAATCTCCAGTGATATTTTACAGTATGATGAGGATCAGAAGCAGAGCTGCAACTCTCACGCGATCGACACTCGCTCTCAGGACACACACACATGTTCTCACGCACGAAACATCGCGAAGCAAAGAGGACACTGACACCGACAGACAGAGCAGTTACTTATAATATATAAAAAAAAGTCTCAGCTCGCAAATTCTGTCAATTTTATTACGAAATTCAAATAAATACCGTTTTGGCGCTAGTAAATGTGACGTGACAGATCGCTAGCGCACGTGACCCGATCATCTCTACTAGCTAGCGGTAAATAAACACGAATGAACACTGTTGAAAGATACAGTACAACTTACCGAAATGTATATTCCTCATACATAATATCGACCAATCAGTGTTTTTCATCCGCGGAAAGGGTCAATAAATCAGCTGAACAATTATGTCACATAACATTTACCTCAGGAAAGCCATTAATGACCATAATGGGCTAGCACGTTAGTTGGCTAGAAAAAAGAGCTAGAGAGTATTTTGCTAAATATGTGTACTATCATATTTATTATATTTTTACTTATATAATTAAAGTTGTTATTATAATAAAAAAACGCATTATATTTAATTTGAGTTATTTTTAACCTTAAATAATACTACTGATAGGTAGTATGTATGTTTACAGCATTAGGTGAGATTTTTTTTCTTGAGAAAAATTAACGCCTATCTTGTGTAGGCTACCTAATATTTATCCAAATGAATCAATATTGATTCAAATCACAAGAATTGAATTGAAATCGTGAAATTTGTGTTAAGCAATAATAAGAAACCGTAGCTTACCAGAAATTGTAAACAGTGTAACATGTTGTCACTAAACATAAAATTCTGTTTGGTTACTAAAATGTTTTGACAATCACAATTATTGTGATGCAAGATTTTTTTTTTTTTTGTGAGTGAATTTTCTCTTTGTCTTCTGTTGTTTGAAGAGTGTTATTAGAGACGGCAGGAATATTAGTCTGTAAACCTGTTTTATTCTGCTGTAAAGTTGGACATTTTAACACAGGGGTTAGAGTCTCTTCTGCAGCCGGCCTCTAGTGGCCAGTGGATGAACTGCAGTCTAACTCTCTTCCGTGTTGGATTGGAGAGAGAAACTGGAAGGTTGCCGCTTGATCCAACCCAACTTTTTGTTATTTCAGAAAGATACTTGGAAACTTGGAAACTTATATTGAGTTACTATTTGGGTTAAAATATAGTAAAGGAAAACGCACTAGGTCTCCATGTGATGCTTTTATGATATTTATGATGATCTCATACTGTTCCTTATATTATTTTCTGTTTTGTTTTTCCTTTCTTTTTACTTGTATTATTTCATATATCATACCGTATATTTTCTTTTACTATTTGTTGTAGTCTATATTTGTTCAATTTTTTATAGCCTACTATGTGTTGGAGTATTATTGTCATGTTTATTATTTGTAATGTGATTGCCATTTAATAAAAAAACGAGCATAGTGTCAGACTGAAGGACTCTGGAGTGTTGTTGTATTATGTTAAGACAATAATTGTTGTTAATGTTTTTTTTTTTTTTTTTTGTCAATGTTTGTTTGTTTGTTTTTTCTTTTCTTTTCTTTAAGCATTTAATAATAAAAAAAACGAGCATAGCGTGTCAAACGTAAAAAACTAACTTTAACATTAGACATTAAGTTTATATAGGCCTAATGATACCTTAGTGTTTGCGTAACGTACGTCAGCTGTTTTATGTTATTTTTCTTTTTCAGTTTTTGCCATAATTGACACAAAAACACACTTGTTGGGTTATGGCGCCATCGCGTGGTCAACATGAGCACGTGACGTGTGATTGACAGGAGCTTACTGAGGTTATTTTACGAGGCGGGGCATTAAGATTTACAAAGTGCAGTCTAACCATTTGCGCCACAATCCAGTGTGTTTATGATTTTCTATAATAAATAAAAATAATTTGAAAACAAGTAGGCTAGTTTGCAATATCCCAGCAAACACAGATTCCCTTAATGTTCCTCCCGTTTGGTATTTCTTTTTGGAAACAAATAAGTTCCCTGCAGGATATTTTTAGGTGTTATTTTTATATATGCTATGTGGAAATGTGTCATTTTTCATAAACAAAGTAGGCTATATTTTGTAGATACAGTGTATTAATACCTGTATTATATCAGTTAAAACGTTTTCATGTTACAGTTAAAAATAATGAGCCAAAGTTATGCGTAGTATGAAAAGCATAAAGATCATAAATAAGCCTACGTGGGTTTGTTCTTTACTGCACGAGCGGGTAATTCCGTGGTATGTTATTGTTATCCTATAGTTAGTCATAATTGTTGTTCTTTTTTTAAATGTCTTGAAGTCATTGTTATTCGGCGCTTAATGTAAAATCGGTTAACTACTGTACAGCGATACAAGATACAAAATCTTACACATTAATAAGATGAAGTTACCCATATGACGGTTTATGGACTCGGGTTATTTCTATTGATTTCACAATAGTTGTGAATAATTGTGAAGTTATATTTCCGTAACGAAAACTTTCCTGTCTAACCAAAAACCAACGTTACAACTATAGGCTGCATGTTGTGGGAACGTTCCCAGAACGTTCTGTGAACCAAAAATTGTTGGTTGGGATAATAAAGCATATTGGACTGTTTTTCAACAGCTTGCTTATAAGAGTTATTGCTTATAAATAGCTAACTTATTCGGTTGCACTGCCAATTATTTAATTATTTGGATGAAAGTCAAGAAAATGAATGACTTTGGTTCCTTTTTCTTTGATGATTTCTGAATGTTCCACTAACCTTCTGTTTTAAAACTTCTGAAACATTCGTGGAATGTTATCTTAAAAGGTATATTTCTGAAAAAGAAGGGAAACTCTATATTTTGAACAAATATGTTAGATTCAAGCAAATATTACCTCATGTTTGCCTGCTCATAATCAATACACATTCCAGAGTTGGCATAGAAGAGCATCAGGTATTGTTATCATTGCTTTAGTTATGGAATGTCAGCTTCAAGTCTGTAGCATGATGTCACTTTCTTAATTGTTTACAGATCTGTGAAGATATTTATCAGGGGAAAGTGTGTTTCCTTGAGTTCAGCAGAGACATGGAAGAAATCTATACACAAAGATTATCTTCGGATTCGGTCTTACTGCCTTAAAATGTTGGAACAATATCAATTTTAAACCTAGCTCTAGCTGTCTTAGTCATAAATAACACCATTTAAACTCTAAGCATATTGTAGCCCATTTTCATAATGTTTTATCAGTCATTTTACCAGTAATGATTCTTTAAGATGATTCAGTTGAAATTACAGTTTTAAATATCATTCAGTTCTTTATTTGATAAACATGTTAGCTTGTTTTTGCTCAGACATGCGCATTGGTGATTTTAGATCAGAACGTCCATCCTGTTAAATCTGAAAAGTAACTGATGTTTAAAGTTCAAGAAGTGAATTTAATGTTCAATGCAATGTTTTACATATTGTTTCCCATCTAAATCCAGTTAAAAAATAAAGTAAAAATGTAACTGTGAAATCATCCATCCATTATTTATACCACTTGTCTACCCTGTTATTATTTTGTCTACCCTGTTATTATTTTGTCCGCCCTGTTATTATTTTGTCCACCCTGTTATTATTTTGTCCGCCCTGTTATTATTTTCTCTACCATTTATTATTTTGTCCGCCCTGTTATTATTTTGTCCACCCTGTTATTATTTTTTCCACCCTGTTATTATTTTGTCCACCGTTATTATTTTGTCCACCCTGTTATTATTTTGTCCGCCCTGTTATTATTTTTTCCACCCTGTTATTATTTTGTCTACCCTGTTATTATTTTGTCCGCCCTGTTATTATTTTCTCTACCCTGTTATTATTTTGTCCACCCTGTTATTATTTTGTCCGCCCTGTTATTATTTTCTCTACCATTTATTATTTTGTCCGCCCTGTTATTATTTTGTCCACCCTGTTATTATTTTTTCCACCCTGTTATTATTTTGTCCACCGTTATTATTTTGTCCACCGTTATTATTTTGTCCACCCTGTTATTATTTTTTCCACCCTGTTATTATTTTGTCTACCCTGTTATTATTTTGTCCGCCCTGTTATTATTTTCTCTACCCTGTTATTATTTTGTCCACCCTGTTATTATTTTGTCCGCCCTGTTATTATTTTCTCTACCATTTATTATTTTGTCCGCCCTGTTATTATTTTGTCCACCCTGTTATTATTTTTTCCACCCTGTTATTATTTTGTCCACCGTTATTATTTTGTCCACCCTGTTATTATTTTGTCCGCCCTGTTATTATTTTCTCTACCATTTATTATTTTGTCCGCCCTGTTATTATTTTGTCCACCCTTTATTATTTTCTCTACCCTGTTATTATTTTCTCTACCCTGTTATTATTTTTTCCACCCTGTTATTATTTTGTCCACCCTGTTATTATTTTTTCCACCCTGTTATTATTTTGTCCACCGTTATTATTTTGTCCACCCTGTTATTATTTTGTCCACCCTGTTATTATTTTTTCCACCCTGTTATTATTTTGTCCACCGTTATTATTTTGTCCACCCTGTTATTATTTTGTCCACCCTGTTATTATTTTGTCCGCCCTGTTATTATTTTCTCTACCCTGTTATTATTTTGTCCACCCTGTTATTATTTTGTCCGCCCTGTTATTATTTTCTCTACCATTTATTATTTTGTCCGCCCTGTTATTATTTTGTCCACCCTGTTATTATTTTTTCCACCCTGTTATTATTTTGTCCACCGTTATTATTTTGTCCTCCCTGTTATTATTTTGTCCACCCTGTTATTATTTTGTCCGCCCTGTTATTATTTTCTCTACCATTTATTATTTTGTCCGCCCTGTTATTATTTTGTCCACCCTTTATTATTTTCTCTACCCTGTTATTATTTTCTCTACCCTGTTATTATTTTTTCCACCCTGTTATTATTTTGTCCACCCTGTTATTATTTTTTCCACCCTGTTATTATTTTGTCCACCGTTATTATTTTGTCCGCCCTGTTATTATTTTGTCCACCCTGTTATTATTTTTTCCACCCTGTTATTATTTTGTCCACCGTTATTATTTTGTCCACCCTGTTATTATTTTGTCCACCCTGTTATTATTTTGTCCGCCCTGTTATTATTTTCTCTACCATTTATTATTTTGTCCGCCCTGTTATTATTTTGTCCACCCTTTATTATTTTCTCTACCCTGTTATTATTTTCTCTACCCTTTATTATTTTGTCTACCCTGTTATTATTTTGTCCACCCTTTATTATTTTCTCTACCCTGTTATTATTTTCTCTACCCTTTATTATTTTCTCTACCCTGTTATTATTTTGTCCACCCTTTATTATTTTCTCTACCCTGTTATTATTTTCTCTACCCTTTATTATTTTGTCTACCCTGTTATTATTTTGTCTGCCCTATTATTTTCTCTACCCTTTATTATTTTGTCTACCCTGTTATTATTTTGTCCACCCTGTTATTATTTTGTCTACCCTGTTATTATTTTGTCCACCGTTATTATTTTTTCCACCCTGTTATTATTTTGTCCACCCTGTTATTATTTTGTCCTCCCTGTTATTATTTTCTCTACCCTTTATTATTTTGTCTACCCTGTTATTATTTTGTCTACCCTGTTATTATTTTTTCCACCCTGTTATTATTTTGTCTACCCTGTTATTATTTTGTCCTCCCTGTTATTATTTTCTCTACCCTTTATTATTTTGTCTACCCTGTTATTATTTTGTCCACCCTGTTATTATTTTGTCCTCCCTGTTATTATTTTCTCTACCCTTTATTATTTTGTCTACCCTGTTGTTATTATTTTGTCCACCCTGTTATTATTTTGTCCGCCCTGTTATTATTTTCTCTACCCTGTTATTATTTTGTCCTCCCTGTTATTATTTTCTCTACCATTTATTATTTTGTCCGCCCTGTTATTATTTTGTCTACCCTGTTATTATTTTTTCCACCCTGTTATTATTTTCTCTACCCTGTTATTATTTTCTCTACCCTGTTATTATTTTCTCTACCCTGTTATTATTTTGTCCACCCTGTTATTATTTTGCCCACCCTGTCATTATTTTCTCTACCCTTTATTATTTTGTCTACCCTGTTATTATTTTCTCTACCCTTTATTATTTTGTCTACCCTGTTATTATTTTGCCCACCCTGTTATTATTTTCTCTACCCTGTTATTATTTTGTCCGCCCTGTTATTATTTTGTCTATCCTGTTATTATTTTGTCTACCCTGTTATTATTTTGTCCACCCTGTTATTATTTTGTCCACCCTGTTATTATTTTGTCCACCCTGTTATTATTTTGCCCACCCTGTTATTATTTTCTCTACCCTGTTATTATTTTCTCTACCCTGTTATTATTTTGTCCGCCCTGTTATTATTTTCTCTACCCTTTATTATTTTGTCCACCCTGTTATTATTTTGTCCACCCTGTTATCAGTTTGTCTGCCTTAATATTTTGTCCACACTGTTTTCAGTTTATACACCCTGTTATTATTTTGTCCACCCTGTTAAGCATTTTTTTATTTTTTTTATTTTACAATCATTTCATAAAATCAGCAAGAAAACATGCTAATTATTCAGTGACAATGAAAATTTACTAGAGTATAAATAACAGGGTGAACATTTTTTGGTCTTCCATTTAATTAATTTTGTTTAATAATGGTTACATTTATTTACCCAAGCTTGACCAGAGTATGTTTTCAAATGTTTTACAT
Source organism: Squalius cephalus (assembly GCF_949319135.1). Lineage (NCBI taxonomy): Eukaryota > Metazoa > Chordata > Actinopteri > Cypriniformes > Leuciscidae > Squalius > Squalius cephalus. The sequence continues at coordinate 60,791,964 of NC_137124.1, read as the reverse complement.
CACCCTATCATATATTTCTTTTAAAACTAGATTCAGTACATTTTGTGATGGTCAAAAAACACTGATTACCAGGAATTACCCTCCTACTCTTTAGTGCCTCAAGACAATTCATGTGTTATATTTGGGGATATTTGGGGATATTTAATTTAATTAATCAATCAACGATACTATTGGTTAGCATTACCAAACGTGGACGTTCCACTATAAACAAACATTGATGTATTGTTTTAATTTAATACTGTGAAGCTGCTTTGATACAACCTATGTTGTGAAAAGCGCTATATAAATAAACTTGACTTGACTTGACTTGACTTGTTATACTGATGCTTTATGACTAGTTTACTAACACATCAGTAATTCTCTGTAGAGCATTAAGCACATGAAGTATTAAGTTTCTTCATAAATCTGAGAAACTTTGTTCAGTGGACTCATATGTGTTTTGGGATTTTAGGGGAGGGTTTGTTGACAGAAAGGCGTGAGCAAAACAGCAAACAGCAGTTCCTCCTCACAAAGCTAACAAATTAAGTTTTATACATCGACATAAAAAATCTTCCTTTTGTATATATCAATAAGTTGTCTGCCATTCAGATATGAAATCAGTTAATCTAAAACATTAAAGTGATTGATCATATATTTTATTTATGACATCATAAAAAAGCAAACTTTACACAAGTAAAATAAAGAAAAAATCTATAAATACACGCTGAACTCAAGGTCAACAATGTCATGATCTTTCAACATGCATGTCAGCAACATTTGCATTACATATCATGATAGCACTTTACAATAAGGTTAATTAGTTAACATGACCTAAAAATGAACAATACTTCTACAGCATTTACTAATCATAGTTAATATTAATTTCAACATTTACTAATACATTAATAAAATCAAAGGTTGTATTTTTAACATTAGTCACAGTGAACTAACATGAACAAACACTGAACAGCTGCATTTTTTATTAGCTGACATTAATAAATACAGGAACAAATGCATTCCTCATTGTTAGTTAATACATTTACTAATGTTAACTAATGAACCGTATTGTAAAATGTTACCCATATAATAAATAAACACTGTTTAATCACACACGTTGGTTCACTGGAAGCGTTCAGCACTGGAGTCTCTGTTGGGAGTGTGTTGTGCGCCAGGATTGAGGTACTGGTCGAACTCGCTGCGGTCGAGCTGGTCCAGCATGTCGAATCTCACCTGGTCCAGGTAAAACTCCAGAGAAGGTCCTCCTACACACACCTGTGTTCCCCAGAGCTCCGGCCCGCTCGACTGCGAGAAACAGGAGTTATGATACGCCAGGTTTCCATGCGATGTCGTCGTCTCACAGTGGTTCTCCAGTGAAAACCCAGTGTGTGGAAGCGTGCATGGCCAGTGTGAGGCTTGACCTTGAAGAATATAACTCAGGTGGAAACTTGCGTTTGGAGAGTTGAAGTTTTCGCTGAGGTGGAAACTCGCGTTTGGAGAGTTGATGTTCTCAGTTGAAGGCATTTTAGTGCCACGCTTGTTGCACTTTCGTCGACGGGGCCGGTATTTGTAGTTGGGATAGTCAATGGTGTGCTGGACTCGCAGTCGTTCTGCTTCTTGCATGTAAGGACGCTTCTCTGCCAGAGACATGGCCTTCCATGTCTTTCCTGTAAACACACACACAAAGTTTTAGTTTAAACGGTAATAGGCTATCACACTGCTCACTTTATTTCAATATGCATAAGCTTATGGGTTGGGTTTAGACAAATGAACGAATTCGTACAAGTGAGGTTGTGAGATAGCTTTGTTTTGACAGACTTTTTTTGTTTTAACCCAAATTTGTGTCAAATACGCACAAACCCGGCAGTTGGGTTAAATTTTTTAATTCAAATTTTTAACCCAACGGTTGGGTTGTCCAACAGCGCTATCTCATGCCCTCACTTGTACGAATTCGTATGATTTGTCTAAACCTACCCCCCCCCCCCCCCCCAAAAAAAAACATTTTTGTTGTCTAAACCCCAGTGATGGGTAGGTTTGGTGGCGGGGTCAGGGGTAGGTCATTCGTACGAATTCATACGAATTGGGCAACTAGTAAAATATGCAGAAAATTGAGCAAAAATCGTACAAATTCATACGAGTGAAGTCGTGCGAATAAGCCATCTCATAAAATACGTACGAATTGCAATGAGATCGGGTAGGATTTTTTTTTTTTTTTTACAGGTGTTTTACCTGTGTTTTGAATTACGCATTGCATTATGTTGTGTTTTAAGATTTAGCGGAAATTTCTGTAAAGTTACTGTATAATATAAATATAAATGTAAATACAACTTTTTATTTATTTATTTTATCACTTAACGATATGAAACGCATATTCCGGTGTAACTGATGCTGTAATGAAGCACTCACCGAGTATTTTGCTGAGGTCCGTGTTCTCCAGGTCCGGGTTGAGTTGCGCGAGGCGTCGACGCTCCTCTTTGGTCCAGATGATGAACGCGTTCAGAGGGCGTCGCACTCGAGCCTCCGCGAGCGTCTTCGCTTCAGGGCTTGAGCAACAGGACTCGGAACCCACCGACACCGGGCTCGACGGACCCGACACCGGGCATCGCGACACCGGGCAACGCGACGCGACGCGGCACTGCTGACTCTCGAGCATCATTCTGGCGCTGTCGATTTGAAGTTCTGGGAGTATCTGGTCGAGGAACATGCTGGAGTTTGTCCTGGTCCATCTCTGGGATCCAGTGGGATTTAACGGGAGCGCGGGCCAATCAGCGGCGGAGGAGTGGATTAAAGGTGTGAAGAAGCGCGGGAAGTTTCACCTCAGCGATAACGCCGATGTGCACGCGCGCGATAACGAAATGTGTATAAAAAATATTAACATTGTTTTATAAAGTAGTTGACATATCCATTGCTTGTGGACTGCTAGAAATACTAATAGTCAGTAGAAACCATAATTTAGGCTAAAATAACATGTTAGCCTATAGGAAACTGTCAAGTTTCTAAACTGAAAATTCAATAAATCATTTTGTTTATTGTATCCCTCTTGGGATTAAAAATTGGGATTGGAATTATATTCCCCGGATTTTTAGACATTTTTTTTCTAAATGTAAAAAAAAAAAAAAAAAGGAGAAGAAATACTCTCGCATAAGCTCACATCGCATATCATGTCTTTCAAAGATGTGGCCTGACCAAATGACATCTGAAACACACACACACACACACACACACACACACACACACACACATCTGACATATTCACCCTTTATTCACGTTTATTGGAGTCAATTGTTTTATTTGTGATTATAAAGCATTGAAACATGCCAGATTTTGCAGTCATAATTTTGCCCAGAAATCATAAACAAAAACAAGAGTGAAGCCATGAAATATTAATAACTGATTGTTGTAGTTGGAGTTTGCTTTTTATTTTTCAATGCATTTTTTTCACACTGTAAAAAGTTATTTTCAAGATTTATCAACTTTGTTTTCTTTTGTCAAATCAACTTGGATAATTAATTGGGTTCAGAAAACATCATATTTTGAGTTTTCGCTGATTAAACCTCCTTCATTTTATTAACTCAATTTAGTTTTAATTTCAGTGAACTCTAAGGCTACCGGGTAACATACTTTTTTTTAAGTTAATCAACAATAATTGTTATAGTACAATAAAACCTGTAGCTTTGCCTTTTTTGCCATAATTTTGGCAGATAAATATTAACTGAATTCAGTGCTTTGCTCTTCTCTCATATTTAAAAAACATATGTATAAAACATTTTTCTTGATGGTTTAATCAAACTGGGTCATTAAAAAAATATCACTTTTGGCCACTTTCCACATAATGGTTTTTATACTTTACAAACTGTACCCTCTCTCTCTCTCACACACACACACACACACACACACACACAAACTCTACCCATCACACAAAACTTAAATCATTTTTAAATTTTCAAAAAACATCACTTATTGTGATTTATAAGCGGTTTTCTTCATGGGGACCAAGAAACGGACCCCCACAAGAACCAAGATTTTGGATATTGTGGTCATTATGTCCCCATAACGTATAGGGTTTACCTGAAACACACTCTCTCACACACACACACACACACACAGTAATTAAGATGGCCTCCAGACAGCAGATCTCTCTCTCTCTCTCACGCGCACACACACACACACACACACACACTCGTCTGTCTGATGCACCTGTTGTCTCAGACTCTTGTGTTTGTGATTCCGCCATAATAGAATCATGAAAAGCTTCACACCTCGATTAAACACAGACTCGTCTGATCAGAAATAGCCGCTCGGTTAATTCAATGAAGGCAATGATCAAGGTTTAGATTTTATCTGACGAAACCTGTCTTTGACAAAGCGGAGCGAGGCTGTTCGTTAATCGATACGATCTCGGAATAATGCATGTTAGACAGTCTAATGATACTGAGGATAATCGAATTCAACTAGAGCGTCTTCTTCTATTATTTGAGTCACGAGACCCTCATGATTGAGTTTATGTGAATTGGAGACTAATTCGATCTCCTGATGATTATGATGAAAAGCTGTTGAATTGAAATGAACTGAGGAAGATGAGCCGTAGCCTAATAACATTAAACTCGACGAGAATGAGATGAACGAACGCAAGGTTTGATTTGATTTGATTTGTTTACTCAATCAAAAGACGATCTTAATAATCAATAGCCTATATTAATAATAATATTAAAACGCAGTGCATGCTCACTAATGCTGGATTGTTTCAACCCAAATTTGGGTCAAATATAAACAAACCCAGCCGTTGGGTTACTTTTTTTAAATTAAATTAAATGTTTTAACCCAACGGTTGGGTTCGTCCATATTTGACCCAGATTTGGGTTAAAACAACCCTGCATTTTTTTTAGAGTGAGCCTATTTTCAGCGTGCAATTAAACTACGAACCGATATTAAAATGATAAAAATTTAAAAACAAAAAAATAAACAGTTATAAGATGCCAAAAAACGGGAATGCGCTTTATAGATTAAGGATTTAAATCAGAATAGTGCGAAATAACATTGTAGGCTACCAATAAACATGCGTCTTTTGTGTCTTAATGCTTACACTAATAAATGATTCCTTCTCCCTGAAAACTGAAGGTTGTTCACACTGTTAGATTAGCGACTGAATCCACATCGCGCGTCAGATCGCTCGCGTCGCTATTAACAGCGATAATGGGGTTTTGTTAATTAGTTCGCGCGACTCAGCGTGAATACAATAATGTTAGTTTCGGTTGTTTTTAAAATAATAATTTTAAAAAAAGGCATTTGAGAGTTTTTTGTTTAAAGTTTGCTTGAAAGCATCCAATAGACTCACATCTATTCCTGACTATCCGGCAAACCTTTTATTAATGTTTTTATGATTGTTCTTGGATATGCAGGTGTGTGTGTGTGATGGATAGCATGATCCAGGTAGTGTTTATATCTATAATAATGTGATAATCTTGAGTTTGTCTTAATCTGAACACAATGTTGTTTCATTCCGCTGGGGAAAACAAGGGCCAAACCCAGATGGATCAACATAAGCTTTTAATAGTGTTGACCACAAATCACTGGTCAAACGCACTAGTGAAAGAGCCAATGCTGTCTCAGGATAACATCAGACAGAAGGAAGCTTTTGGCAGAATATGTTGAATGGAGATGTGGATATGTTGAGAAATATAATATTAAATGCATCTGAATGGAGGATGTGGAGATTTCACTGTGAAAAGTCTTCGGATTGTAATACAGAATGTCTTGCTTCCCAAAGAGGAATGATCCGACGTTATTTTCAGACCAAACTGGGAAGATAAGCAAGAAATGGCTTGAGAAAAAGTTGAGTCTCCTTCATTTATACAGCGCTTTAACAATATAGATGTTTCACAGCAGCTTTACAGTGATAATAGGAGATTACAGTAACAGAGAGTGTTTAGGCTTTACAGCAGATCTAGAATAAAGTTATTGTCCAGATAAAGTTAGTTTGATTGATGCACTTCCATCGCAAAGATCATTAGTTATGAACTTAGGATCCGCTAACACAACAACTGAAAGCTAGAAACTTTTAGTGTGTTCTGGCCGCTCATCCTCCAGAGTTTGAGCTCGAGAACACACACTCTGAAGTGTTGAAAAAGAAGAACAAGTCCAAGTCCAGACTGAATACTGTGTCTCACATTAAACTGAGAGATGTGGAACAACACTTCTCTTCATCCAGTCGAAGCAGATTCTGTGCTCGTTCAGTATTTGTGTAATTCTTGCTAATTTCCTGACCAGTGATTGTGTTTAAAATGGTTATAATAGCTCTAAATATTCAGCTTTTCCCCCACAGGAGACACAGAGAGTGTGTGAGCAAGAAACGGGAGAATACACAGGTACACCTCATTGGAATTAAAGGTGAATTCCGGATATTTGGGACGTTTTTCCCAGCCATCTCAGTGGGATAAAGTGTCCTGAGCTCAGACTTCTGGATCTGGATCACTGTAGACTCGTTCTCTACAGAAGAAGACTGTGTCTCACAGTAAACTGAGAGATGTTCCTCATTTACATTGAGTGGAACCACACTCACTCTGATTCTGTGCTAATTCACGTTATCTACAGTGAGTCTTGCTGATTTCCTGACCAGTGACTGTGTTTAAAATGCTTTAAATATTCAGCTTTTTTGGCTCAGGAGTGTTTATGAGTGTTTATGAGTGTTTATGAGCGAGAAACGGGAGAATCCACAGAAACGCCTCACTGGAATCAGGATCTCCATAAAGTGTCCTGAACTCTTCTGGATAAACTGAGTTCTGGATTTACTGGATCATAGACTCTTTCTGGAAGAAGTTTACGGGTTTGTTTCAGTGATGTTTGTAGAATTATAAACTGGAACATTCTCTTAACGTTCACAGAAGAAAAAACGCGTTTCAAAACTGATGTTCTGAATGTGTAGAAATAATGTTTTCATATTCAATTCAGTTCACATTTATTAGTATAGCCCGTTTCACAATACACATCGTTTCACAGCAGCTTTACAGAAAACACAGTTTACAGTGTGTGTTATCAGAGGAGACTGACTCAGCTGTGTATTCCAGAAATGTACATTTACAAAGTCACAGTTAGAGAAACATTTATTAATTTAAACAATGCAATAATTTAAGGCAGAAATAATGAGCTCACTGAAGTAATGAATACTTATTGGTTAACAAATGATTGTGACATTTATAAAAATGATTGTGACATTTAGAAAAATGTTGTGCTAACATTTTGACAAATGTCATATATAATTTGTCATATGAACATTAGCGGATCATGCTTCATCTGAGAGGATATGATGATTGATCATGAGATCTGAAGAGAGGAACATCTCCAGTCTGAGATCAGCGAATACAGTGCGTCTGATGGAGCCGTGAATCAGTGTGTGTGTGTGTGTGTCTAGTATTGTATTGGCCCAGCAGGAGTGAGTCAGATAACACACACACACACACACACACACACACACACACACACACACACACACGCCTCCTCCTCAAACACACAGTGGATTACGGGACCCCTGAGGGCCTCATTAGCAGAACACAATCTTCTCAAACTCCTAAACTCCTAAACTCTGTTTATAAACACTGAGATCTTCTGGATCTGAACTGGTTCTGGTGTATAGAGTGGATCTGAACTGGTTCTGGTGTATAGAGTGGATCTGAACTGGTTCTGGTGTATAGAGTGGATCTGAACTGGTTCTGGTGTATAGAGTGGATCTGAACTGGTTCTGGTGTATAGAGTGGATCTGAACTGGTTCTGGTGTATAGAGTGGAACTGAACTGGTTTCTGATGTGCACCAGTATTACTGTCGCTCAAGTGTTTATTGCTGTTATTCAGAGATAAGAAGTTATCAGTCGCTCTATTGTTCACTTCTCCACTACTGTATACACACACACACACTTCTCCACTACTGTATATCACAGCACTGTATTCTGTTCCTCACACACACACACACACACACACACACACACACACACACACACACACATTTATTTCAACCTCACTGCAAAAAAAAGATTTTCTTAATTAGTATTTTTGTCTTGTTTCTGTTTGAATTACGTGTATTTTTCTCACTTTATTTTGATTTTTTACCCAGAAAACAAGACATAATATCTTATGGCATTTTACTACTTTAGTAAATATTTGGATATTTGGACTGGAAACCAGACAGAAACACTGAGTGAGAACAGCATTATTACACAGAACAAGCTTTAGAAGATCTCACACACACACACACACACACACACACACACACACACACACACACACACACACACACACACACACTCGTAACACAGACTCGGCCTGAGATGAAGAAGTCACACAGATCTTGTAATAATCGGTTATTGAAATCCTCATATAATCCTCCTCATCATATCATCCTCATATAATATTAGGCTGTGTTTTAGTTGTCTTTTTTATTGCATAATTATAATTCAGTACAAAAAGAAATAATACAGAACAACGAACACGAACATGCAGAGAAATGGAAAAAAAAATTTTTTTTTTTTTTACAATTTACATTAAACTTGTTCTCTGATGTTTTCAAAGCTTTGAATTGGACGGGATTTTTTAGAAATTATGACAATAATAACTGTAAATCATAAGCAAATACTTTGCAGGTATGTTTGAATATTGCTTTGTGAATATTTACCCATCATACAAATAAAGTTTAGTGTGTCATCTAGCTTCTTATTTTCAGAGACATCATGTGAGAAATAACCTTATGCAGAACATTAGTTCATATTTATCATATTTAGCGCTTTCGTCTCATATTAACTTTCTATATCTCGCTTTCCTGAGGTTTTCTCGCTAAAAGGAGTTATTATTATTATTATTATTATTATTATTATTATTATTTGACCAGATAATATTCCAGATGCCTCAGATTTATAATGCGACTGTTTGTGAACTAATAACAAGCAAATCAACTGAAAATTACAAAATCTACAGAGAAATTTAGAAAATAGCAGCTAAAATCAAACAGTGGGAGATAAAGGGTTCAATGGCTTTATGGTTCTTTGAGGATTAAAGTTCTTGGAATTACATTGTAGATTATTAAAATCATTTTGATCTATAAAGCACAAGCAAAATAACTTTGTGTTTGTGTAACTTTACTGAGCAAGTTTATGATTAAAATAAGAACGAATATCACAATATGGGGCGAAAAATCAACGTATTCACAGGGAAGTTTTCATAATTCAGTGACAGGTTTGTTTGTTTGTTTGTTTGTTTGTTGTTTGTTTGTTAACGCCAGTCCAGCTTCAGTGGATTGTTTTTTAATGACGAGAAAGAATGATGGTAAAACTATAAGCCTATTAGGTTTTTACAATCTAAAATCTCTAAAGCTCAATAAATACATTTTGGATCTGTAAGATTTTTAATGTTTTTCAAAGAAAACTCTCATCAAGGCTGCATTTAATTGATTAAAAATACAACAACAAAAAAACAGTAATATTGTGAAATATTATTGTAATGTAAATCATCTGTTTTCTATGTGAATATATAGTAAAGTGTAATTTATTCCTGTGATCAAAGCTGAATGTTCAGCATCATTACTCCAGTCTTCAGTGTCACATGATCCTTCAGAAATCACTCTAATATGATGATTTATGATCAAGAAATATTTATGATTATTATCAGTGTTGAAAACAGTTATTTACATTTTTATATCAGGATTCTTTGATGAACAGAAAGTTCAAAAGAACAGCATTTATCTGAAATATAATCTTTTGTTTGGTCAGTAAGATTTTTTGGCGGGGGAAGAAATAAAATAAATCAATACTTTTATTCAGCAAGGATGCGTTAAATTGATCAAAGGTGACAGTAAAGACATTTATAATGTTAGAAAAGATTCTATTTCAAATAAATGAATAGACAGAACTTTCTATTCATCAAAGAATCCTGAAAAAAGAAGAAGACTGGAGTAATGATGCTAAAGTTCAGCTTTGATCACAGGAATAAATTACATTTTAAAATATTTTTAGAAAACAGTTATTTTAAATTGTCATAATATTTAACAATATTACTGTTTTTGTTGTTGTTGTTGTTGTTGTTGAATTTTTAATCAAAGACTTAAAAAAAAAAATTTTTTTTTAAATCTTACCGATCTCAAAACTATGTATTTGGTTTAATTTTATTTAAAAACGTTTCCATATAATTAACTGAATAAAACATATTTCTCACCGGGTTAAAACCATCACAGTCTGATCTAAAACATGTTTCAGGGATAAAGGGATCTGACAAAGAGAACATTGGTGGATCTTCGAATATTAAAAACTTGCGTGTCATATTCGGGCGAACAATTAAATAAACTTCTCCTCGGCACTCATTTATAGAGTTGTTCATGTTGGATATATTTGTTATTAATATAGGAATGAATAGTTTTAGATCCATGGGAGATATTGTGCAGTTTCCCAGGTCTGCTGCCTCGTTTCGTTTCTTGTGTCATTTTTACATATAGCCTATGCCCCATTTTTATTTGCATTTTTTAAATGAGGTATAAAGGAGTTTGAACTGACGCAAACATAAAGACGAAGTGACTCCGCCCACTGTGACGTCATACACGCTCTTTGTATTTAAATCTCTTTATTGCCTTTGAACGCTCGAATGTGTGTGTGTGTTTAGACACTATTTTTGTATGTTTCGGAAATGGCCCATTACGACTATATCTCGTGCGCACAAAGTCCAAACTTCTCCAAGCTTTGTCCACATGGAGAACAAGTTATTCTGAGCAAACATGTTTAGTGTGGCGAATTGCTGATGTTTGGGAGCTAACAGCAGATCCTGCTGAACTAAACACCACTGAACTAGTAGTGGTGTGGGGTTACGGATGTATGTTTAGGATTAGTGGTGTGTATTACACGCAATAAACTGCACGTAAAAACTCATTTTCGCGTCTAGATTGCGCGATAAACGCGTGTTTTAGAGACGCATTTCCATGAGCTCAGGAACTGAAGATGAATATATTAATGTTGTCCAGTAGAGGGAGTCACAGCATGATGTATGTGTGAAATAGTCCACAAACACAAGGGTATTTCCCTCAAGAAAGACCCTATAAGTCCACTCGACAGGAGCCACGAACAGCAGATTTCCTGATTTTCCTGTTTTCCAGTGTAAGAGATTAAACCTGTGCCAGGAGAATCTGTGCTTCAGTTCGTGTTTTTGTCTCCAAAGCAAGAGGCAAGAGTGCAAAAAAGTTTCAATCATATTTTTATTATTTTATATAGAAATAATTGGGTGCATAATTTACTGGTTAATATTCTTTAGTACTATAGCCTCAAAATACAAAACATTTATTGAACTAAAATATAGCATTAACGGTAACACTTTACAATAAGTTTCATTAGTTAACGTTACATTAGTTGGCATTAACTAATAATGAACTGAACTTATACAGCATTTTTAATTTCAACATTTACTAATACTTTACAAGTTAACATCAGTTACTGTGAACTAACATGAACCTAACAATGAACAACTGTATTTAATTAACTAACATTAACAAAGATGTATAAATACTGTAACAAATGTATTGCTCATTGTTCGTTCATGTTAGTAATGTTAACTAATGAACCTTATTGGAAAGTGTTACCGCATTAATTTCATTGAAGGTAAAAAAGAAGGTGTTTTCCACTTTTGACTGAAAATGTCACATATGCAATCACATGTTTTCATAAGAGGCTAGCATATATTATGGGATGTCCCCGTTGTCTCCGTTAGACTGTTGTGTTAAGAGTGTTTAAACTGAAAACTGTAATAGTTCTCAGGAAATGTGTAAATCCTGACCACTAACCGCCTCTCATTTAGATTACAGCACATTGTGTTGATTTGTTGGTATAATGACTGAATTTAATTTTATGAATCATACAGTTTCCACATAGTCTTGTATCAGGTATTTCTTTATACAGTGGCGCTAAAACTGTATTTTGGAGTTATGTGTGATTCAGAGGCCATGATTCACCCTGATCAAGCGTCCGTGACCCAGGGTTTGTGATTGTGTTGAGTGAGGTTTACTCACACAGCTGAGTGATGATGAACACACAAACATGAATCATTAAATCATCTTCTTACTCTCCCGAGACTCAGAGGGAGAGAAGGATTGAGAATGAAACACAGTCGAAGCAACAGGAGAGAGTGAACTGTCTAAACTTGTTTAATCGCTAAATCATCAGCAACATCTTCACTAGTGTTGCACAATATACCGTTACTGGAAAGATAGAAAGATTAAAGATTAAAAATGCTATGGTTACACATTTTATTATAACAGTACTTTAAGAATGACAGTTAGTACCTTTCTTCATGCTTTAAATTAAAATATCTTGAATGTAACTCGACACCCTTGCCTCATTTAGTATGCGCGGTTCTATGAATATGCAAATGAGCCCCGCCTCCATGAAAATGAAAACTAAACTGACAGTTCATGACATTTATATTGTCAAATTGATTGTAATTTGCATCTGCTAATTTTAAAGATAAAATTATTTTAAATATATTTTAAGATAAAATAAAAATGTAAAAATATATATAAAATTACATAAAAATATTAAATTACTCATATCATGAAATTGATTTTGGTCATATTCCAACCTGTTCAGAATTGTGAAAGTTTAGCAAATGTGATTTAAAAAAAAAATTATTTATAAAATAAGGAATTTTAAGTTTTGTCATATTATTTAATTACTTTTACTGTTGTTTTAGTTTTTTACTGTGATATTGATTTATTATTATTGCGATATTTTTGTCAGGTATAGTATCCAAGCCATAATTTTGTTATCTGACAAAACGGCCCTATACCTGCTTAGATATTGAAAGAGTTGCTTCCAGATGTCATAGATCTTCTTAATATTATTAATTCATTTTGCCATTAGAATTCAGCTCTGTTTGATATAATCATTATATCATTATTTTCCAGCTCTATATGGATGTAAAAATACACTTCAGTGGTTTCACACAACACTCTTCGGGATGCACAATATCTCATCCACCATATCGGTATCAGCCGATATATGTTCAGTTTTAATGTTATCGTTATCGGCCGATAAAAAAATGTGTCCGATATATTAAAGCCGATAAAAAATGCTGGGTTGTTTCAACCCATGTTTGGGTCAAATATGCACAAACCCAACCATTGATTGGACTTTTTAAATAAAATATTTAACCCTTGTGTGGTGTTCATATTTTTGTTACTCAGCCAGTGTTCGTGGGTCTGGTGGACCCGCTGCATTTTTGGGTTTTTAATTCAACACAATCAAAAATGTTATGTTAAAATACTCAACAGATGTTTACTTTATCCCAATTACAAGCAATATAAACAGCATATATGGTTAATATTTTCTCTTTACCTTTGTTAGATCACATTTAAGAATTGCAACCTCGTGTGGGAACGGCAGGTGTAGAAGCACAAAACTCACTCTTGCACTCTTTCACACTTACACACAATCTCTCTCTCACACGCACGCACGCACGCACACACACACTTATGCACACACATACATACACCCAAAACACACACACAGACACACACAAAACACCCCCCCCCCCCCACACACACACACACACATACACATGCACACACACACTCACTTGGATATACGGTCACTCTCCATAGGCATAATGGTTTTTCTAATGTACAAACTGTATAATCTATCCCCCTACACTAACCCTACCCCTAAACCTACCAATCACAGAAAACTTTTGGCATTTTTTGAATTTCAAAAAACACCATTTAGTATGTTTTAGTATGAGGACACAGATGTCGTCATAAACCATGTTTACGTTGTAATACCCATGTCATTATACACATTAGTGTCCTCATAAACCATATACAAGAACATACACACACTAACAGCAGGCCCTGACAGGAGGAGGACAGAGTAAAGGTACACAGGACCTAAAATTTTCACACTTTAATTAGCCCCGGGTCCAGTGGACCCGAACATCCTGTGTGTAATATAAATATGTGTGTGTGTGGGGGGGGGGGGGGGTGTACAGTGTGTTTTCATTGAAAATGTGTTCTGATATATATTCCTCACAGAAAATGAGCCAAGGCCAATGAGTCTTAGTTTGAAAAAATAATTAATTGTATCATTTTTCTTTTGATAAAAAATGAAAACGGGTCCAACAGACCCGAACACCATACAAGGGTTAAACACAACAGTTGGGTTTGTCCATATTTGACCCAAACATGGGTTGAAACAACCCAGCGTTTTTTATAGTGCAGATGCGCACTGTTCAACATGATGCTTCTGACTTGCTTGAAATATGATTGGAATCGCCTCTTAAATGAAAATACAGTTCAAAGTCTGCACATAAAATTAAAATGAGAATGTAAAATGTTCTGTGTGTTTAATCGCCGTGTTTCAGTTGCGGTTAGTCAATAACACGGTCATGTTAGTTAATAGGAAATGTGTAAAGCCTGACCACTAACTGCCTCCAACTTTCTCAATGACATCATTTACTACCGCAGTTTGAGTCCTGCAATCTGAAAGATGGAGTTATTCTTTATTATCCAGTTAGGCATTTCTTTAAGCAGTGGCCCTGAAAAGTATTTTGAAACTTAAGCAACATTTAAAAAGCCATCAAAGTCATCGCAGCAGAAACTATGAAGACCAACAGAGATCTTAATCTAAGTCAGTTCCTCTCGAGTTCACACAGGGGTTTGCACAGGTCTTTAAGTGTCTTATTTATTTTCATTTTTATTTTGAACATTAGGCCTCTATTGTTTTATCATTACAAACCAAATCACTGTAAAAACAATCTGTTCTGTATAACGCGCTATTAAATATAAAGGTGACATGACTTAAATCCTTACAGAAACACTGTAGCTATATGCATCAGTGAGGAAGAATCAAACTCAGGAAGAATTCGCCTGGATAATGGAAAGCACGTGTGTGTGTGTGTGTGTGTGTGTTGCGTCGAGCGCGCTGCGGGGGCGCGCCTAGGCGAGGTCGGGGAACGCGCTACTAAAATGTAGTTTAGAGCAAAGATCAAGGAACATTTCACCGAAATGTCTTCGTGTTTAGTCGCAGTTTGTGCGCTTCTCCTGACGCTTCTGATCGTGTGGATCTGCGGACACTCGCGGAGAAGGTGAGATCAACAGATCATTCACTACACTTTCACTCTCGAGTTATTACAGTTTTTATTAACTTAATGCATAGCTGTCAACATTGAACATTGAAAATAAGGGAGATTTCCCGGAATCCATCCCCAAAATAAGGGATTTTTTTTTTTACACGATTCTTACCCAAAAACGTTTAAAAAAAGCACTAATCATTAACAGTCTAAAGTTTATAACTACACAATATATATTACAGACCAATGGATATGTTTAAAGAGCTTTATTTATTAACAAAGTAAACATTCAGGGTTTCTGCAGGTTTCAGTAAGTCAAATTTAAGACCTTTTTAAGACATTTTAAGACCATAAAGATTCAAATTTAAGACCCTACACGTGACGACGCATTATCCAAGTTAGATAGATAGTTACCTCGGGATCATTATGTATCTATCTATCTATCTTTCTATCTATCTAGGATTATCTGATGTGTGTGTGTGAGACAGAGGGAGAGGTAGATATTTTTTTATAGAAAATTGTACTTTTGCATATTATACTGTAAAAACACAATTATTGTTGATTGTTGTTTTAGTTGATCATAACTAGAGGAAATGATAAGATGATTAAAGTGACCAAAATTATCACGGTTATCACAGAATCATGTTCAAAAAGTACTAATACTACAGAATGAAGTCAATTCAACAAGTTTTATGTTGAAAAACAGCAAAAAACAAATTGATTAGCATCAATATGCACTTTTTGTTTACGTAAACATTAAAATACCATTAAAAATGATGGCCAGATTTTAAAAGAGTGTCTTGCAACATGTTATCTACTAACATGTACAAGTTCAAATAAAGTTTTGACAAAAAAGGTTTTATACAAAGATAAACCTCATATTTCAGCCTTTAAATATTTTTTTATAAAAAGTCAAAAAAGATAAATTACTGACATTTACACATTAGCTCATATTTATTAGTAGTGTTTGGGTGCACCCCCATCCTTCATGTTGACTGAGCTTTCAATGTTGTTATGGAAAGGGGTGATTGGTTGGTTCCTGTCACATGACCAGCGGTGCGTTTGCGGCATTCTGAAAAGTGTAGATTTTTTTCATCTCGTTGGGCCTGGTAAAAAAAATTGCGCGTCGCTTCAATTATGAGCGTGCTTGCCACGCGCCTACATTTGAACAAACTTGAGCGCGCAAAAGACGCGATATGTGAACGGCGTCTGGCGAGCTAGCTCATATCAAGCCACGAGCGACTGGTAGCACGCGAGCGACGAGTTGGAGACCCCTGATCTAGCGCTCCGCTTTGTAGGCTACAACTCCATACTTTTTTGCTACTTTGTAACAACTTTCTGCGGCCAGCGTTTCTGGAAATGACTTTTTTAGACATGTCACCTGACTAAATGAAATTTAAGACCTAGAATGAAAATCTGGCCGTTTTTAAGACTTTTAAAAATACGGGATATTTTACGGGAAAATACTAAAACGGGAAGACAGCGGGAAAAGAGTTAAAATACGTGAGAAACCCGGAAAAAACGGGAGGGTTGACAGCTATGACTTAATGAGACATACCACACATACGATAAGGTGTGTTACATCTGCTCGTAATGTTACTGCAGCTTTATGTTAGTCACATATAGAATATTAATAATTGTATATATGGTGAACAGTCGTTAATTATGTTAAAACGTGTGCTTTCACAACGACAGACGGCCCAATGTATTATATAATGAAAATATCAGATCCCGCTCTAAATATCTTTGTTAATTTTTTTATTTTATTTTAATTTAATAATTAAATTATTTGATGATTGTTTTTATTGTGATGCATAGTAAATCATACAATGCATTATAGTAGGCCTGATTGAAATAAACATAGGCCTTACTTAAAGCCTGCTGTATCATATTTAAAAACATTTTCAACACTTTTGTCAATAAATAATGTGAAATATCAATTAGGCTGCTGTTGTTCTTGCCATATTAAAATCAGCCAAGCAAAGACATGGAAGTAGACATTTCGGGAATTATTTCAAAAGTCCTACTTATTGAAGGACACATAGATGGTGTTTCAGAAAAATATTGATCATTTTAAATGATATAGAGGGCTTATAAAGCGACATATCAAATATGATACATGTGACGCATGCGCAGTAATTCATTCTGTCTCCATTTAGGCAGAGCCGTTGAAACGCATTTTGTTAAGGCTCTGCATTTAGCGACTTTAGAAAGCAAGAACACTGTTAGGACCGGTTCACACAGAAAGCCCTTTCCCTGTTAAAAACGTGAGATGCAGGCCAGGAAGCGAAAGGTCTATAAAAGCATTTTAAAAAGTTGAACATCTTTTAACTTGAGCGCCATGTTTTTGGATCGCGAGCTGTGAACACAATGAAAAAGCCAGTAGAATAATTAAAAAAAAACACGGGATAAGGGCCGTTCACTCCAAGAACAATAACTATAAAGATAACAATTAACAACTCCACACCAATGCAAAGTGTGTAGCCTACAACGTTACTGAACATGTTTTTGCTGTTCTTGTTGCATTTGCACGGCTTTAACCAGCAGATGTCCTCAGCATGCTGTGTTTTGAGTGAAGCTAGTGTAATGAGCTAATAATCTAATAGTGAATATAGCTGACGTAGTCAACATAGTGAAATTAAAACAACACTAGTCTTTTTCACCGCAATTTCAGAGGAAGCAAGACAATGTTGTCAAAACAAGCGCTGGATACCTGAGGTAAAACTTCGATTGTTTTCCATATTAATTTTCTTCAAAAGGGGCTAGACTTGTCAAACAGTGAATTTTTCTGGACTCTCCGATTAACTCCACAATGTCGTCTGCTATTTTAAATGCGTGAACCCTTAAATTAGAATGGATTCTGATTGGCTTAGTGTTTTATCGGTCAACAGCTGGAAAAATAAAATAAAAATCGTTCCGAAAGTGATCCCAAGGATATCGTTTCTCTATATCGGTATCATTATAGCTGTATTGTGAACTCTGCTGTGCTATAGCCTATTCTTTAAAGCTACACTGTGTAATTTTTTAAGTTGATTCTTAGCAAAAAACACTTTGTTCTTTCAAAATGATATGTGCTCATTAATGTGTAATTACTTCTACCAACTAATCAAGTATTCTCGTAAGCGTAGAATCTGCCATTTAGAAAACATACGAGTCGCTCGAATGGCGGCAGCCATGTTGCGCCTCCATCTTGAAAATACATTCGCCAAAGCAAACGTTTTTACAGTGACACCATGACGAATGAGAGGGGGAGATTACTCGCGACTGCCGGCAGATTTGAAATAATACGGCCACCATAGGAGTTAAAACGCCCTCGGAATGGGAGGGGCTAGAAAGTAATATTCAGTTGGTAGTCATGAACAATTTCACCGCTAGATGGGAGAAAATCCTACACAGTGCAGCTTTAATATGGAGAACGATTTTTAGAACTATAGTTATCGTCTATAGTGTGAACAGGCCTTTAGTCTTGTCCTAACTGAGAACATTTCTCCACACTATAAGCCCACATCAAATGTGACGATTTATTTCTAAAAATACTTTGAGATGTCCTATGATTATGTGATTATGTGAGATGTTGTGTGATCGCAGGCGCCCCGGGGAGCCTCCGCTGGTCTCTGGCTGGATCCCGATCATCGGAGTCACTCTGGATTACGCCTCAAACCCTTTAGGCTTCCTAAGAGAGACGCAAAAGAAGTATGGGGATGTTTTCACATGTGCCATTGCTGGGAAATACTTCACTTTCGTCACAGACCCTTTTTCTTTTTCCACTGTGGTTCGGCAAAGCAGAAATCTTGACTTTAAGAAGTTTTCTCTTGGTGTTTCGCGCCGGGTAAGTGATGAAACAAGCCTGGACTTTTATGATTTACATTTGCATGTTCATTTTCATCTCTGGATTCTTTGTGATTTTTCTTTCAAAGCCGAGTAGCTTTAGGAGACCCTAGGAAAAATCTCCTTTTGTTCCCTTTAACAACTGAAATATTAAAGTCCCCCTTTAGTCAATAATTGTATCCCTTAAAACTCATCTTTGGTCACCAAAATTATATTTTTAAATGTTTTTGTCCTTGAAAACATTCTTCATGCTGTAAAATATCTTGACTGTAACTCGACACCCTTGCCTCATTTAGTATGCGCGGTTCTATGAATATGCAAATGAGCCCCGCCTCCACTCACTCCCTCAGCTCAGAGATCCACTGGTTGGCGATCACACGTTGATCTGATTGGTTACAAGGTAGTTTGTGACGTCAGAAACACCAGCGATTTCAAAGCGTGTTTTTGAGACTGTCTTTGGTTCACTGCAGTTTTAAGGAGGAAATACTCAGCAATGGTGTCGACTTATGAACTTACACATGGTTTGACTTAAAGCAGATTAAAAACACCACATAGACACATAAACAACATTAAACACTGTAGTTTCACCACAAGGGGACTTTAAAGAAATCTGATTTGTGATTTTGCTGGTAACACTTTAACCCAAATATGTATCTAAGCATGTAGACATCTATGGATAATCTTGATTCACATTCGTATTTCAACACGCTTTTCACACAAGTCATTCAACCCATGAAAACTTGGAAAACACACCAGGAAATTCTCTTTTTAAATGGGATAAAAGGCATCAAGTTACTGATTACCGTTCTCCTGATAAGAAAGCATACTGGCACAACCCAGGCTCTCTGTAAACAGAGCGAAGCATTGCATTATGGGAAACGCTTCAGGCTATTACACCACATCTGCCTGAAGGGCACTAATCAGAGCTCATCATAAGATGCCCACGTTAGTATGCTAGTCAACACATCAAAATAAGTGTACTTTAAAGTCCCCCTGTAGTCAATAATTGTATCCCCTAAAACTAATCTTTGATCACCAAAATGACATATTTAAAAGAAAATTTCCTTGAAAATAATTCTTCATGCCTTAATATATCTTGAATGTAACTCGACACCCTTGCCTCATTTAGTATGCACGGTTCTATGAATATGCAAATGAGCCCCGCCTCCACTCACTCACTTTAAGTACACTTAAGTGGCCTTTTATATTATTAAAGTACAGGTTTTTGAAAATATACTTTTTAGATTTGAAGTACGCAACAAGTGCACATTCAACACAATTAAGCACACTTCTTTTTCTCAAGGGAAGCTAGAACTTGACACACACACACACACACACACACACACACAGAGCAATTATCTCTTTTTTTCGTACAGGTATGTCTGAGCTGCAGTTTTGACAAGCTTGTTGAAGATTGCATGTCTAAACTAGTCATGCAACGCTGAGCTCATGCTATAATGAGCAGTGAGAGCTTTATATGAACACTGGCAAACTGTGGCAGGGGTGACCTCTGACCTCTGAAGGGGTAATCACCGGCTCGTGAGTAAAAGCGAGAGAATAGTATGTATTTCATTTAAATAAAGTGGGGCACTTAATCATGGCACATTTTCCGTGTTATCCCCATGAATGAAAATGAGAAATGTAGATGTGTTGAAAAAAATATTAAAATATATTTATCTACATATTGCCAGTCTAGACAATTACAGTAATATAAAGTTTGTCTGTATTCTTAATGAATATTAGCTGGTTATTTAAAATGATTAGAAATTGATTGAATATTCAGGGATTGAGTTGATAGGTAGTGTAGAGTCTACTGTATTGTTCATGCCTACCCTAGTATACAAACAATACACTCACCTAAAGGATTATTAGGAACACCTGTTCAATTTCTCATTAATGCAATCAATATCTAATCAACCAATCACATGGCAGTTGCTTCAATGCATTTTGGGGTGTGGTCCTGGTCAAGACAATCTCCTGAACTCCAAACTGAATGTCAGAATGGGAAAGAAAGGTGATTTAAGCAATTTTGAGCGTGGCATGGTTGTTGGTGCCAGACGGGCCGGTCTGAGTATTTCACAATCTGCTCAATTACTGGGATTTTCACGCACAACCATTTCTAGGGTTTACAAAGAATGGTGTGAAAAGGGAAAAACATCCAGTATGCGGCAGTCCTGTGGGCGGAAATGCCTTGTTGATGCTAGAGGTCAGAGGAGAATGGGCCGACTGATTCAAGCTGATAGAAGAGCAACTTTGACTGAAATAACCACTTGTTACAACCGAGGTATGCAGCAAAGCATTTGTGAAGCCACAACACGCACAACCTTGAGGCGGATGGGCTACAACAGCAGAAGACCCCACCGGGTACCACTCATCTCCACTACAAATAGGAAAAAGAGGCTACAATTTGCACGAGCTCACCAAAATTGGACAGTTGAAGACTGGAAAAATGTTGCCTGGTCTGATGAGTCTCGATTTCTGTTGAGACATTCAGATGGTAGAGTCAGAATTTGGCGTAAACAGAATGAGAACATGGATCCATCATGCCTTGTTACCACTGTGCAGGCTGGTGGTGGTGGTGTAATGGTGTGGGGGATGTTTTCTTGGCACACTTTAGGCCCCTTAGTGCCAATTGGGCATCGTTTAAATGCCACGGCCTACCTGAGCATTGTTTCTGACCATGTCCATCCCTTTATGACCACCATGTACCCATCCTCTGATGGCTACTTCCAGCAGGATAATGCACCATGTCACAAAGCTCGAATCATTTCAAATTGGTTTCTTGAACATGACAATGAGTTCACTGTACTAAAATGGCCCCCACAGTCACCAGATCTCAACCCAATAGAGCATCTTTGGGATGTGGTGGAACGGGAGCTTCGTGCCCTGGATGTGCATCCCACAAATCTCCATCAACTGCAAGATGCTATCCTATCAATATGGGCCAACATTTCTAAAGAATGCTTTCAGCACCTTGTTGAATCAATGCCACGTAGAATTAAGGCAGTTCTGAAGGCGAAAGGGGGTCAAACACAGTATTAGTATGGTGTTCCTAATAATCCTCTAGGTGAGTGTATATTATTATATTATATTTTTAATCATACCCTCATTGAGGGCTGAGCGCCCCTAATGAAATCCTTGTGATGTTCCTCAGTTCAGTCACTTTGAATAAAATGGATAAATGCAACATAGTGTCGGCCCAGATCCGGCCCACGTCTGGGCCGTGTGGAATCCGTGTGTATCAAATCTGGGCCGGATCTGGGTCGACTCTATGTTGCTGTCTGGGATGTAAATCTGGGTTTGATCTTGATTTTCTTGTTTGTCTGTTTCTCTCTCTCTCTCTCTCTCACACACACACACACACACACAGGTCTTCGGTCACACTGACTTCAACGATCCGCAGTTCAGTGAGAGTTACAGGGAAGTTCACGGCCTGTTTCGACAGACGCTTCAAGGCCCGTCTCTAGAGGAGCTCGGCGAGTCCATGATGTTCAACCTACAGACGGTTCTGGACCGGGAGAACGAGTCCATGCTGTGTAATCCACAGACGGTTCTGGACCGGGAGAACGGATCCAAACACCAGTGGCTGGAAGAAGGTCTTCAGAGCTTCACGAACCGCATCATGTTCGAGGCCGGGTTCCTCACGCTCTTCGGGAGAGACCCAGGGTTCCTCCAGGCCGGCAGAACACGCATGCGAGAGTTTCTGGCGTTCGATCATGTGTTCCCGTTCCTGGCGGCTGGCGTTCCCATCGGATTGATCCCGCGAGTGTGGAGAGCGAGAGAAGCTTTAGCCGAGGAACTCATGCATGAGGAACTTCACCAGCGGAAGTGCATCTCGGATCTGATTCACCGCAGAATGGAGGCTTTCAATCGCATGCATTTGGATGAAACTGGAAAAGCACGAACACATGTGTGTATGTTATGGGCGTCACAGGCTAATACTCTTCCTGCAGCTTTCTGGAGTCTGTATTACACACTCAGGTAATCACATGTGTTATGATCAAATCAATGCATGTTAAATATGTAACGGCATTAATACTGACAATGAAATGTGTTATACTACAAGCTCATCGCTGATAGCTAAACAAAAAAGTCAATGATTTCATCCCTTAAAACTCATCTTTGATCACCAAAATGACGTTTAAGAATTTTTTCCTTGAAAAAAAAAAATGTCTTCATGTCTTAAAATATCTTGAATGTAACTCGACACCCTTGCCTCATTTAGTATGCGCGGTTCTATGAATATGCAAATGAGCCCCGCCTCCACTCACTCACTCAGCTCAGAGATCCACTGGTTGACGATCACACGTTGATCTGATTGGTTACAAGGTAGTTTGTGACGTCAGAAACACCAGCGATTTCAAAGCGTGTTTTTGAGACTGTCTTTGGTTCACTGCAGTTTTAAGGAGGAAATACTCAGCAATGCTGTCGACTTATGAACTTACACATGCTTTGTCTTAAAGCAGATTAAAAACACCACATAGACACATAAACAACATTAAAAGCTGGATGATAACCACTTTAAATCAGAATGCTAGATTGTCTCAGACTCACTATTGGCCCGTTTTATGATAGTGACCATGAATGGAGCATAAGCCATTGTGTGTGTGTGTGTGTGTGTGTGTGTGTGTGTGTGTGTGTGTGTGTGTGTGTGTGTGTGTGTGTGTGTGTGTTGTGATCCTCAGATCTGCGGATGCTCTCACCGCTGCTCGCACAGAGATCAACAGCGTTCTGTCCGGCCAGGAATTAAACAACCAGGACCAACGAATCGAGCTTTCTGGAGAGCAGCTGGACTCTATGACTGTATTAGGTCAGTGATTTCTTACTCTACTCAGGTCTCTAAGACACGTTCAAGTGTAATTGTCATGATTACTTTGTATCGTGTTTAAGAATGTCTTGGAATTTTGGTAACTTAATTTTCTCATTTTCACTATTGCAGGTTTGAATAAGTTGATGTAGAAGTTCGGCTAGTGAAGTTTCTCTTTTTTTGGGCTCTTGCTCTCTGATAGAGAAAAAAAATAATATATAAATATGGTTTTGAACAAGGAGGACGTTGACCTCTAGGGGGCCTTCGGGAAACTGAAGACATTAAGATTTATTAGTTCCCTCTAGTTGTTTTAGACCTCACTGACAAGCATAACACTGCAAAAAATGCTTTTCTTAATCAGTATTTTTGTCTTGTTTCCAGTCCAAATAACTAAAAATTCTTCAAACAAGATGAAATTACTAAAGTAGTAAAATTCCATAAGATATTATGTCTCGTTTTCTGGGGGGAAAAAGTCTAAATGATGTGAGTTTTTGCTTAAAACAAGCTAAATTATCTGCCAATGGGGTAAGAAAAATAATCTTAATTCAAACGGAAACAATATTATTTTTCTTACACCATTGGCAGATAATCGTGCAATATTGAAGCGATATCACGGTCAAAATGAAACTGTTATTCTGATTACTGATCACTCGACCTGCTGTCTCGGGAATTGGTGTTGCCTAATATTTGTATAATTAGCACTTGTTGATTCATTTTTTATTTTAATTAAATACAACAACAACAACCTTTATTTATAAAGCACATTTAACACAATACAAATTGATCCAAAGTGCTGTACATAGTGCATAGCAAGACTACACTATAAAAAAAAAACAATTACAAGTTTCCAAAAGCTAAAGAATAAAAATGTGTTTTCAGAGTAGATTTAAAAATGTCCAATGAAGGAGAAGACCTCACATGATAAAGCCTGGGCCCAGCCACAGAAAAGGCCCGATCACCCTTTAACTTGTAGCGACATATACCCTAGTAGGAAAGTATGGCACAATAAGATCACAAATGTACCTTGGTGCACAGCCAGACAACGCCTTATAAACAAACATAAGTATCTTAAAATCAACTTGTAACTGAATGGGAAGCCAGTGAAGGGATGCCAAAACAGGAGAAATATGATCCCTCTTTCTAGACCCAGTCAAAAGTCTTGCAGCTGCATTTTGAACAATTTGTAATCGAGATAGTGAAGATTGAGGAAGACCACAATAAAGAGAGTTGCAATAGTCTAATCATGATGTTACAAATGCATGAATTGCAACTTCTAAATCTTTGCTTGAAAGATGGTTCTTCAACTTTGCAATAGATCTTATATGTAAAAAGCTTCCTCTAATAACCGCACTAATTTGTTTATCAAAAAATAGTGAAGAGTCAAAGATCACTCCAAGGTTTTTGATTTGTTTGCATACATTTGTTGAGAGAGGACGTAACTGGGCTTTCAGAGCAGGAGAGGAATCTGCCGGACAAACCAGAATTAAAACCTCTGTTTCATTTAGCTGCAGAAAATGATTTGTCATCCACCTCTTGATATCATCTACACATTTTTTTTTTTTTTGTTTGTTTGTTTATTTATTTAAAAGGGGCAATGCACATTAATGAACATAAGGACAATGTCCAAATGTAAATGAGCCAGATTTAGCCGTACAGACTAATTTTCATCTGGAGTCCCTGGCAGGTTGTTGTTATAAAACTAAATAAAAAAACATTGCATACATACACATTAAAAACATAAACAGATTACATATACACAGTCAACATCAAACAAGCACAAATAATGACACATTCCAATAACACATCAAATGAAGCAGTGGTGTCAAGCCTTACTGGAAGGTAAAGCTGAGAATCATCAGCATAACAGTGATATGAAATGTTGTACTTCTGAAAATGAGGGCCAAGGGGAGCATATAAAGGGAAAACAATAGAGGTCCCAAAATAGATCCCTGGGGCACACCAAACAAAACAGGCGCAGATGACGAGGAACAATTCCCTAAATTTACAGAAAAAGTAGGAAGCAACCCATTGTAATACAGTGCCCTTGACACCTATCATACATTCTAGCCGTTCAAGAAGAATGTTGTGGTCAATGGTATCAAATGCAGCGCTCAGGTCTAACAAAACCAGCACAACACAAGAGCCTGAATCTAGAGCAAGCCAGATATCATTTGTAACCCTCAACAGAGCTGACTCAGTGCCATGTAATGATCTAAAGCCAGACTGGAACATGTCCAAAATATTAAAAGAATTCAAATAAAACCGGAGCTGTGAGAAAACGACTTTCTCTAAAAGCTTAGAGATAAAAGGCAGTTTAGAGATCGGTTGATAGTTACTGCACATTTCTGGATCAAGTTGAGGTTTTTTCAACATAGGTTGCACAATTGCATGTGATATGTAAGTGAATGTGATATGTAAGTGAATGTTTGTTTTTTCAGAGAGCATAATCGAGGAAGCTCTTCGCCTGTCCAGCGCCTCCATGATGATCCGCGTCGCTAATGAAGACTTTACTCTGACGCTGGATTCGGGTCAGACAGCCGATATAAGGAGAGGAGATCACGTTGCTCTTTACCCACAGCTCATACACCTGGATCCCGAGATCTACCCCGATCCTACAGTATGTGTGCAAACTTATGTCAAGTAAACATTCTTTTAATCAATGAGGTTTTAGATCATTTATGTAATGTTGGGAGCAAGATAATGCAGATGGAATCGTGGTTTTACTGCATGTTTTGACTGAGTTTTCGCTGCATTTCCACTGTTCTGACCAGCAGGGGTCGCCAGCGTTTCGTTTTGGTTCAATTAATTTAAAGTTACAAACGATTAGTTTCTCCTGTCACTACTGAGAACTTAGAAGGTTGCGTGATAAAAGTGTTATAAAGTCAGAATTGTGAGATAAAAAGCCAGACTTTACTTACACAAACTCTAAACATCAAAGACTATTCAACAAGAAAACTACAAGGGACTACAAACAGGAACAGAACAGGGCAAAATGTTTCATATTTCTAGCATTGGTTTGCCCAAAATGATACCATATTTTCTGTTGCATGTTATATACATCTATGAATTACTTTGAATTCTAGGATAAAGGGCCCTATCTCGCACCCAGCGCAACTGATTTTGTACAGCGACGCATGTATCATTCCTATTTCTCACCCGCGCACAGCGGACTTTTCCCTCCACAGACGCACGTCGGTAAATTAGGGAATGAACTTGCGCTCCCGGGGGCGGTTCAGGGAAAAGAGGAGGCGTGTTCCGGCGCAAACGTTCCCTGGTGCTATTTTGCAGTTTCAGAAAACAATCCCGCCACTGACCAGGAGAAACCTCGTCTAAAGTCAGTGGCGTGTTATTCAGATGCTATTTTAAGGGCACATACTTGGCCATAATGTAGCGTGTGCACAACACACACACACTTTGATTCTCTCATCTACACAGACGCAGCAGTTTTCATTTTTGCAAACCATACATTATTACAAGGAAAAATATTACCACACGAGGGAAATCATTGTGGTGTCCATGAAGATGTGAAAAATAGGCATAAATCTAGCTTACACATTTACCCAAATTATCATATGCCTGTTTAACCGAAGCTAATCTGGGTGTGTTTCTCCATCCCCAATGTCACTTCTCTGTGTTTTACGGCCCTGACGAGAACGCCGGTCTCCTCGGCTGTGAACCGCTCCTGGCAAATCCGCCGTTATAATAGCAATCCGCCATGGAACAAGCGCGCCTGCTCTTAAAGGGAATGTGAGATGACGCTCTGATTGGTTTATTTCACGTTACTCCCAAACCACACCTATGAGTAATGAAGCGACTTCAGACCAACACATTTTAGATTTGCGTCGGGCGCAAGAGTCATTTATCCCGCCGGTATAATAGCAACAGCGCCCGAGACCCGCCCACAAAGTTACTTGCGTTTCACGCTTGATACTTGCGTCAAATCGCGTCAAATCACACTGAATCGCTTCATTATTCATAGGTGTGGTTTGGGCGTAACGTGAAATAAACCAATCAGAGCGTCAATAGAGCCCAATATGTTTAATGCATGGAAGTAAAACAGGTAGCTTGCACTGAACTAAAATGTATGCCAGAGATTGCAGATAATCACCAGCCAGGGCATGTTCCAGTTCTGACTCAGCATGTGATTGTTACCAAACATGTGACAGCAGCCAACAACGTTCTTCTGTTTCTAGGAGTTCAGATTCGACCGCTTCCTAGATGAGAACGGTCAACGCAAGACTAATTTCCTCAGGAACGGGCGCCAACTGAAGGACTTCTTGATGCCGTTCGGCTCCGGTGTCAGCAAGTGTCCGGGGCGCTTCTTCGCGCTTAACGAGATCAAGCAGTTCCTGGCCGTGACTCTGTGGCGTTACGATCTCCATCTGTGTGACGCTGGTGTCCCGCTGGATCTTGACACCCGGCGCGCGGGTCTCGGCGTTCTGCCACCCTCCCGGGACGTCCCGCTCCGGTACAGGAGGAGAACACACACCTGACAGGAGAACACACACCTGACAGGAGAACACACACCTGACAGGAGGAGAACACACACCTGACAGGAGAACACACACCAGACAGGAGGAGAACACACACCTGACAGGAGAACACACACCTGACAGGAGGAGAACACACACCTGACAGGAGAACACACACCAGACAGGAGAACACACACCAGACAGGAGGAGAACACACACCAGACAGGAGGAGAACACACACCAGACAGGAGAACACACACCAGACATGAGAACACACACCTGACAGGAGAACACACACCTGACAGGAGAACACACACCTGACAGGGGGAGTATGAGCATCTCAGTCTAGAGGACGAGTGAAATCAATGTATAAATGATGACTCCTTCTGTTTGACTGTAAGACTTTCTTTTCAATGGAAAAATATTTTTTTGTAATATCAATAAAAATGTAGCGTTTTGCTCAAATGTGCTCACTAACACAGCAGTAAACTGACCTAAAGTGGGACACTGCCTAATGTGGGACACCTAAGGTCTAGTATTTGTAGGTCCCCCATAAATACATGAATGTCAGTTACACTATGGGTTAGCCAAAGCTGTGGTGTCATGTGATCAAAATCACATGACCTCTCAAATGTTCAGTCATATATGAGGGTGGAGCAATCCTCAAAAAAGAAGCAGCTTGTGTGAAGACCACCCAAAGGTCAGGTACAATGTCAGTTTTGACAAACTAAAGTATAAATTATTTTTACACAAAACAATTCTGCTACTTTTTGGCCTAATGTGCTTATGAAATGTTTGTCCATCAAAAAATAGTATCACTTTGTATGTTTAGACTATATATTTAATATTTTTATCAAATTTCCTAGTGTCCCACTTTAGGAAATGTGATTTTGAAACGTGGGACAGTCTGGTTAGCCTGATGTGGGACTTTACTTCAGTCAGTCAAAAATGATGGTGGGGCATGATTTTGTGGGACAAAAATGGTTATTTACAGGGTTTTAGTGTTACACAATATTATAATGCTGTTACCGCAGATGTTTAAGGTTTGGGTTGTTGTTCCCTTTCGAGGGAACTCGCACTGCGTCGGAACAGCACTTTGGGGAACGTCCCCCAGCGTAGTGCCTCAGGAATGAAACTAAGCCAATCGTGATAATCATGATGTGACGTGTGACGGCATACACAGAAGCTACAAAGGGACGCCGACACACAAAAGTGTTAGCAGGAATCCTCTGCCAGTTCCGATGCTCTCCCTCCTCGTGCGCAAGCCCCTCAGTGGAGAACCCGAAGCTTGAGCTGTCTGCTTCCGAGGAAGTGGATGTACGGATTGTGGAGAAGATTCGCCACTTCATGTCCCCGCATATGAGGAGCTGGTGGAGGTTGTCTCTCCTGCCGTGGACCGTTTGAGTATTAGTTGGCCACGTGAAAGGCAGGAACGAGTTGGACGAGCGACACAGAGAGCAACCTCATCGCTGGGGTCTACCATTTTTAGGCCTAGGCTATGGCCTGTTGTGGTTGTATGTGTTTGTTCTTAAGAAAAATTAACTAGAGAACAGTCAGGAATTCTTTAACTCTTTTTCTATACACATAACATATCATAGGCATAGTAGTTGCTCAATGTCTTAATAATAAATACATCAAAACTATCATATTGTATTATTTGTCTTATGATGTTCAATTATCCATGTTTCATCCATCCATAACCAAGAGAATTAATAACTTTTACTAAGATTTTACTATTCTACAAGAATCAAGGTCATTTTGGCCTTTTATCATAGGCTTTTCAGTGTCCCACATTAGGGACACACTAGGGACACGACTGTCCCACATTAGGGACACAACTGTCTCACATTAGGGACACGACTGTCCCACATTAGGGACACGACTGTCCCACATTAGGGACACAACTGTCCCACATTAGGGACACAACTGTCCCACATTAGGGACACAACTGTCCCACATTAGTCCCACACTAGGGACACGACTGTCCCACATTAGGGACACGACTGTCCCTCTTTAGTCCCACATTAGGGACACAACTGTCCCACATTAGGGACACGACTGTCCCACACTAGGGACACGACTGTCCCACATTAGGGACACAACTGTCCCACATTAGTCCCACATTAGGGACACGACTGTCCCTCATTAGTCCCACACTAGGGACACGACTGTCCCTCATTAGGGACACAACTGTCCCACATTAGGGACACGACTGTCCCTCATTAGTCCCACACTAGGGACACGACTGTCCCTCATTAGGGACACAACTGTCCCACATTAGTCCCACATTAGGGACACGACTGTCCCTCATTAGTCCCACATTAGGGACACAACTGTCCCACATTAGTCCCACACTAGGGACACGACTGTCCCACATTAGGGACACAACTGTCCCACATTAGTCCCACATTAGGGACACGACTGTCCCTCATTAGTCCCACATTAGGGACACAACTGTCCCACATTAGTCCCACATTAGGGACACAACTGTCCCACATTAGTCCCACACTAGGGACACGACTGTCCCTCATTAGGGACACGACTGTCCCACATTAGGGACACGACTGTCCCACATTAGTCCCACACTAGGGACACGACTGTCCCACATTAGTCCCACACTAGGGACACGACTGTCCCACATTAGGGACACGACTGTCCCACATTAGGGACACATTAGTCCCACATTAGGGACACGACTGTCCCACATTAGTCCCACACTAGCGACACGACTGTCCCACATTAGGGACACATTAGTCCCACATTAGGGACACGACTGTCCCACATTAGTCCCACACTAGGGACACGACTGTCCCACATTAGGGACACATTAGTCCCACATTAGGGACACGACTGTCCCACATTAGTCCCACATTAGTCCCACATTAGTCCCACACTAGGGACACGACTGTCCCACATTAGGGACACGACTGTCCCACATTAGGGACACATTAGTCCCACATTAGGGACACGACTGTCCCACATTAGAAGCTGCAGCTTGAGTCAGACGCCTTGTACTAAGCACCATGTCTATCATTTTCTCTTTTAATTTGATTAGGACAGATCCTGGGGTTTTTAATGGTATTGGTGGATTTAATGTATTGGCTACACATCGCAATATGTCACTGAAATCTGAAAAATGTCAGAAATGCAAAAAATGTCCCATATTAGAGCAATTTACCCTATATGTCTGCAAAATGAAGAGTTGATGCAATTCAACTTTATCACCAAAACAGAAGATAATCCATATAGTGCAAGGAACATGACAGCTTTATAAACCAAAGACAACAGACACCGAAGAAAGATCTTGACCAAAAACTGACGCACCTCGTGATGGAAATAAATATTGTACCGCTATTTCCATCAAGATGTGCATCGTCTTTGTGTTAAAGATCTTGTATTGTCAACACAAGAGTCCAGCACTCTGTAAAGTCTCCTCCAGCACATCCCAACGACTTTCAGTGAATTTAAGGAGCCGATTCATGTTCCTCCCAACCATTCTTACTCAATCTGAGCCTGATGAACCGTGGCTGTGTGATCCTATGGCCATGATGTTCTTCCTACACGGTGGTTTAAGAGATGGAAAGCTACACACTCCATCAGTGAGGGTTAGAGGAACTGTGGCATGGCATCACTATCAAAGCCTCTAAATATTGCACACGTGTTTTTACAAATGATGGTGAGAAATGAACACATTACTGTAATAAGACGTGGATGTCCTAAATCCCCACAGAAGTGTTTGCAGAATTGGTTAATATAATTTCATTAAAAAAAAGTTACACTCTTACTGTTTATAGGAGGATTAATAAATTAACCAACACTTTGTTTTTAGGTGTGTGTGTGTCTGTGTGTGTGTGTGTGTGTGTGTGTGTGTGTGTGTATCATACTTCTTTGCATCATGCATTCCTTTTACATAGTATATTAGAAAAATAAATTCTTAGAACATTATTATTATATTTTTTTCCATCAGAAGCAACAGGCCACGGATGTCTAAATTCACAAGTATTTAAACCAGCAAAATAAATGAAATGCAAAGCAGACAGTAAATCCTCCTCACACACACTGTTGAGGCGCAGTCAGTGGATCTTCTGCGCAGCCGCACGAGGGCGCTCGCGTGATGATGACATGCGCTCGAGACGAGGACATATTTCCCTCATCCAGCCAGGAGTCACACACACACACACACTCACACACACGCACACGGACATCATCACATCCATAACCTCTGAGAACTAGATCAGCTGTCAGACATTTACCGGACAGGCGCGCGAGCGTTTGATTCTTCTGCAGTGTCAAGGTGAGTGAACGCGCATCATCATCATCATCATCATCCTCGCGAACGCGCTAACGGTAATGTGTCACATTCATAGCTATAATGTATCATTATTGACTATCACTATAAAAGCGCTAAATTATGATGTCTTATCTAACCCAAACTCAGCCTGTACATTCAAGAAACAAACGGCGTGTTTGTCATTTAATATCTTTATACCGGGAGAATTACTGTTGTGTTTGACATCGACAAGATTGTGACGTAAGCTCGTAATGCGGAAACGTTCAAATAAATAAATAAATAAATAATATATATATATATATTACTGTACTGTATATACTGTATACATTACTGTATGTATATGTCAAACACAGGATTATTTTATATCTGTTTTGTATTTAATTTATTTTGCTAGTTTTTATATATATATATATAATGTTTCTATTCCATGTTTTGTCTCTCAGCATTTCTTTAGGATATTGATCTGGAAACGGGATAATAACCATGTCACTGTATCCGTCTCTAGAAGACATGAAGGTGGATAAATTCATGCAGGTTGGTCACACATGTATATGTTTATTTATAAAAACCTTATATAATAGCAGGGCTATAATATCATTTCTAGAATATGTTTTTCCCGTTGGCACAGAACAGCCCTTATGCGAGTCCATCAAAAGCTTTGGCTCTTCCCGAACCTTCCCAAACCCAGAATGAGCCGAAAGCTGAAGAGATCGGTGAGAATACTGTATATATGAAGAATACTGTATATATGAAGAATACTGTATATATGAAGAATACTGTATATATGAAGAATACTGTATATATGAAGAATACTGTATATATGAAGAATACTGTATATATGAAGAATACTGTATGAAGAGTAGTGTATGTATGATTACATAATCTGTGGTGGTGAGGCTTAAAGCTGAGCTTCAGTGGTTTACTGTGTTTTCAGTCTTCAACCATTAGGAAATATCAGGGAATTTTTTAACTCATATTTTCAGGCCTGGAAAAGTAAATTAAATCATGAAAACTGAATTAAAAATGTTTAGACTGCTCTAAAATATCGCATTGGCAAAATGAAACTAGCCTGGAATTTTTGATCCGTTTCCTTTTTGCAGTTATTAGATTTATTGAGTTATCAGACCTTTCTCACGTGTTTCTGTCTTCCGTGTCTGTGTTCAGGAGCTTCTGGAAGTTTATATCCGGATCTGAATGAGTTCATGGGTCTAAATCTCAATGCAGACGCTTTACAAACTCTTTCCTCTTCAGTCACTGACCAGACCAGTGCGGTGAGTGTGTGTGTGTGTGTGTGTGTGTGTGTGTGTGTGTGTGTCTGTGTGTGTGTGTGTGTGTGTGTGTGTGTGTGTGTGTGTGTGTGTGTGAGAGTGAGAGTGTGTGTGTGTGTGTGTGTGTGTGTGTGTGAGTGAGAGTGTGTGTGTGTGTGTGTGTGTGTGTGTGTGTGTGAGAGAGAGAGTGTGTGTGTGTGTGTGTGTGTGTGTGTGTGTGTGTGTGTGTGTGTGTGTGTGTGTGTGTGTGTGTGTGTGTGTGTGTGTGTGTGTGTGTGTGAGTGAGAGTGTGTGTGTGTGAGAGTGTGTGTGAGTGAGAGAGTGTGTGTGTGTGTGTGTGTGTGTGTGTGTGTGTGTGTGTGTGTGTGTGTGAGTGAGTGAGTGAGTGAGTGAGTGAGTGTGTGTGTGTGAGTGAGTGAGTGAGTGAGTGAGTGTGTGTGTGTGTGTGT
Source organism: Squalius cephalus (assembly GCF_949319135.1). Classification (NCBI taxonomy): domain Eukaryota; kingdom Metazoa; phylum Chordata; class Actinopteri; order Cypriniformes; family Leuciscidae; genus Squalius; species Squalius cephalus. Next base: position 60,757,792 of record NC_137124.1, on the reverse strand, counting down.
GTGTGTGTGTGTGTGTGAGTGTGTGTGTGACTGTGAGTGAGTGTGTGTGTGTGAGTGTATGAGTGTGTGTATGTGTGTGTGAGTGTGTGTGTGTGTGTGTGTGTGTGTGTGTGTGTACTTTTTTCGGCCTGAGCTTCGGGTCAGTACATCTACCTTGGATTGTTTTGTCGAGTGTTTAGTAAATGCAGATATCAGATATGGGTCACTTTTAAAAGAAGATGTGAGCAAAAAAATCAGATATAAAATCAGATATAATCAACAAATCAAGACCTGCAGTGCAAATAAGGCCTTAATGTGGTCAGATTGACTATAGTCACTTTAAATATGATGTTTGACTCGAATAAAACCAGTTCAATCAATTCAGACACACTGCTGTGAACATGTAAGGTCTGCGTGAATAGACATGAATGCTGTATCAGATGGAGGCAGGCGGAGCTGGGGAGGGGGGGGGGGGGGGGGGGCTCAGAGGAGCTCACACACTCAACCAGACTATTCAAATGATGAGCAAGCGATCTCATTGGCTGCTGAATCAGCAGAGCCAATCAGCTTGTGTCATGCGGTGATGATGTGATTGCATGTAAAGGACGCCCTCTAGTGTTTCATGACTGAACTGGCGATAGATATTACCACACAAAGTATATTTTAGGTCATTGGACAAAATAATTTTGCTGTATAGTAATAATATACAACGCCTTTTTTAGGCTCTCAGTGTCTGCACACCTGGATCGAGCTGGACGGCAGCTCCTGTAACAGGAAGTGACACGCGGATCTGGAGGGCGGCTCCTGTAACAGGAAGTGACCTGGGCGTGAAGAGGGCGGAGATTCGGCAGGGCGTTCGGGAGATCGTTCTGTGCAAAGACATGGATGGGAAGATCGGCCTCCGCCTCAAAGCCATAGATAATGTATTTCTTTAACATTATTCATCAATCTTGATTGTCTTATTATATTCAATCATTTAGCATTATTCATTATTAATCATCTAATTTTCGAAGTGTTCATTAGCTATGTTTCCACCCACCTTCTTTAATGCTTATTTTGGGATATCGCATACATTCCCCCCCCCCCCCCAGAAGGGGAGGGGCATCTGCCAATAAAAGCAGCTCATTTCGCCATAGGATTCAGGTTTAAATGACTGAAGCGACGAACGCCGAGTCGTGTGCGTCATAGCACGGCCGTCTAAGGTAAGGTAAGGTATACTCATCCCCTTATCTCAGGGAACCGAGGTTACGTTAGTAACCGAGTCGTTCCCTTTCGAACAGTCAGTTGTATTGCGTCTGCTAGACGTCTGCTAGGGGAACTAATCCAATCACGCCGTGCTATGTTCAAGCAGAACGACATGTTTCATGACCCGAGCCTTGGACGCCTGGACAAGGGTCCCAAGGGCAGAGGGCTAATGGGGCAATAGCGCCCTGAGGGGGTTCAGTAGGGTCAGAACCCTTAAGAATAATGGTGTGCTGGGCTTGTCTTGGCTTGAGGACGACTTTAGAGTCGCCTGGTCCAAACTCAATGCAGGAAGCGCTAACAGAAAGTGCTTGGAGGTCCCCTACTCGCTTGACCGATGCTAAGGCTAGCAGTAGCACAGTATTAAATGAGAGTGGTTTCATTTCGGCCGATTGAGCCATTCGGCTCGAATGGAGGCCCTTTGCGGGCTCTGAGGACCGCTGATAGGTCCCAGCTGGGTACTGTAGTGGGGGGTGGCGGGTTGACCCTCCTCGCTCCAGTCAGGAAGCGAACAATCATGTGCTTTTCCCTAAAGATGGCCGGCCACTGGGGCATGGAAAGCTGTAATGGCCGCCACGTAGACTTTGAGCGTGGATGGGGTGCGACCCGCATCCAGTAGCTCTTGAAGAAATGAAAGTACCAGCGGTACTCCACACAATGGAGGCTCTTGGCTCCGGGCTGAGAACCAGCTGGAGAAGATGAACCACTTAAGGGCATAGAGGCATCTTGTGGATGGCCTCTGTTTAGGACTCTGGGAGGAACGTAGTCTCCCATCGAGGGGCCACACATGGAGGCCCTGCAGTTTGGAACAAGAGGTTGACCTCTGAAAGTACTCCAGATCATTTGAACTGTCTGTGGATGTAGGGTCCAGTCCCCAGAGGAGGCTTCTGGCTAGCCTGTACGGAGTTCTCAACCTGAGTCCGCCTTGGCGGTTTATGTAGGACACTGTCCGATCAGACTAAGATGTGGTGACCTATCAGGTATGGTAGGAAGGTTTTGAGGGCAGGCAGAACCGCCACCATTTCCAGGCAGTTGATATGCAGCTGTTTTTCCGGACTCGACAAAGAGCCGTAAGTCGGCTTGCCCTGGCACAGAGCTCCTCAACCGGTGTTGGAGGCATCCGTGGTGACCACCATCCTCCTTGAGACTGTCCCCAAGCTGTTTCCAAGGGGCCAGGGCTCTGATGCAGCCGTGGTCCACCTTGACATTAAGGCGACCTGAGCGACACCCTAGGGTAGGGATCTGGGGTTTCAGCCACTCTCCAAGCCTCGGCCCGGGTGGCTAGGAGCTGAATTGGTTCAGATGGCAGCTCGCTGCGCTGGAGCGGGGGCTGGCGTTCATAGAAGTAGCGTTTGGCCGTGCGGAGGCGTGGCTTACGGCTTTACTTCGGGGCCTTGATCGCTGCTGAGCCGCAGAACACGAGGCGCTTTCGCCATGAGAGTGTTCGGCCTCTGGAAGAGTGAGACACGTGGGGATTCGGCATGAGCTCATTTAGTCCCGTTCACTCAGCCCGACGGCTCCATTGTTTCTTCGTCTCATGCTTGAGAGAAAAAGAACTGCGGAGAACGAGGGGTGGAGTCGCAGAGAGGCGAGACTCGTGCTCTCATAGTGAGAGCGTCCGCCTTAAATGAACGCGGCTTGCGGGGACGTGCTTAGAGGTGCGGCATTTTGAAACAAACACCGGCGAAAAATGCTCTTTTTTAGGGAATTAGCTCTTGTTATTCTCACCTGATAGTAGCATAGTAGCAACTGTTATGGCTGTGCAGTAGCACTGCGTGATTTTATAAAAGGCTTTAGTAATCGTAGAAAAGGAGATTCCCCATCGCGTCTAGCAAACGCAATACGACTGACCATTCGAATGGGAACTATGTATGCGCTCAATTGAGGGGGATTAATGTTATATCTGATAAGAAGTCATGCGCATGAACTACGATGGAAACACAGTAAATCCCTCAAACACCTGAGATGCTGCGATGCGATTGGTTCGCTGGTTATTCCTGTTACCCAGCGGACCAATGGCGTCGCAGCGTCTCTAATGTTGGTTTGGTGTTTCTGAAACGCCGGAGTCGAAGTGTGTGATCAGAATGATTTGGTTTAATTCCCTCCAGAAGCGTCTCACACACGAGTGTGTTCCCGAACGCCAGCATCCGAACGCAAGAGAACACGACAGCGTTTACTGTGTTTCGTCTGACGCTCTGAGACACACTCGTTTATGATGGAGGGAAAAAGAGAAAGATTGCAGAAACTTCCATTTTTATCACAGATATTTTGCACCAATTTCAGAGGAACTGATGATTTCCTTCTCTTGAACACATGGGATGGAAATTAAAGGGATAGTTCACCCAAAAATGAAAATTCTGTCAGTAATTACTCACCCTCATGTTGTTCCAACCCCGTAAGACCTTCGTTCATCTTCGGAACACAAATTAAGATATTTTTGATTAAATCTGAGAGTTGTCTCACTCCTCCATAGGCTTCTAAGGGACTGAAACTTGCTGGCCCAGAAAATGTATTAAAGACATCGTTAATATAGTCCAAGTGACTCCAGTGGCTCGATCTTAAGTTTATAAAGCGACGAGAATACTTTTTATGCGCAAAAACAAACAAAAATAACGACTTTATTCCACTTTTCATTTCCTTCTCTCTGGGCCTCGAGTCTTTTCACGTAGTGTTTAAGCGTAGCACGTCTGTGTTGCACGTCACCACGTAGGCTCACTATTGGCCGACGCTGGTCATGTGTGATACGTGGTGACGTACAACACAGACGCGCTACGCTTAAACACTACGTGAAAAGACTCGAGGCCCAGAGAGAAGGAAATGAAAAGTGGAATAAAGTCGTTATTTTTGTTTGTTTTTGCGCATAAAAAGTATTCTCGTCGCTTTATAAACTTAAGATTGAGCCACTGGAGTCACTTGGACTATATTAACGATGTCTTTAATACATTTTCTGGGCCAGCAAGTTTCAGTCCCTTAGAAGCCTGTGGAGGAGTGAGACAACTCTCAGATTTAATCAAAAATATCTTAATTTGTGTTCCGAAGATGAACGAAGGTCTTACGGGGTTGGAACAACATGAGGGTGAGTAATTACTGACAGAATTTTCATTTTTGGGTGAACTATCCCTTTAATTCGATATTCCAATTTTGCGTGCAAGTTATATTCACAACTTTTGGATGGAAACATAGCTATTGTTTTCTTTAATGTCTTCCATATTCACATCATAACGGTAACACTTTACAATAAGGTTCATTAGTTAACATTAGTTAATGTACTAACTAACATAAACAATGAGCAATGCATTTGTTACAGTATTTATTAATCTTTGTTAATGTTAGTTAATACAAATCCAGCTGTTCATTGTTTGTTCATGTTAGTTCACAGTAACAAATGTTAACAAATACAAACTGTGATTTTAATAACGTATTAGTAAATGTTGAAATTAACATTAACTAAGATTAATAAAAGCTTAAGGAGTGCAGTTCATTCTTAGTTCATGTTTACTAAGGTATTTAACTAATGGTAACTAGTGAACCTTACTGTAAAGTGTTACCATCATAACAATACGCTCTTAAAGTGTACTGGAATCTCTGATTGACGCTTCCCGATGTGTGTGTGTGTTCAGGGTGTGTTTGTGCAGTTGGTGCAGGCGAACACTGCGGCAGCGTTGGCAGGGCTTCGCTTCGGTGATCAGATTCTGGAGATCAATGGCAAATCCTGCGCTGGCTGGAGCAGCGATAATGCACATAAAGTGCTGAAGAACGCCAACCCAGAGAGGATCAGTCTGGCTGTGCGAGACAGGTACACACACACACACACTCACACACACGCACACACACACACACACACACACTCACGCACACACACGCCATACGTAGAGCATATCTGCAGGTTTCAAATACTCAGTGCTGTTTTATTAATGAGGATCAGGTTGTTATGACTGAATATTTCATGAGGAGAACAGAAACAGGAGGGTGTGTTGTGTAGTTTTAGCCTTACAGATATCCAGCTGTGCGAAACATCGTTATAAACCTCAAACTGTCACACAGCATGTCATAAAAATAAAAAATATAGGAAAAAAATCTATACTGGTTTGTAAGAACAGATCATGTACTCTGCTTCAGAGCTTTCTCATTTTCTTTTGCTGAAAGTGCGACGGTGTCGGGGAAAGTTACTTTTAAAAGTAATGCGTTACAATATTGTGTTACTCCCTAAAAAAGTAACTATTTGCGCTACTTAGTTACTTTTTATAGAAAGTAATGCGTTACTGTCACGGTTCTTTTATGTTTGGACTTTTCGTTTGTTTATCATCAGTCACATGTGTTCCTTTGTTTGAATTTCCTGCCATTCTTTAGTTACCATGGTTACAGTCATTATTGGGTCATCATCATCATCATCATCATCTGTCTTCTACCTACACCAGGCTTAGCCTTTGTGACAGAACAACCGAGCTAAAAGGAAAAGTTAGCATGGACTCAACAGCTTTATGCCTCCTCATGCTCCCAGAAAGCAGGTTTCTGGGGAGGTTGGGCCGGATGCTAGGGATGGACAAATTAAGCCTCGTGTAGCACTGAGACTTTCCTCTGATTGTTCCAGGAATAGATTCAAAACTTTGAGAGTGTCGAAAACAGCGCCACCTGGTGTTTAGCAAAAAATGACGCAGCCAAAACCCTGTGAAAGAAGCTTCATCCAGCACACATTCCCTAGATAGTTTCATGTGATCTGCACAAACAAAAGCCTAACAGTGCGTGTGTGTGTTGAATTTTTCTCTGTGATTAATTCATTTAACCATTAAGCTGTGGCATTTACTGCCAGTATGAATATCAGTATGATGTAATAGAAAAATAATGGCACATGGCAAATATTTTATTTTCCTGAAATTATTTTTATTCTTCATATTAATTGTATGACAGGGTATTAAAAATGTAAATGAATAAGTCTGAATGAAAACTTGCTCGTTAAGTAAGATCTGAGGGTTCGAACATTCCCAACGCAAAATGAATCGCACATGTGATTGGACAGAAAGCGAGGCTTCGTTTGGCATTGGTCACGTGATTTCTACGTTAACGACACAAGCCTCGAATCGCGGCTTCATCTGGCACGCTCATTTATGCTGGACACGAGCTCCAGACGCCTCATGAAGTCAAGTTTGCATATTCCTGTGGTTGAACTGAATCATCAAAGGTCAGGTCAAATACAAAACCTGTCATGATTTAAAGAAAACAAGTTGACAAAAAGATTGAATCCAATATTTGGTAGTAAAATAGCATAACAATAAATCTAAAAAATGTTTGTAGGGAACATCACAAGTATGATTTTTGTGCCATTTTGTACAAAATAAAAGCATTTCAAAACAAATTTCCTGGTTAAACATTAAAGCGTGTGATAAACAGTGTTTTTTTTTCTTCATATTTTATGTAAAATTGACAAAATTATCCACAAATATACGCTTTTTACACTCAAAAACTGAGGGATGTGAAAAATAAATACAAAAATGCAAAAATAAATACAAAACCTGTCCAAATTGAAAGAAAACAAGTTTACAAAAAGATTGAATCCAATATTTGATGTAGCATAATGAGAGATTTATATTATATGTTTCTTAGGCCGGTCACATTTACAATGTGGAAAAAACCCCACAATAAAATTACAAAAAGTATTAAAAAAATATGGGAAGTTGTTAGACTCTGGGTGAGGAAAGTCAGTAAATTTTAGTCCAATGCAATAACATTAACTAGCAAAATGACCTTAACACAACATGGGGCTCTATTTTAACGATCTGAAACGCAAGTATCAAACGCGAAACACAAGTAACTCGGGCGCTGTTGCTATTATACCGGCGGGATAAATGACTCTTGCGCCCGACGCAAATCTAAAATGTGTTGGTCTGAATCGCTTCATTACTCATAGGTGTGGTTTGGGCGTAACGTGAAATAAACCAATCAGAGCGACATCTCACATTCCCTTTAAGAGCAGGCGCGCTTGTTCCATGGCGGATCGCTATTATAACGGCGGATTTGCCAGGAGCGGTTCACAGCCGAGGAGACCGGCGTTCTCGTCAGGGCCGTAAAACACAGAGAAGTGACATTGGGGATGGAGAAACACACCCAGATTAGCTTCGGTTAAACAGGCGTATGATAATTTGGGTAAATGTGTAAGCTAGATTTATGCCTATTTTTCACATCTTCATGGACACAACAATGATTTCCCTCGTGTGGTAATATTTTTCCTTGTAATTATGTATGGTTTTCTAAAAATGAGAACTGCTGCGTCTGTGTGTAGATGAGAGAAGCAAAGTGTGTGTGTGTTGTGCACACGCTACATTATGGCCAAGCATGCGCCCTTAAAATAGCCTCTGAATAACGCGCCACTGACTTTAGACGAGGTTTCTCCTGGTCAGTGGAGGAATTGTTTTCTGAAACTGCAAAATAGCACCAGGGAACGTTTGCGCCGGATCACGCCTCCTCTTTTCCCTGATCCGCCCCCGGGAGCGCAAGTTCATTCCCTAATTTACCGACGTGCGTCTGTGGAGGGAAAAGTCCGCTGTGCGCGGGTGAGAAGTAGGAATGAGACATGCGTCGCTGTACAAAGTCAATTGCGCTGGGTGCGAGATGGGCTCCATAAGGCTAAACTATAACGTTCATAATGCAATAATAAAGCGGTTTGTAAATCACTGTTTGCAGGCCACTGGAGAGAAGTGTTACTCTTCACAAGGACATGAACGGGCAGCTGGGCTTCATCTTTAAGAAGGGTCGTATCAGCTCAATAGTTCAGGACAGTTCTGCGGCTCGCAACGGCCTGTTGACGGATCACCAGATCTGCGAGATCAACGGGCAGAACGTCATCGGACTCAAGGTAAATCTCCTGCGTGTTTCACACTCGCTGGCTTTCCTTTCTTCTCCGGCGACGTGTAAGATTTGATTTTAACTTTTATTAGGACTCCCAAATCATGGACATCCTTAATTCCAGCGGAGGCGTTGTCACGGTAACCGTGATGCCGGTGGTAATCTTCGAACACATGATGAAACGGTATGGGGAATACAAACCCAATCTGGGGTTGAGTCATGTAAAGCCTTTAAAGCGTGTTCTTAACGTGTGTTTCTCTTCTCACTGCAGGATGTCCAGCAATATTGTAAAGTCACTCATGGATCATTCTATTCCTGAGGTGTGAGATGCTTCGGATCAAACCGGACCGCCGAACGACTCGCATTCGCTCAATCGTGTGGTTTTATAGTTATTGATAGGCAAAGAAATGAGATATTTGCTTAAGTTATGCCTTTAAAAAGTGATAGTGCCCCAAAAATGACACATTTCGGTAACACTTTATTTTACAGTGTCCTTGTTACATATGTTACATGTTTACCATAGTAATAACAGTAAATTATGCATAATTACATGCATCTAACCCTCAACCTCACCCTAATCCTACCCTAACCCTAGAGTAAGTACATGTTATTTATTAATATTAACCAGTACTTAAATATATAATTACACTGTAACAATGACACCTTAAAATAAAGTGTAACCCAAATTTCTTGAATTATTTACTCACCTTTATGTTGTTCTAAACCTTAAAGCACAGTCATATATTGTGAATATTCTACAGTGTGAATATTTTGAGTTCCATATGGAAAGTTTAGACATGAACGTGATTAAATGTTGACAAATGTTCATTTTTGGGTGAATTAACCCTTAAATTCTTCTCCTTCTTCTTTAAATATTTTGCGTTAAGCCTGAAGCTCATTTCAGTTTCTCTCAACTCTTAAAGCATTCTGAATCATCATCGCCGACGCTGTAAATCAGTCATAATAATGCTGTTAAAATTACTGTTCGAAAGCCATTAAAAACTATGCAGTGCTGAAGACAGTTTTGTATGAAAACAGTAGATGACAACTTTATTTTGAAGAGGTAGAACTGCAGTAAATCTCTGTGCCCTGTGTGAGATGTGTTATTGTTCATATTTCTGTGTGGGTTTTGTTCTTTTAAACATCTAAATCCAGGTTTATCTTAAAGGAATATTTAAGAATATTGAATTCCTTATCACGTTTGGCCATTAGGTGGCGCTGTTACCACATTAATGTTGTGTGGTCAGTGTGAGGAGGCAAAAACAGTTTGGTGTGAATGTGTGTGTGAGTGTGTCGAGTTACAGTCTCAGATTCTGCTTGACATCATGTCATCAGTTTTGTTGATGCACTATTGGAAAACTGTTTGCTTAATCAAAAACTTTTAACAACTGTTTTCTGGCAGTCTGAAAATGTTCTGAGCCGATATTTGTGAGAATCGGACCAACAGTCTAGGAGGAAATCAAAAAAGTAGGTTTATTTTCAAAGAAATTAAAGATGGCGGACTGCAATTTCAACCAAATATGGACCAGTTTAAATATAAGACCATTAAAAAAAAAAACTAAAACTGGCTAAATTAATCAAACGCTGTTAGCATTTGTGTTCATTTAATTATAATTTTACTCAACTTTTTGAGTAGGCTATATTCAGTGTGCCGATGAACGAAATACAGTATTTTACGACAAAATTCAAAATGGCCGATGCCCAAAATAGTTGGGTTTCATGTTTTTTTATGATTTATTTTTGGGCAAAACGTTAAGAATTTATAAGCAAAAATAGCCTTTATATATATATATATATATATATATATATATATATATATATATATATAGGCATGCAATAGCCTAAACTTTTTTTTACATGTTCTTTGCCGAATTCTTTCACACGTTATTTAAGAATGCTTTGGTTTATCAAAAATCTGTTAATAACTTTTAGCCAGCATGGTCTAAAAATGATGTGAGCCATTTCTGGTGAAAATCGGACGAACCATCTTGGAAGAGTTAAGAAAAAGTTGATTTCAGAAAATTAAAAATGGTAGAAAAATGTTCATGACAGAAAATGGCGTAGACTTGGCATTGAGCAAAGCAATCAAACATGTTTGAATTTAGCGGTTCAAAAGTTATTAGCATAAACACGAGTGCAACATTTGTACAGTTGGTGGCGCTAGAGGGAACGAGTTAGAGACTTCAGATTTGCTGTGAATAATGTTCACACTGTCCTCTATCTGTGTGCCAAATCTCATCATTTTCCCACAAGCGGTTCTATGGGAAGAAGGTGGAAAATAATAAGAACATTATGGATACAATAGGTGGTGCTTGACCCCTTATTAATAACTATAATTATAAATTGTACTACTTTAATATAACTCCATGGCAGCTCTAAATTCATACTTTTTAACTTGGAAAGGCATAAAATCATGTGTGCATGATCAATGAACGTACAGTAAGACAAGAACACAACACTGTTATGCTCTATAATATTATATAAAGTATATTGAAAACAAGTATGAAATCAATGTATTCAGTACTTTATTAGCCTACTGATAAAATTAGAGGTAACTTTCAAAATTATTTTGAAATTATTTTGGGGGGGGGGGGGGGGGGGGGGGACAATGAATGTGAATAATGTAAAAATGAACCAGAAACATAATTTTCACACATTTTCTGTAATCTTGTTAAAAAAAAATGAACTAGATTCTAATCTTTCCCTTGAAGAAAACAACATTTTACTGTTCTTTCAATACAATGATGTCAATCTTATTTTAGATACATTTCTTAATTATTATTGGGAGATTCTGTCTTCACAAGGTGAAAAAGAAACCAAACTTTGAATAATTTCTGATAGAATTGCAGTGTGTGAAAATATTATGGATGAGGAAGAGGAACAGTAGGTGGCGGAGTGTGTGTGTGCTGGGAAAACACCAATTCTCCAAAGAGGAAGAAGAAGAAAGAGGAGGAGGAGAAGAAGAAGAAGGAGGAAGAACGAGAGCCTTTGGTCATGCAGAACTAAAACTCTTCAAACTCTCCTATCATGAAGAAGAAGAAACCCGTTCGCAGTCAGGCCAGGAAAGGTAACGATTCTTCCGATCTCGCGAACTATCAAACGCGTTGTTCTCTATGCGGAGCGCATATACACACGCTTTTCATAATGCAGTATTAATATTAATATCAGAACAGCGTGTTATTCACACAGTGACAGTGTTTTGATCGAGAATGGGATTCAGTGATAGAGGCTGCTAAGACTGAAGGCATTAATACACACTCTTTCTGCCTCTGGATTGCTGTTGAAAGATGTATCACCCAAAAGTGTTGCTGCAGTGTTATAGTACAGAGATATGGACCATAGCAGTTTAACTCTTTCTCCACCAGCATCTTTGAGAGAAAAAAGAGAAATAAAGTTGTTTGCCACCGCCAGCATTTTTCATAATTTTCACAAAATATTGTGAATATTTTATGAGTATCTGAACATACAATATATCAAAAGAAAGAATAGACCCACTGCTTTTAAACAAACAAACGCGTTATTATTAGCTTCATTTGAATGTGGGTACGTTTAATATAAAAAAGCAACATTTTGAGCAAAAAGCTGAGAAAATTGCATTTTTTTCAGTGATACTGTATATCGGATTCACTTCGATGATCAAAACACAGATGGAGTAGATCGAGTTTTTTTAGTTAAACAGACATGCATTACTAATGAGCATTTCTTTTAAAGTTTTTGCCCTGATTTCCCTGATTTAAACGTAAACCCTAGGGCTTTTCACGCTTGAAATAGTTAAACCTGGGTCATCCTAAACCCTGGGTTAACAGAATCTTGGGTTTTCTTGCTTAATTTTTAACTTTTATTCATAACCTGCTGTTTCACACTGTACATGAACCATCACTGACGCTATTTCCTTTAAGATCTGCTGTACAGAAATAAACTTTGTTGCATTATTTTCCTGTTATCATAGATAGACTGTAAAAAAAGATACATTAATAAACGCGGGGTTAACGTTCTTATTTGCATATTTGCGGTGTCAGTGTCATTGATTGGATGAACGCAGCGCGTGACCTGTTTACATAAAAGCTCAAGCATTGTATTATCAGAACTGTAATATCGAGTTTATACTGAATGGGCTTTGTGGACTATAAAAGTAAAAATTACTTCATTAAAATAGTTGTGTTTTCTGTCAGCATTTGACATGTTTCCTCATCAAACGCTGAAACTGCTGTTATACACTGTGTGACTGTCCAAAGTAAGTCAAGATGAGGCACGCGATTGGCTGTCGGTTGCTAAGCATCTTGTCATAACATTCTAACATCACTTCCTTTCACACTGTACAAGTTTGGCGCCGCAATGCGAAGTTAACACTAATAAAGCCTTTTCACACTGCGCTTGCTTAACCCTGGGTTATCGGCGCTCTAAACCCCGCTTTTAACCCTGGGTAAAGGAGCATTTCACACTAGTAATTTAAAAGTAGGGTTAGCACCGCTTTTACCCGGGATTATGAAACCCTGCCTCGGATCAGGGTTAAAACTAGGGATGCACGAAAAATCGGCCACCATTTCGGTATCGGCCGATAAATGTTCCTTTTTAATGTTATCGGTATCGGCCCAATAAGAAAATTTGGTTGAAGCCGATAAATAATGTATTATTTACTCCAGCTGAGACGATTCAGATGTGCACTGTTCAACATGACGGTTCTGAATTGCTTGAAATATTATTGGAATCACTTCAAAAAAAGGAAAATACAGTTCAACGTCTGCAAGTCTGTCATATCGGCTACATAAAATCATAATGAGAACATTATAATTGTGTGTTTGGGATGTGGATTTTAATGGTGAGACTTTTGTTTTTGTAATCAGGCTCTTGAAAATTATATAAAAATTTGGATTTAGATTTATCGGCCAATATATCGGTTATCGGCTTTCAGATATAAAGATTTATCGGTTATCGGTATTGGCCAAAATGTTCATATCGGTGCATCTCTAGTGCTTTTGCTGTGTTAAACCCGCATTGTGGTGACAAAGCCAAACTAGTACAGTGTTCGAATGTTACAACTAGCGGTTTAGCAACAGACAAGCAATCGCGTACTCATATTTACGTTCTTTGGAGAGTCACGTAAACGCTTTGTATAATAAACAGTTAGGCTAATTCAGCATTTGGGAGTAAACATGTCAAATGCTGACAGAAAACGCAACAATTTGAGTGAATAAATTCTTGCTTTTATAGTCCAAAAAGCCCATTCATTATAAACTCGATACACAGACGGTAATACGAGGACACGCAGCGCTTGATGATTTTATGTAAACGGGTCTGCGTTCATTCAATCAATGACACCGACGCCTCAGAAACGCAAATAAGAACATTATCCATGGTTTAGGAATGTATAGTGAACATCAGTTTATGAATACCCAGGATTAATTGTTAACCCCGAGCAGCGTGAAGAAAACCCAGGATTCGGTTAACCCGGGGGTTAAGAATGACCCGGGGTTAAGAATGACCCGGGGTTAAGAATGACCCGGGGTTAAGAATGACCCGGGATTAACAATGAGCCGGGGTTAATAATGACCCGGGGTTAACAATGAGCCAGGGTTAATAATGACCCGGGGTTAAGAATGAGCCAGGGTTAAGAATGACCCGGGGTTAAGAATGACCCAGGGTTAATAATGACCCGGGGTTAATAATGACCCGGGGTTAAGAATGACTGGGGTTAAGAATGACCCGGGGTTAAGAATGACCTGGGGTTAATAATGACCCGGGGTTAATAATGACCCAGGGTTAATAATGACCCAGGGTTAAGAATGACTCAGGGTTAAGAATGACTGGAGTTAATAATGACCCGGGGTTAATAATGACCCGGGGTTAAGAATGACCCGGGTTAAGAATGACCCGGGGTTAAGAATGACCCAAAAACATTTTTGAAAACATTTTTATTCCTTCGTGCAGATTACATTATTTTATCACCTAAATATAACATCTCACCAAATTTGCAATTTAGTCTGGTTTTATTTTTGTTGTAAACACGCGCGATATTAATGTTTTTTGACTACTTAAAACATACATACCAAATTGGTTCGAAAAACATTTTCTTATACATTTCTTTTCATAAATTTATTAACATTTATTTTATTTTGGTTACGTCGTTTTTTTTCTTCTTATTTTAGGTGTGAAATCGTTCAAAATTTTGTCAATATTTTGAAAAGTTGACATTTTAAGTTTGCTGGAATAAGTTCCCTACAGAATGCTGGGAAATGCTGGGATGAAATGTTGAGAGGCGGGCCTAGCGAAGACTCAATTGTGTTAGTGTGTGTGTGTGTGTGTTTAGCTATAACTGTTGTCCCCATATGAGGTCCAAAAGAGGGTGTGTGTACAGCGGCACTAAAAATACCCAGGAGGCAGTGCATATATCGTGTTGCAGCTAAACCAGTGAGAAGTGCTTCATGTGAGTGCTTCATTCTTTTGCAGTTTTGTTTGAAAAACTATAAACCCACCAGGATGGGAGAAACCAGTGTAGCCGGAGACAAACCCACAGGTAGAGTCCATGTTGTGCTCAGTGTTTGCTGGAGTGGTGTGAGCGAAATCTGGTACGTTACACGGTCAGATAGAGTGTAACGTGTCATACGGGGTTGTTGAACTGGTGTGAGCGTCTAAAGTTCGTCTCTTGTGTGTTTGTGTACTGAAAAGTGAGCTTGTTATTGCATGTACACTTCATGCCAGTGTAGTTTTGCTTGTAACAACTCCTGTGTTGTTTTTACTCATGAACTGATTTCATTTGATAATTGCTTGTGTTTGGACTGACTAATCATTGCGATGCTAATTTTACCGGCCCTGTCAATCTTCTGAGGTAACGCCCACATGTATGTAGCCACGCCCCCTTCGTGTTTAGACTGTAAAAGAGAGCCGGTTAGAGAATGAACACGTGTCTGTCAGTGCATTTAACATACAGATGACCTTCCCAGTCAAGTGTAATACAATCCCTATGGTTTTTTTTAATCCTTTGTTATTCGACTCTTCCAGTGAACCATTCCCTGGGGCTCTTCCATTATTATTATTTTTTCCCTCTTCTCAGGGTGTTACATGTACTTTCAGAGAATAAGCTATTTATTTTAATATTATAGGGTTAGTTCGCCCTAAGAAGAAAATTGTCCCCATTTACTCGCCTCATGTCGTTCCAAACTTATAAAACTTTCTGTTTTCTGAATGCTGACACCGAGCCCCGACAAAACTATGAGATGCGTCAAAATCAATCATAAATCACAGCCAATCAGAAGAGCGTGTGGGCGGAGTCTCTCTGTGCACTGCAGCACTACATATAAAATGTGGTATTTTCAAAAAGTATTTCTGAGCCTTTAGTTCATATTCAGCTTGGAATGACAGCTGACAGATACACTAGCACGTGTAGCATCTGATTGTGTGTGTGTGTGTGTGTCCTCAGAGTCTCCAGCTGGGAACACAGTCTCGAAGAGTGAGAAGAAGAGTGAGGGAAACTCTTTCTTCAGCTGGCTGCTGGTTCTGGCTCTTCTCGGCGCTTGGCTCTCTGTGGGAATCGTGTGGTTCGACCTCGTCGACTACAACAGTGTGGTTGGTGAGTACCTTTAAAAACATTTCTTCTTTTTTTTTTGAACACTTAAAGTCCCCCTGTAGTCGATCATTTTACCCCCTAAAACTCATCTTTGAAAACCAAAATTACATATTTAAGACTTGCTTCATGCCTTAAAATATCTTGACTGTAACTCGACACCCTTGCCTCATTTAGTATGCGCGGTTCTATGAATATGCAAATGAGCCCCGCCTCCACTCACTCACTCAGCTCAGAGATCCACTGGTTGACGATCACACGTTGATCTGATTGGTTACAAGGTAGTTTGTGACGTCAGAAACACCAGCGATTTCAAAGTGTGTTTTTGAGACTGTCTTTGGTTCACTGCAGTTTTAAGGAGGAAATACTCAGCAATGCTGTCGACTTATGAATTTACACATGGCTTGACTTAAAGCAGATTAAAAACACCACATAGACACATAAACTACATTAAACGCTGGATTTCCACCACTGAGGGACATGCAGATCTATGAGACATGACACCCCAGAATCCATGGGCTTTATTAAAACGGTCATATTCTGCTTTTTAACGCTTTCCTTTAGTGTGTGATTGAATCTGTGTGTGTGTGTGTGTGTGTATAAGATCTCACAGTCTCCCACTAAAGGGATTTATTCTGTCTAACAGAGAACACACTGATCCAGAACGGCCTAAAGTGCCAATATCACGTTGCAAACGTCCATGTCACAATGTGAAATATCAGCATAATGCCAGCCAAAGGCAAACTCGTCGAGAGAGGACGAAACTTCGGTGAACTCAGTGTGTCCACGTGTGTTTGGATGCCAAAGCTAAATCTCTGGGTTTGGCTGCCAGAAAATGGATGAAATTAGGAGTTTATTTCTAACGCTGTACAAGCCTGACGTTATCTTGTGTTCAGTGCAGACTTTAACCAGTCTTTTGCTCTCTCCCTGGTCGACGGAAGGTGCGCTCGGAGGAGTTTATGACGCTGACGGAGACGGAGACTTTGATGTACAAGATGCCAGAGTTTTGCTGGGTGAGTGAGATTTATTGTGTCTGTGTTTCTTCCCCTTCATGTCTAAATTGCTTTCTATCTCTCTCTCTCACACACACACACACACACACACACACACACACACACACACACACACTCTCAGACACACGTGAGATAAGGAAGTGGTCTCACCATGAGCTTTTCCGGTGTTGTTTTCATGAACTTTATGCAGATTCAGAAGAGCGTCTGCTTTTGAGGTTTCCTGTTATTTGATGTTGCATGACTTGTAACTACTGTTTGTCCTAGCGAGGTCAACATCAAAATGGTCAAATCTGCTAGTGTAATGCACATTTATGGCAGGTAATTGTGAAGAACTTGGCTCATATACAGTGTTTAATAACGGCCACATCAAAACTAACTTTATCTGGACAATAAATTTATTCTAGATCTGCTGTAAAGCCTAAACTCTGTTACTGTAATCTCCTGTCATTACTGTAAAGCTGCTGTGAAACATCTATATTGTTGAATCTGCTGTATAATCTGTATAAATGAAGGCGAGTTGACATCGACAGCTGATAGTCAGCGTATCTGTTATCTGTATTATTCTGATAGCTCTCTCCTCTTCAGAGAACAGGACTGTGGCGACTAAGGAAAAAGCCTTGAGAAAACATGTGGCACCGGAGGAAAAGAGCATCCAAGCTCACTCCAAGATCACACGTAAAGACACTGTGTGGCGTTCACGGACACTTCTGTCCTGTTCTGCTTGTCTGGTGTGTTTGCATGGAGAAAGCTGCAGAAAGATTGAGTTGTAGCGTCTCCGTGATGTTGTGTTGCTTGAGGTCTTTAAAGAAGCACTTGATTCTGATTGGCTCTTGCACCCGTGCTCGACTGGAGTGGGTTCATCATGACATGATTGACACTTTCAGGAGATTTCAGGAAGCGTCACTCCATGTAATGCATGAGTGTGTGGATCCCTGCATGATGCAGTCTTCATATAGAGAAGGGTGTGTGTGTGTGTGTGTGTGTGTGTGTGTGTGTGTGTGATGTTGAAATGCAGTGTAGGGCTGCACGATATTGGAGAAAAATGTGATAACTCATTAATAATGCGATATTCGATGTGCGATCCGATAATGCTTAAAGTGTGTAAAATTAACTTAAATTATCTTTAAAAAATATTTAAAATGATTTAACCTATATGTGTTTCACATTCTTTTTGTGACAAGAAAACATCCCTAAACTTCTGCCAGTGAACATCAGTGTTTTACTGTATATAAGAAGTGTTATTTTAACATCAGTGTAAAGCTCAGGGGGTCAGGGGTCAGGGGCTCGGGGTTCAGGGGTCAGGGGTCAGGTTATCCTACATTAGGGTTATTTAACAACACAAACTGAATAATCACATGTAAAAGTAAAACACTGCTCATTTCTCTGTCCTGGTTAACTACAGACCCGATGTAGTCCGGCTGTGAGGAACACACTTCTACACAAAATAACCTTGAGTTTGGTTACATGTCGTTTTTGCCAGAATAACTTGCGAGATGTTTGATATTCCATCATGTAAGAGTCAACAGTGATTACAAGGTGTTTGGTTTCATTTCTTCACTCATTTCATTTCTTTATCTGATTGATGACTAGTCTATTCTTGGGTCTGGTTTACACGTCTATTAAATGTTCACTGACAGCCCAAATGTTGCCTTGTTTTAGCTTTAGCCTAGACGTCTGTGTTTGACGGCTCTTTTTAACACAAAATTGCTTGCTGGGAAGAGCCGTGAGTGATTTTCTCTTTGTCTTTTGCTCATGACTCCAGTTATTGCAAGCCGTTGTGATATGCATATTGTGATACACTTGTGATATTTCGATCATTTTGATATATTGTGCGAATGCAGTACATATCACATACTATACTAATACTGTGGTCATCAAGTACTCGTGTAATCTCAGTTAAAGACAGCAGCATGTGAGATGTGAGTGGTGTATCTCGTGAGTAAGATCATGTGCACACAATAGAGAGATTTGAGGACGTATAAAATCAGGTCATCATTCACTGTTCGTCCTTCTTTCACTGCAGATGAGAGGCCTAAAGAAGTGGGAAATGACAGAGGTACTTCGCATGAGTTCTGGTTTATTTATTAATCTCGTAGTTTAGGGTGTTTAAACTCGTATGGTCTTTAGGGATTCTAATGTACACTTAACGCAATAGTTGACCCCAAAAATGATAATTATATCATGATTTACTCATCCTCATGTTGTTCCCAAACCCATATGACTTCTGTGTGACATAGGATGCTTGTTATATATTTTATGGATGTGTGTGTGTGTGTGTGTGTGTGTGTGTGTGTGTGTACACTAAATGGACAAAAGTATTTCCAGCAATTCTGCAGCTCTAAAAAGAAAGTCGTGTCATTGTTCAGCTAAAGTCAGTTCAGTGTTGAGTTAGTTTCATTCATTAACTGTGTAGAGATCATCGAATATGAAATGATTTCATTCAGTTCTCTGTAGAAAACAGTAGCTGTGTTTCCATTACCCTTCAAAATGAAATTGCGAATTGAAAACTCGCCCAATGGAAACATGT
Source organism: Squalius cephalus (assembly GCF_949319135.1). Taxonomy (NCBI): domain Eukaryota; kingdom Metazoa; phylum Chordata; class Actinopteri; order Cypriniformes; family Leuciscidae; genus Squalius; species Squalius cephalus. The sequence continues at coordinate 60,738,630 of NC_137124.1, read as the reverse complement.
CAATTCTGCAAAAACTCCCATATATCGCAAAAGAGTTTTTACGCTCGTATCAGGAGCTTTTTCAGGCCACTTGACAGGAATATTTCACAGAACTGCAGTAGAAACAGTTTTTTACAGGTCAACTGGTGTGTGTTAAAGATGAGCCGCATGTTTGGACAGAAGACGAGACAGAGCTCTTTATTAAAGGGGAATTCCACCCATTTGAACATTGTTTTTTATTTAAAGTGGGTCATATATGTAGTCGAAATGTAAAATAAATTTTGAATTTGGTGCCTTCGTGACCGAGGAAAGACAAAAAATAACTTCAGGACGCATTTGTATGAAAGACAACAACTCCCACAATGCACCACATTGCACAGCTCCGCAAGCCACTCCCACTAATCCAGAAAGCGCATATCTGCCTATAAGAGAAATCACTCTTCCGTCTACAAGGCTAGCTACCACCAGAGCTTGAAATTCATTTCACATTCACACAAAATGTCTAGTTAGTTGGCGAACTCATTAGTGCATTACTCCTCGTTTGTATTTCTTTCGAAAAGGTGAATCATTGCATGGTACCTGGATGTTCAGTCAGAACATATGCGGTGCGAAACTAGGATAGTTCTCAACACAAACGTCCGTGTCCTCGTCTGATTCAGAGATTTCGTCCAGGAGAAATTGTCATCGTTGAATTTCTTTGCTGCAGACGGACTCTATCTCTGTGTTCGTAGCGGTTCGTCGTTGCATAGTGAGATCACCGGCGCCACCAGTCCACCCTAACTCGAGCCAGTCCGGGCTCCTCGTCCGCGGCAGGCAGGTCTTCTGCCTCGGCTGCTCTTCGCTATAATGCGGCTTGTAAAGGTAGCCACAAACACCTGATTCAAGCATCAGACTTCCGAAATCCTCTTCTTCTATATCATATTGAGCACTCTCCTCCGCTATTGTCATAACTTTACATCTGTCTCCACAGCGCCTGTTAGCTTAGCTTCAAACAAGATGGAGGATATTGCTTTCAGTTTCAGAGAGTAAAGTCCCACCCACTGATCTGTAATAGGTCTGTAGCGTGAGCGGGTCCCGCCCCCTGGGAAAGATGAGGAACGAGTGTCTGTAGTCTCAACAGAAATCCCCCCCTCTTACACTTCCTCCTACAATGACGCAAAATTACGATTTTTGCGTCATTGTAGGAGGAAGTGTAAAAGGTAAATAACGGATTTCTCCCGTCTCAGGGGAAAATGAGAGAGTGTTGCACGACCATTCAATAGTATGACTGGGTTTCTAACAATGCAAAGCTTAATGCAAATGGGTGGAGTGTCCCTTTAAACTCATAAAAGACAAAAGCATTAAATACTGGATTCTAAACGACAAAGAAATTCCACAATTTATCAAGACCTCAAGCAGAAATGAGGCTGAAACACACACACACACACACCTCATATGAGCCACTCACGAGTATAACAGACACACTTCCAACACACACTTCCATTACAATCAATGAAGTTGTCTACACTGCACGATGAATCTCTTATTTACATCGTGTCTGTACTTTGTTATAATGAGAAGATTTCGCGAGTCGCATAACTCCGCTCTGGACAGACTCCAGCGTGTGGAGCGGTGAGGGGGTTTTAGCTGAAACGCCTCTGATTGGCCATTGTGTCTCAAGAAATCGACAGATATGTCTGTGATTGGCTGAACTGCTCAACACTGCACAAACACGCTCTCTCATCACGATCTCCAGAGTGCAAACGCTAATACACACTGGGTGTTTGCAGAATCTGTTTAGCCAATATGCTGTTATCAGATTCATCTGAGGGTGTACGCCGTAGACCCGGGCCGCACTGGGGCTCCTACACGCTTTATCGCAGTCGCACTGGGGCTCCTACACGCTTTATCGCAGTCGCACCGGGGCTCCTACACGCTTTATCGCAGTCGCACTGGGGCTCCTACACGCTTTATCGCAGTCGCACTGGGGCTCCTACACGCTTTATCGCAGTCGCACTGGGGCTCCTACACGCTTTATCGCAGTCGCACGGGGGCTCCTACACGCTTTATCGCAGTCGCACTGGGGCTCCTACACGCTTTATCGCAGCCGCACGGGGGCTCCTACACACTTTATCGCAGTCGCACTGGGGCTCCTACACGCTTTATCACAGTCGCACTGGGGCTCCTACACGCTTTATCGCAGTCGCACCGGGGCTCCTACACGCTTTATCGCAGTCGCACTGGGGCTCCTACATGCTTTATCGCAGCCGCACTGGGGCTCCTACACGCTTTATCGCAGTCGCACTGGGGCTCCTACACGCTTTATCGCAGTCGCACTGGGGCTCCTACACGCTTTATCGCAGTCGCACCGGGGCTCCTACACGCTTTATCGCAGTCGCACTGGGGCTCCTACACGCTTTATCGCAGTCGCACTGGGGCTCCTACACGCTTTATCGCAGCCGCACGGGGGCTCCTACACGCTTTATCGCAGTCGCACTGGGGCTCCTACACGCTTTATCGCAGTCGCACGGGGGCTCCTACACGCTTTATCGCAGTCGCACTGGGGCTCCTACACGCTTTATCGCAGCCGCACGGGGGCTCCTACACACTTTATCGCAGTCGCACTGGGGCTCCTACACGCTTTATCACAGTCGCACTGGGGCTCCTACACGCTTTATCGCAGTCGCACCGGGGCTCCTACACGCTTTATCGCAGTCGCACTGGGGCTCCTACATGCTTTATCGCAGCCGCACTGGGGCTCCTACACGCTTTATCGCAGTCGCACTGGGGCTCCTACGCGCTTTATCGCAGTCGCACTGGGGCTCCTACGCGCTTTATCGCAGCCGCACTGGGGCTCCTACGCGCTTTATCGCAGTCGCACTGGGGCTCCTACACGCTTTATCGCAGTCGCACTGGGGCTCCTACACGCTTTATCGCAGTCGCACCGGGGCTCCTACACGCTTTATCGCAGTCGCACTGGGGCTCCTACACGCTTTATCGCAGCCGCACGGGGGCTCCTACACGCTTTATCGCAGTCGCACTGGGGCTCCTACACGCTTTATCGCAGTCGCACCGGGGCTCCTACACGCTTTATCGCAGCCGCACTGGGGCTCCTACACGCTTTATCGCAGTCGCACTGGGGCTCCTACACGCTTTATCGCAGTCGCACTGGGGCTCCTACACGCTTTATCGCAGTCGCACTGGGGCTCCTACACGCTTTATCGCAGTCGCACCGGGGCTCCTACACGCTTTATCGCAGCCGCACCGGGGCTCCTACACGCTTTATCGCAGTCGCACCGGGGCTCCTACACGCTTTATCGCAGTCGCACTGGGGCTCCTACACGCTTTATCGCAGCCGCACGGGGGCTCCTACACGCTTTATCGCAGTCGCACTGGGGCTCCTACACGCTTTATCGCAGTCGCACGGGGGCTCCTACACGCTTTATCGCAGTCGCACTGGGGCTCCTACACGCTTTATCGCAGCCGCACGGGGGCTCCTACACACTTTATCGCAGCCGCACTGGGGCTCCTACACGCTTTATCACAGTCGCACTGGGGCTCCTACACGCTTTATCGCAGTCGCACCGGGGCTCCTACACGCTTTATCGCAGTCGCACTGGGGCTCCTACACGCTTTATCGCAGCCGCACTGGGGCTCCTACGCGCTTTATCGCAGTCGCACTGGGGCTCCTACGCGCTTTATCGCAGCCGCACTGGGGCTCCTACGCGCTTTATCGCAGTCGCACTGGGGCTCCTACACTCTTTATCGCAGCCGCACTGGGGCTCCTACACGCTTTATCGCAGTCGCACTGGGGCTCCTACACTCTTTATCGCAGCCGCACTGGGGCTCCTACACGCTTTATCGCAGTCGCACTGGGGCTCCTACACGCTTTATCGCAGTCGCACTGGGGCTCCTACACGCTTTATCGCAGCCGCACTGGGGCTCCTACACGCTTTATCGCAGTCGCACTGGGGCTCCTACACGCTTTATCGCAGTCGCACTGGGGCTCCTACACGCTTTATCGCAGTCGCACTGGGGCTCCTACACTCTTTATCGCAGCCGCACTGGGGCTCCTACACGCTTTATCGCAGTCGCACTGGGGCTCCTACACGCTTTATCGCAGTCGCACTGGGGCTCCTACACACTTTATCACAGTCGCACTGGGTCTCCTACACGCTTTATCGCAGTCGCACCGGGGCTCCTACACGCTTTATCGCAGTCGCACGGGGGCTCCTACACGCTTTATCGCAGTCGCACCGGGGCTCCTACACGCTTTATCGCAGTCGCACTGGGGCTCCTACACGCTTTATCGCAGTCGCACCGGGGCTCCTACACGCTTTATCGCAGTCGCACTGGGGCTCCTACACGCTTTATCGCAGCCGCACTGGGGCTCCTACACGCTTTATCGCAGCCGCACTGGGGCTCCTACACGCTTTATCGCAGTCGCACTGGGGCTCCTACACGCTTTATCGCAGTCGCACTGGGGCTCCTACACGCTTTATCGCAGTCGCACCGGGGCTCCTACACACTTTATCGCAGCCGCACCGGGGCTCCTACACGCTTTATCGCAGCCGCACTGGGGCTCCTACACGCTTTATCGCAGTCGCACTGGGGCTCCTACACGCTTTATCGCAGTCGCACTGGGGCTCCTACACGCTTTATCGCAGTCGCACTGGGGCTCCTACACGCTTTATCGCAGTCGCACCGGGGCTCCTACACACTTTATCGCAGTCGCACCGGGGCTCCTACACGCTTTATCGCAGTCGCACTGGGGCTCCTACACGCTTTATCGCAGTCGCACTGGGGCTCCTACACGCTTTATCGCAGTCGCACTGGGTCTCCTACACGCTTTATCGCAGTCGCACTGGGGCTCCTACACGCTTTATCGCAGTCGCACTGGGGCTCCTACACGCTTTATCGCAGCCGCACTGGGGCTCCTACACGCTTTATCGCAGTCGCACTGGGGCTCCTACACGCTTTATCGCAGTCGCACTGGGGCTCCTACACGCTTTATCGCAGTCGCACTGGGGCTCCTACACGCTTTATCGCAGTCGCACTGGGGCTCCTACACGCTTTATCGCAGTCGCACTGGGGCTCCTACACGCTTTATCGCAGTCGCACTGGGGCTCCTACACGCTTTATCGCAGTCGCACTGGGGCTCCTACACGCTTTATCGCAGTCGCACTGGGGCTCCTACACGCTTTATCGCAGTCGCACTGGGGCTCCTACACGCTTTATCGCAGTCGCACTGGGGCTCCTACACGCTTTATCGCAGTCGCACTGGGTCTCCTACACGCTTTATCGCAGTCGCACTGGGGCTCCTACACGCTTTATCGCAGCCGCACTGGGGCTCCTACACGCTTTATCGCAGTCGCACTGGGGCTCCTACACGCTTTATCGCAGTCGCACTGGGGCTCCTACACGCTTTATCGCAGTCGCACTGGGGCTCCTACACACTTTATCGCAGCCGCACCGGGGCTCCTACACGCTTTATCGCAGCCGCACTGGGGCTCCTACACGCTTTATCGCAGTCGCACTGGGGCTCCTACACGCTTTATCGCAGTCGCACTGGGGCTCCTACACGCTTTATCGCAGTCGCACTGGGGCTCCTACACACTTTATCACAGTCGCACTGGGGCTCCTACACGCTTTATCGCAGTCGCACTGGGGCTCCTACACACTTTATCGCAGCCGCACCGGGGCTCCTACACGCTTTATCGCAGTCGCACTGGGGCTCCTACACGCTTTATCGCAGTCGCACTGGGGCTCCTACACGCTTTATCGCTGTCGCACTGGGGCTCCTACACACTTTATCGCAGCCGCACTGGGGCTCCTACTAGGGCTGGGCGATAAAACGATAACGATATGTATCGCGATAGACACGTAATCAATATCAATAAAAAATGCGTTCGATAAAACGTTCGATAATTTTTTTTTTTTTTTTCGTCGGAAGAAACCAGCAAAGCAAGTTTGATTGCATGAACAAAGGCACTCACTCTCTAGTAACTAGATAAAACAGGAAAAGTCAGCTCGCCTGACTTCAAGTCTGACCGTAGTCTGACCAATGTCGTCTGCAGATTATGCCGTCAGTTTCTCTGTCATTCGCGTGCTGCTGATGCGCTGTTCTAGCGTGTGCGTTTCTCAGCGCGTAGTTACATGTGAAGCTCACATGCACTAAAAGCCTGTCTTTCGAGTCTTATTGTGCTAATACTGTTATATACACACAAGGTTTACATAAACTAGTCAGATATGTCTAAAGTGAAAGCAAACTTGAGAAAATTGAGAGAAAATCTGCGTGTATAAATGCGTGTATATTAGACGCGTCGCGCGCAGCTCTTAAAGAGACAGTAGTAATAGTAAACACGCTGCCGCTTGTCCTTAAAGGGATAGTTCACCCAAAAATAAAAATTATCTCATTATTTACGCACTCTAATGTTGTTCCAAACCTGTATTCATTTCCTTCTAATATTTTCTAATATTAATATTTTGAAGAATGTGGGTATCCAAACAGTAGCTGGTCCCCATTGACTTCCATAGGAGAAAAATATACTATGGAAGTCACTGGGGTACATCAACTGTTGGTCATTCTTCCAAATAACTTTTATTTTCAACAGAAGAAAGAAACTTATTCGAGTTTAAAACAACGTGAGAGAGTAAATTATGAAAATTAGAATTTTTAGGAGAACTATCCCTTTAATGTTAATAAAACAACAAAATGTAAAGAGAAAATCACTCACTGCTCTTGACTGATAACTTTACTAATAGCTTTAATAAGTATCAATGTATAATTTATACAGTGAAGTCTGTTTTGTTTTATTTTCATATTTGTTCATTTAATTACTTTCTGCAATGCTACTGTTAAACACACCTACTGTAGCTGAAAACATAAAGCACTGTTTATTTAATTTGTATATTAAGTTGTGTATGTGTAATGTGTATCTTTGATCTTAATATTTAATAACAAAGAAAATAATGAGAACATTTTTTATCTTCGCCCCTGTCTGCCATTCTTTTTTATTTTATATTTTGTTACCTAAGGCTTTGTTTTTAAAATATGGACATTAGTTTGGCTGCAATGCTCAGTCACAAAATAGTAAAACCAACATAAAAAAGAATTGTGATAAAATCGTGAATCGTGATTTTCCTGAAAGAAATCGTAATATTATATTTTTGCCATATCACCCACCCCTTTATAAAGCATTTCTTACGTATTCTTTAATTTTGCACCTTAATGTTAAGAGATAATTGTTAAGTGTTCATTGTGATTTTAGACTTTTGAGTTTTCCATGGTCGTGTTGACATTTCTGCCTTCATAACTGATGGGATTATAATCAGAGGTAGGTTAAGTTTAAAATAAAAAATCTTTAAATGTAATATATTTGTCTCCTGGACTGGTCCTTATTTTAAATGTTATAAAAAATTTCAATAATTATCGATATCGACCGATATGAAACACTTATATCGTGATACAGTTTTCAGCCATATCGCCCAGCCCTAGCTCCTACACGCTTTATCGCAGTCGCACTGGGGCTCCTACACGCTTTATCGCAGTCGCACTGGGGCTCCTACACGCTTTATCGCAGCCGCACTGGGGCTCCTACACGCTTTATCGCAGTCGCACTGGGGCTCCTACACGCTTTATCGCAGTCGCACTGGGGCTCCTACACGCTTTATCGCAGTCGCACTGGGGCTCCTACACGCTTTATCGCAGTCGCACTGGGGCTCCTACACGCTTTATCGCAGCCGCACTGGGGCTCCTACACGCTTTATCGCAGTCGCACCGGGGCTCCTACACGCTTTATCGCAGTCGCACTGGGGCTCCTACACGCTTTATCGCAGTCGCACCGGGGCTCCTACACGCTTTATCGCAGCCGCACTGGGGCTCCTACACGCTTTATCGCAGTCGCACTGGGGCTCCTACACGCTTTATCGCAGTCGCACCGGGGCTCCTACACGCTTTATCGCAGTCGCACTGGGGCTCCTACACGCTTTATCGCAGCCGCACTGGGGCTCCTACACGCTTTATCGCAGTCGCACTGGGGCTCCTACACGCTTTATCGCAGCCGCACTGGGGCTCCTACACGCTTTATCGCAGTCGCACCGGGGCTCCTACACGCTTTATCGCAGTCGCACTGGGGCTCCTACACGCTTTATCGCAGTCGCACCGGGGCTCCTACACGCTTTATCGCAGCCGCACTGGGGCTCCTACACGCTTTATCGCAGTCGCACTGGGGCTCCTACACGCTTTATCGCAGTCGCACTGGGGCTCCTACACGCTTTATCGCAGCCGCACTGGGGCTCCTACACACTTTATCGCAGCCGCACTGGGGCTCCTACACGCTTTATCGCAGCCGCACTGGGGCTCCTACACGCTTTATCGCAGTCGCACTGGGGCTCCTACACGCTTTATCGCAGTCGCACCGGGGCTCCTACACGCTTTATCGCAGCCGCACTGGGGCTCCTACACGCTTTATCGCAGTCGCACTGGGGCTCCTACGCGCTTTATCGCAGTCGCACTGGGGCTCCTACACGCTTTATCGCAGCCGCACTGGGGCTCCTACACGCTTTATCGCAGTCGCACTGGGGCTCCTACACGCTTTATCGCAGCCGCACTGGGGCTCCTACACGCTTTATCGCAGTCGCACTGGGGCTCCTACACGCTTTATCGCAGTCGCACTGGGGCTCCTACACGCTTTATCGCAGTCGCACCGGGGCTCCTACACGCTTTATCGCAGTCGCACCGGGGCTCCTACACGCTTTATCGCAGTCGCACTGGGGCTCCTACACGCTTTATCGCAGTCGCACCGGGGCTCCTACACGCTTTATCGCAGCCGCACTGGGGCTCCTACACGCTTTATCGCAGTCGCACTGGGGCTCCTACACGCTTTATCGCAGCCGCACTGGGGCTCCTACACGCTTTATCGCAGTCGCACTGGGGCTCCTACACGCTTTATCGCAGTCGCACTGGGGCTCCTACACGCTTTATCGCAGTCGCACTGGGGCTCCTACACGCTTTATCGCAGTCGCACCGGGGCTCCTACACGCTTTATCGCAGTCGCACCGGGGCTCCTACACGCTTTATCGCAGTCGCACTGGGGCTCCTACACGCTTTATCGCAGTCGCACCGGGGCTCCTACACGCTTTATCGCAGTCGCACCGGGGCTCCTACACGCTTTATCGCAGCCGCACCGGGGCTCCTACACGCTTTATCGCAGTCGCACAGGGGCTCCTACACGCTTTATCGCAGTCGCACTGGGGCTCCTACACGCTTTATCGCAGTCGCACGGGGGCTCCTACACGCTTTATCGCAGCCGCACTGGGGCTCCTACACGCTTTATCGCAGTCGCACTGGGGCTCCTACACGCTTTATCGCAGTCGCACCGGGGCTCCTACACGCTTTATCGCAGTCGCACTGGGGCTCCTACACGCTTTATCGCAGTCGCACCGGGGCTCCTACACGCTTTATCGCAGTCGCACCGGGGCTCCTACACGCTTTATCGCAGCCGCACTGGGGCTCCTACACGCTTTATCGCAGTCGCACTGGGGCTCCTACACGCTTTATCGCAGTCGCACGGGGGCTCCTACACGCTTTATCGCAGTCGCACTGGGGCTCCTACACGCTTTATCGCAGTCGCACTGGGGCTCCTACACGCTTTATCGCAGTCGCACCGGGGCTCCTACACGCTTTATCGCAGTCGAACTGGGGCTCCTACACGCTTTATCGCAGTCGCACTGGGGCTCCTACACGCTTTATCGCAGTCGCACCGGGGCTCCTACACGCTTTATCGCTGTCGCACTGGGGCTCCTACACGCTTTATCGCAGTCGCACTGGGGCTCCTACACGCTTTATCGCAGTCGCACCGGGGCTCCTACACGCTTTATCGCAGTCGCACCGGGGCTCCTACACGCTTTATCGCTGTCGCACTGGGGCTCCTACACGCTTTATCGCAGTCGCACTGGGGCTCCTACACGCTTTATCGCAGTCGCACCGGGGCTCCTACACGCTTTATCGCAGCCGCACTGGGGCTCCTACACGCTTTATCGCAGCCGCACCGGGGCTCCTACACGCTTTATCGCAGTCGCACCGGGGCTCCTACACGCTTTATCGCTGTCGCACTGGGGCTCCTACACGCTTTATCGCAGTCGCACTGGGGCTCCTACACGCTTTATCGCAGTCGCACCGGGGCTCCTACACGCTTTATCGCAGTCGCACTGGGGCTCCTACACGCTTTATCGCAGTCGCACTGGGGCTCCTACACGCTTTATCGCAGTCGCACCGGGGCTCCTACACGCTTTATCGCAGTCGCACCGGGGCTCCTACACGCTTTATCGCTGTCGCACTGGGGCTCCTACACGCTTTATCGCAGTCGCACTGGGGCTCCTACACGCTTTATCGCAGTCGCACCGGGGCTCCTACACGCTTTATCGCAGCCGCACTGGGGCTCCTACACGCTTTATCGCAGTCGCACTGGGGCTCCTACACGCTTTATCGCAGTCGCACTGGGGCTCCTACACGCTTTATCGCAGTCGCACTGGGGCTCCTACACGCTTTATCGCAGTCGCACCGGGGCTCCTACACGCTTTATCGCAGTCGCACTGGGGCTCCTACACGCTTTATCGCTGTCGCACTGGGGCTCCTACACGCTTTATCGCAGTCGCACTGGGGCTCCTACACGCTTTATCGCAGTCGCACCGGGGCTCCTACACGCTTTATCGCAGCCGCACTGGGGCTCCTACACGCTTTATCGCAGTCGCACCGGGGCTCCTACACGCTTTATCGCAGTCGCACTGGGGCTCCTACACGCTTTATCGCAGCCGCACTGGGGCTCCTACACGCTTTATCGCAGTCGCACTGGGGCTCCTACACGCTTTATCGCAGTCGCACTGGGGCTCCTACACGCTTTATCGCAGTCGCACTGGGGCTCCTACACGCTTTATCGCAGCCGCACTGGGGCTCCTACACGCTTTATCGCAGTCGCACTGGGGCTCCTACACGCTTTATCGCAGTCGCACTGGGGCTCCTACACGCTTTATCGCAGCCGCACTGGGGCTCCTACACGCTTTATCGCAGCCGCACTGGGGCTCCTACACGCTTTATCGCAGTCGCACTGGGGCTCCTACACGCTTTATCGCAGTCGCACGGGGGCTCCTACACGCTTTATCGCAGCCGCACTGGGGCTCCTACACGCTTTATCGCAGTCGCACTGGGGCTCCTACACGCTTTATCGCAGTCGCACCGGGGCTCCTACACGCTTTATCGCAGTCGCACTGGGGCTCCTACACGCTTTATCGCAGTCGCACCGGGGCTCCTACACGCTTTATCGCAGTCGCACCGGGGCTCCTACACGCTTTATCGCAGCCGCACTGGGGCTCCTACACGCTTTATCGCAGTCGCACTGGGGCTCCTACACGCTTTATCGCAGTCGCACTGGGGCTCCTACACGCTTTATCGCAGTCGCACTGGGGCTCCTACACGCTTTATCGCAGTCGCACCGGGGCTCCTACACGCTTTATCGCAGTCGCACTGGGGCTCCTACACGCTTTATCGCAGTCGCACTGGGGCTCCTACACGCTTTATCGCAGTCGCACCGGGGCTCCTACACGCTTTATCGCTGTCGCACTGGGGCTCCTACACGCTTTATCGCAGTCGCACTGGGGCTCCTACACGCTTTATCGCAGTCGCACTGGGGCTCCTACACGCTTTATCGCAGTCGCACTGGGGCTCCTACACGCTTTATCGCAGTCGCACTGGGGCTCCTACACGCTTTATCGCAGTCGCACTGGGGCTTCTACACGCTTTATCGCAGTCGCACTGGGGCTCCTACACGCTTTATCGCAGTCGCACCGGGGCTCCTACACGCTTTATCGCTGTCGCACTGGGGCTCCTACACGCTTTATCGCAGTCGCACTGGGGCTCCTACACGCTTTATCGCAGTCGCACCGGGGCTCCTACACGCTTTATCGCAGCCGCACTGGGGCTCCTACACGCTTTATCGCAGCCGCACCGGGGCTCCTACACGCTTTATCGCAGTCGCACCGGGGCTCCTACACGCTTTATCGCTGTCGCACTGGGGCTCCTACACGCTTTATCGCAGTCGCACTGGGGCTCCTACACGCTTTATCGCAGTCGCACCGGGGCTCCTACACGCTTTATCGCAGTCGCACCGGGGCTCCTACACGCTTTATCGCTGTCGCACTGGGGCTCCTACACGCTTTATCGCAGTCGCACTGGGGCTCCTACACGCTTTATCGCAGTCGCACCGGGGCTCCTACACGCTTTATCGCAGCCGCACTGGGGCTCCTACACGCTTTATCGCAGTCGCACCGGGGCTCCTACACGCTTTATCGCAGTCGCACGGGGGCTCCTACACGCTTTATCGCAGTCGCACCGGGGCTCCTACACGCTTTATCGCAGTCGCACGGGGGCTCCTACACGCTTTATCGCAGTCGCACTGGGGCTCCTACACGCTTTATCGCAGCCGCACTGGGGCTCCTACACGCTTTATCGCAGTCGCACCGGGGCTCCTACACGCTTTATCGCAGTCGCACCGGGGCTCCTACACGCTTTATCGCAGTCGCACTGGGGCTCCTACACGCTTTATCGCAGCCGCACTGGGGCTCCTACACGCTTTATCGCTGTCGCACTGGGGCTCCTACACGCTTTATCGCAGTCGCACTGGGGCTCCTACACGCTTTATCGCAGTCGCACCGGGGCTCCTACACGCTTTATCGCAGTCGCACCGGGGCTCCTACACGCTTTATCGCAGTCGCACTGGGGCTCCTACACGCTTTATCGCAGCCGCACTGGGGCTCCTACACGCTTTATCGCAGTCGCACAGGGGCTCCTACACGCTTTATCGCAGTCGCACCGGGGCTCCTACACGCTTTATCGCAGTCGCACCGGGGCTCCTACACGCTTTATCGCAGTCGCACAGGGGCTCCTACACGCTTTATCGCAGTCGCACAGGGGCTCCTACACGCTTTATCGCAGTCGCACAGGGGCTCCTACACGCTTTATCGCAGTCGCACAGGGGCTCCTACACGCTTTATCGCAGTCGCACAGGGGCTCCTACACGCTTTATCGCAGTCGCACAGGGGCTCCTACACGCTTTATCGCAGTCGCACCGGGGCTCCTACACGCTTTATCGCAGTCGCACCGGGGCTCCTACACGCTTTATCGCAGTCGCACTGGGGCTCCTACACGCTTTATCGCAGTCGCACTGGGGCTCCTACACGCTTTATCGCAGTCGCACTGGGGCTCCTACACTCTTTATCGCAGTCGCACGGGGGCTCCTACACGCTTTATCGCAGTCGCACTGGGGCTCCTACACGCTTTATCGCAGTCGCACTGGGGCTCCTACACGCTTTATCGCAGTCGCACTGGGGCTCCTACACGCTTTATCGCAGTCGCACGCAGCGATTCTCAGTCTATCGGTTTTAACTACTTTTACTATCGGTTGATTAACCCCCTTAGGTCGGTGGTATCGCCGGCGATACCAGCTCGCTTTTTTTTATCAGTGTAAAAGAAACTCATAAATACTCTGTTGACTTTGATTTTCCATAGGAGTTTCATACATCAATCGATTCTGTTAAATGTGTATTATTTTTGTGTATACTCACAATAAAAACAAAGTGTTGTGCTTTTCGCCAAATTAAGAAAAATAAACACGGAGTGAGTTCTGCCTTCTCTCTGTCCGTGTAGTCCATTCTGAAACGCGTCCGAAAATGAATCATAACTCAGCGAATACTTCTCACACAGACACGTGATATATGTCTTTATGAAGCTTGAAATCTATTCTTTTAAATGAAGTAATTAATATAAAAAACAAATGTTTTCAACTCATGTAATCCGTTTGAAAGCAAGGAGAGGTACCGTTTTTCCTTCTCCCTTCATTATCTCTAAATGAGCTGCGGCCGCCACGCCCCCGGCGCTATTCACATGGTAAATAGTTTAGGTAATCTATGCTTCGCACCCGCCCCCCGATCAATGCCTTGAAAACACGAAGTTTCATCAGATCAGATTCACTGATAGTTCATCGCGTTTAGAGAGGATGGCTCGTTTCTCCGGTAAAGACGCCCTTCAGATGATTCTGGACAGGAAGAACTCACCTTTTCCTCAGAGGAAGATTGTAACTCACGAACGGCAGTATTTTCAAGAGCGAATTGATCACGCCGAGTAAACAGCGAGTTTTTACGTGAGTAAATACGTGTACTCAAGTGGTCTAGTGGTAGAACATTTGCCTAGTGTGTCAGAGGTTCTGAGTTCGAATCCGCACTCATATAGTTTTTTTTTTTTTTTTTTTTTTTTATCAAATCAGATTATGTTTATCAGTGGTTGTATATCAGGCAGAGACATGTTTGTGTGTATTTTGTTTTGTAATTTCACTGGAACGAAAAGAGAGTCTCCACAACGGATTGAAGCGCGCGTCCGAGTGAAGACTGCGCGAGCCTAAAACAAACACAGTATCCGCGTCTGACTCGCGGGAATCCACGGCGCAAACCTGTGAGGGGCTGTGTTTTCTCGAGCCCCATATCAGCTCGAGAAAACACAAGTTTATTCAGATCATTACTTGTTTACACCGTCTCGCAGCGCTGTGAGGAATAATAATAATAATGGAAAATGTCCCTCAAAAGGTAGATGTAAACAAACTATTAAAAGGTAAATATAATTTTTTTCTTTAAATAATTTTTATTGTGTTTTATTAGTAACAAATTTGGGGAGAGGATAAATATTCCAAAACTGAAAATACAGTATGAGAATTAACTGCACAATTACTAGACATGTTTACCTTGGATATTATACAATTTGCAAGCACAATTTGTGGAAAAAAAAAATGTATATAAAAAATATAAATAAAATTTATTTTTGTGTATAAATATATACACATATATATGTGTGTGTGTATGCACATATATATATTTGTATAAGCAACGTATTAAACTGCAAATTAACATTTATATTTCTTATAATAAAAATGAAAGACCTATGTTACAGACATATGAAAGACAACATTTCGTTGATTAGTTTTGGATAGATTATACATTTTTACTGTAAAATATCTGCCACCTCAAATAAGCTTTTATTTGCCAATTTTTTGTCAAAAATAATCAAATAATCAATCAAATCCTTAACTTTGAAATATGTATGATAAAATGTATACTTTAGTTTTTACAAAGAAAGATTACACTTGAATTGTTGTTTATTGAAATATTTACAAGGTAGACAAACTATTAAAAGGTAAATATAAGCCTTTTCTTTAAATAATTTTTATTGTGTTTTATTAGTGACAAATTTGGGGAGAGGATAAATATTCCAAAACTGAAAATACAGTATGAGAATTAACTGCACAATTACTAGACATGTTTTCCTTGGATATTATAGGCCAATTTGCAAGCAAAATATGTGGAAAAATAAAAAAGAATTGAGATGCTTCCAACTGTTGCTCTTGCATTCTTGTGGCTCAGTGACTCACCTGAATGAATGGCTCATTAAGTATGCGGTCCTCAGGTGTTAAACCCTCATAATATGACGCCCACTCGAATATTGCCTTTCCAAACAGAAAGTGCTTTGCAAAATTCAAATCAATGTATTGTGTTATGTGAATGATTAGGCAGGGTGATTTTCATATCATTTTGAAGAAAAAACACTAGGCGATGACATCCATTAGACAAAAGTCTTATTGGCACATATTTAGTGTGTGTTTTGTGGTCTTATTTCAGAAACTTTAGTTTTTAGTTTTTTCAATAACCACGCATAAACATTATTCTCTCAAAAATGCAGACATGTACATTCTTGTTGCTCACATATTATGGTAGCCCTGTTTGTGCTAAATAGTGTGTAATTTTTTTTTGCCATTACTATGTTTATAAGCAACTGAAAAAAGCACAAATGTCAGGGCATGTCAGAACATCTCAAGGACCCCAAAAACACCTTAGACCCCAGAGGGTTAATCAGTTATCGGCCAGCGTTGGCCAACCTAGTTATCGCTATCGGTAAAATTCACTATCGGTTGACCTCCAGCTGCTTTAGTGGAGCATGTGTTCTCGTCAGTGGCCTCATTTGCACGTCTTCGTTCGAAGCAGAAGTGCAGGTTGTCATTCACTGTTCGTCCTTCTTTCACTGCAGATGAGAGGCCTAAAGAAGTGGGGTTAAGTAATGACAGAGGTACTTCGCATGAGTTCTGGTGTTACTACCACTATACGTTTGCTTCAGTGCGCCGTTTTGATGGCATGCTTTAATTGGATAATCTGTTGTGTCTGTTGTTCTGGTTTATTTATTTATGTCGTAGTTTAGGATGTTTAAAGGGATAGTTCACCCAAAAATGAAAATTCTGTCATCATTTACTCACCCTCAAGTTGTTCCAAACCTGTATGACTTTCTTTCTTCTGCTGAACACAAAAGAAGATATTTTGAAGAAAGTCGGTAACCAAACGACTGATGGACCCCATTGACTTCCATAGTAGGAAAAAAAAAATACAATGGATGTCAATGGGGACCAGCAACTGTTTAATTACCAACCTTCTTTAAAAATATCTTCTTTTGTGTTCAGCAGAAGAAATTTTTGGGTGAACTATTCCTTTAAACTCGTATGGTCTTTAGGGAAACTAATGAACACTTAACGCAATAGTTGACCCCAAAAATGATAATTATATCTTGATTTACTCATCCTCATGTTGTTCCAAAACCCATATGACTTCTGTGTAACATAGGAAGCTTATTATATTTTTTATGGATGCATGTGTGTGTGTGTGTGTGTGTGTGTAGGTACACTATATGGACAAATGTATTGGGACACACCTCTTAATTCTTGAATTCAGGTGTTCAATCAGACCTATTGCCATTGGTATATAAAAGCACTTAGCCATGCAGTCTGCAAAATTACAACTACAACTGGGAAAAATGCAATGATACTTTTAAACATGCAACCACCAGTTTTCGCAAGTCACTGAATCATTCATTCAATGGATTCGTTCAAAACGCTGAATCATTTAGCAATGAGTGTTGCTTTGAGAGTGTGCAGTAGTTGTGTGTACATAAATATATATGCTGTAATTTTTCAGCGCTACACTCTAGAATGTACACAGGGCGCAATGTAAGTAGTAGCCTATATAATCCATAATGTGATGTCATTACAGTTTCTGTTGTAGTGGTCAGGTGTCCCCAATACTTTTGTACGTCAAATGATCTCAAGAATGCAATTTTATCAAATGCATTATTTGAATGAATTTTAACCTTTGCGTTTCAAATTAATCACATTTTGCAAATGAAATAATTAATCTTCAATAAAAGCCAGTACAGATTTCAACTAACATTAAAATCTTCTAATAGCTTGCATGTTTTTTTTTTTTGTTTATGTTTTTTTTTTTTTTTGCATATTGTGCAAAAAAATGTAATTAAGGGTACAGAGAGATAAAGTGAATTCTGAGATGCTGTTGAAAATTTAATTCAACATCCAAACAAACAAGTTTGTGAATATATGCTAGATATCTGCTCTTCATGTGTGTGCTGAAAATAAATATTGTGTTTGTCCGTACTCTTGGCTGTGCAAATAGGAGAAAAACAAAGTGGATTGGACTGATCCACGGAGTAAAGCAATAGGTGAAGATTGGGCTGGAGAGAGAGAGCAAGCATGAAAATGTTAGAAAGACTGTAGAAAGAGCTAAGTAATAAGCAGAGTAATAAGCTCTGAGATATTACCAAAGGTCAGAGGAATATGGGTTACGATCAGGCAAGAGCTTGGACCCACGTTAATATTGGAAAAGCTTTCCTAAGCTAGAAAGATGTTAGGGAGCGGGAAAGCCTGAAAATGGATAAAGAGGTTGCTTCGTTTTTGCACTTTCACGCAATAAAAGTCTGCAACGTCACTGCTCAGATTTCCTGCGTTGTAGTGGCTGCATTGAGCTGAATTCTCTTCTCAGTGTGGCAAAGCACAACATGGGTTTCCGTGTTCACACTTCATAGTTTTCTGTAACACTCGTGGTAGGTGTGTGAAGTTCCTTGCCACTGCTTATGCTAGAGCAGCTCTGTTTGGCACTTCTCACTACTCTCATTGTGAGAATCTTCTGAAGAAGACTCTGTGCACGAGGCTTGCGTTCTTCCAGCAAGGGAAGAATGCTGAGCCGTGTGCTCTTGTTTCTGAGGTCGCCTCACGAGACCGAGCCCTGGTGGTCCAGTAGTGATCCCGAGTTCATGGAGACTGAGCAGACTGGATTCTCCCTTTCTCTCTCTAGCCCTTTTCACACATACCCCTTTTCCACCAAGGCAGTGCTGGTGCCGGTTCGGAGCCGGTGCCTACTCGCGAACCAGTTCTTTGTGTTTCGACAGCCAAAGAACCGGTTCTCGGCCAGGAATAAAAAAAAATTGGTTCCAAA
Source organism: Squalius cephalus (assembly GCF_949319135.1). Lineage (NCBI taxonomy): Eukaryota > Metazoa > Chordata > Actinopteri > Cypriniformes > Leuciscidae > Squalius > Squalius cephalus. Next base: position 60,720,300 of record NC_137124.1, on the reverse strand, counting down.
GCAGCACCAACTCTTTGCTGGACTAGAACCGTTCTTTTACCACGTCATGCTGACGTCGGGGGCTGGGGGCGGGGTTATTGTCGAACTTCTTCTCGAACGTAACCTCCGTCTATAGTAATCCAGACGAGCAGCACAAATGTGTTCTAAACGTCTTCTTCTGACCCCGATATAGGATCGCAAAGCCAGGAGAAACATTTGCAGAAAGACGATGTAGTCCGCCATTGTAATTGTTATGCTTGAAGTTGGCGCAAGCGTTTCTGGGAAAGCTAAGACGTATGGCAACGTACACCGTGACGTAACGACGCCGTTTGCTGGGCTCTCTAGTCAGTGGAAAAACAAACAGGCTCTGAGAAGGTTCGCAAGTTGAACCAACTTTGAACCAGCACCAGTTCCCAACCAGTTATTTTTTGGTGGAAAAGGGGTAACAGAGATTCCGGGAATCTGTGCCCGCATTCACACATATCCCGTAAAGATCACGTAAAGACACGTTGACATCAGTTTGACTTATCCACAGCGTCTTAAGTTTGCTTATAATCTGTGATTACTCTCTCGAGAAACCACGCTGGTGCATTATTTTTCTGATTCGATCATAAACTAGCGCATCACATAGCGTTCCACTAAGCTGCCGAACAATCTCAGCTTCAGCATCATCGCTACGACACACCCCTTACGGCATTGATTAAGGATTTTGTTTACACGGAGCGTTCCGGGACTGATCCTGGCAATGTTACTTGGTCCTCATTCCGGGATCAATCCCGGGACTGGTTTGCGTTCATACAGAAGGCACTCTGGCAATTTTCTGGGATCAACGCGTTGTGTAAAAGGGGATTCTGTCTCTCTTGCCTTCGGTTTTGCAAGATTTAGCAAGAGGAGCGTTCTAAGCTCTCTGGTAACAATCCTCGCCCTCGCAGTTTTTCCTTGACCTCCACACTGGAAACTTGGGGACTTGGAAACAGCCATTTAGAGCTTGGTTGATTAATACAGCGGCCGCTGACTTCACCAGCATTGCTAGCTCTGTGGAGTAGGGGTATGCTGGCATTCCCCCGGTGGAGATACAATGACTGCGTATCTTTCCCTGTCCTCGGCTTCCTCCTGGAGCTCTCGGCCTGTTTTGCCTTCAAAACCTTGCAGGAATACCTCTGCCCTGCAAGTTCTACGTGGATGATCGGTTTAGCATTGCACATGATGTGTGTGTTACAAGCTTGCCAAGCAGGCATCCTCAAGGATTTGAATGAAGGAGTTGGTGTGACCCCTGAGGAGGTCAAGGAGCTCTGACAAATCACTGATCTGGCACTTCAAGTGACTTAGCATGCCGCTAGCGCAATCGGTTGCTTGATAGTGGGGCTGGTGGCTGGGGAAAGGCACTTATTGCTCTGAGATTCATGATAAAGTCAAGACTTCGGCCTCGATCAGACCCCGCACAGCACTGCCTTTTTTGTTGACTTTTTTAATTTAGAAAAGAGCAGTGCGATGTGGTTTTTTATGTTGCTAGTCAACCACCGAATCAGCTGTCCTGTCGGTCTAATTGTCACATATTCTACGCCTGCCATTTTCGTCCACTCACCACCAGAGGTCACCCATTCACCATTAAGGCTTTTTCACTGCACACACAGTTACAGGTTACCCTGGACTACATTTCCCATGTTGCATGGCTTTAATCATTTCTGCACCTGTAGTCAATCTCAAGGACTATAAAACACTGATGCACAAGCCTAGTGATCACCAAGTATTGTTAGTGAATATCGCTGTCTAGCTGATAGCATCTTTACGGAGCCAATCCTAGTGTTCCTGGTCTGTTCTAGTCTTACTCTTGCTTGTTTGCCCTGTGTTTTGATCCTAGTCTGGTTTCCCATGTTCTGCCTTCACAAAAAAAGCAAATGAGAACACAATCAGGCAGATCAGAAAAATATGTTAAATCCAAAAACTCCTGAATATATACCTCTAGCGGTCGCACACCCTGTTCTAGGGCTAATAATAGTCTTGCAAGGTTCATACCTGACCAGTGTGCTTTAGAAAAGCCGCTGGATCCTCGTTTGGCCGAGTATTCTGTTATGGCGGGACTGAGACGAGAGGCGTGTGGATCCATATGCAAAGCCTTTTATTTACAAAAGATGTGTTCAGAACAGGCAGGGGCCCAAACAAAGGCAAACAGGTATGATATGGCCAAGACAAAGAGCATTCCAGGGACAGGCGAGGGTCAACAAATGGAGAACGTAATCCAGTGGACAAGACAAGAGGATAAACCAACTAACCAGGCTAAAGTCCAGGCGTGAGGCAAACAGTATCCGAACAGGGCAAGACGAAAGAGGTAATCCGAGGTGAGCAAGAGTCCAGGACAGGCAGAGAGAAGGCAGAACATAGGAAACCAGACTAGGATCAAAACACAGGGCAAGCAAGCAAGAGTAAGACTAGAACAGACCAGGAATACTAGGATTGGCTCTGTAAAGATGCTATCTGTTAGACAGCGATATTCACTAACAATACTCGGCGATCAGTGAGCTTGTGCATAAGTGTTTTATAGTCCTTGTGATTGACTACAGGTGCAGAAATGATTAAAGCCATGGAACATGGGAAATGTAGTCCTGGGTAACCTGTAACTCTGTGTGTGCAGTGAAAAAGTCTTAATGGTGAACGGGTGACTTCTGGTGGTGAGTGGACGGAAATGGCAGGCGTAGAATACATGACTAACTAATGGCAGGCTGCGGCCATGACTAACAGCTGAAGTCACGAGGTCCCACAAGAATTCTCGCGAATTCACATATGATCGCGCTATATAAGTGCTGAATTGCTGCGGAGCTCCCCGGCATCTGGCAAAAATAGAAGTTCTGCGTATCTGCTCCGGAGGGCTGCGGATCGCCGGAGTCGGAACGCAACCGTTCTGCAGTCAGTGAAAATACACACATTGACTTTAATGGAAACCCATTGACTCCGTCACCGTTCCGGAGCGGATCCGCAGCCGTTCCGCAGTTGGTGGAAATTAGGGGTAAGCAGCTTATTCTTATTCCGAGGCAAGCCCGTGATGCATCAGCAGCTTCAGCTCACTCTTGATAGCTCTGCCCAGTGCCCTTAAAGGAGAACTCCGGTCAATTTTAACATTGAGCTCATTTTTTTGTAAATTTATATCACGCGCGTGAACTTGACAATCGACTACTGTGGACTTCGACCGAAAACAGGAAGAAAATACAGGTATGTGCGCTGGCTGAATTAACATCACTTTTATTAATATCTTTCACATCTACTGCAGTCAGATTCACCCGTGATCACTCTGAAGGAATCACTCACATGGCTGGGCACTTGTAATGACACATCAAGGATGTTAAGACGCTAAAAGCAGGTTTAAAACTTGCCCCATTTAAGTCAACAGGGTGCAAATTTTAAAAAGAGGATAACACGGTGTAGGCAACACCGATTTTTGTCGTTGTTCTCTGTACTGACAGCACTCCAAATTTACAAAAAAATGAGCTCAATGTTAAAATTGACCGGAGTTCTCCTTTAATGCCTACATAGGCTACTACGAGCAACAAGCCACCACAACCCCTCGAAGCTGGCTGGCCTCGTCCCCCAGCTCGCCAACACCGTCATAAACATGTTGACCTGAAGAAGACGGGCAAGGTTTCCCGCCCCTCAAATCCCCCTCAGGCCTTGGGTGTTTCCCAAAAGCATTGTTAGTAAACTATGGTCGCAAGTTCTGTTGTTATCGGCATAGTTCAACGAGTCCGTGTTTCCCGAAAATATAGTTCCAACAAACATTCGCAAAGTTGTGTGGTTGGAACGACAGCTCTCGACCTGTGGTTAGAAGCAGAGTTTCTTGTTTGTAAATCCTTATCTTAACCCAAATAAGCAAGCTGACATTCGTCATTTATGCCGTTTAGTTTGTCGAGAGATTTAAAGCGTAAGAACGAGCCTATGATTGGATCTGGAATTAAAGCAAAATAACTGAGAAAAATTAGAAATAGTCCTCAGATGCCACGTCCGTAATTTAACAAAACATCTAGCATTGATTCGATCTCAAAACAGATTTTTATTACTCCACCACTTGTGTGACATCATTAACCTACGCGGTTGAGCGACCAATTTGCGACAATACGGTTTTGGAAAACAGTGGTGACTAGCTAGTTGATTTCTTCAACAATGCATCGTACTATGGTAGTTAAGCAGTGAGTTGTGTCATTGTACGGGAAATGCACCCATGATCAGCTGGTAAGGAAACAGAGGGCTGATTCCCTCACGAAGCTAGTGGTCAAACCGCTAAAGCGTTTTTGCCCTTCTCTACTCAGCCTACGAGGTCTGTTCTATCAGTACGGCTTCTAGACGTGCCTCGGCTGACAGCAGACCGATCGTATGTTCTGCATAATTAGGGGGGGATGCTCCAAAGAAATGTGTTGGGCTTCCCTGTCTGGATCACGGCGCCACTTCTTCAAGCTGTGCTTAACAGGGTACGCAGCTGAAGGGTGAGATTTGGCATCCAACCCATAGACTGTAAAAAAATATGGGCGTAGTGTCTGTGACGTCACCTGTACATTTCTAAAGAGCGTTTTTTAAGCCCAAAGTTTGGATTTGGCCGCTGAACGGTGCTCTCCTTTGACTCAAGGTCTCTCAACTGAAGTTCATGAGATCATTGGGAGTGCAAGGGCTCCTTCTACTAGGAGTTTGTACGTGGAGGGTTTTTGCCTCTTGGTGCAAATCCTGTGTTGAGGACCTGTGGTTGTTGAATTACAGCTGATTCGTCTATACTTGCATACGTAGTGTGAGCTGTCTGATGCAGACGCTGTTAGAATCGTTGCCTGTGTTGCATAGCATGGTTGTTATTTTGGGGTGGAGCAATGAACGGAGGGGTGTGTTTCTTTTTGGTAGGGGTTTGTTTGTTTGGGTGTCAATTTTAAATAACAGTATTTCTCAGAAATCGCAGAAATTACTGCCCCCTTCAAGGAACTGATTGAGAGCTTTTTCCCCTCGCATGAATCATGAAAGTACATAATATGTATGTTTGCATGGAAGACGAGTGATGAGCCTTCTGAGATGTGAACTTTTGTCCCACTCATTCTCAGAACATCCTACCAGAGATATTGGGCGAAAGCTGAAAGCAGCTCTGAAGGAGCAGCTACGGATGATTCATGAGAAGATTGAAGCCAAAAAGATCGCCAAACTAGCCCTTGCTGAGGTCCGTAGTGTTTTGGCTCAAGAGGAAGGGGAGAGACAAGCTACTCTTGCTGCTAAAAAAATCAAAGAAGAGGCAGAAGCTAAATTACAAAAGGAACAGATACAAAGAGAACAAGAGGAGAAACGATCCAAGGAGAAAGCAGAGAGGGAACGAGTGGAAAAAGAAAATCTGGCCAAAGAAAAATTGGAAAAAGAAAGACTTGAGAAAGAAAGAGCGGAAAAGGAAAGATCTGAGAAGGAAAAAGCGGAAAAAGAAAGACTGGAGAAAGAAAAATTGGAAAAAGAAAGACTGGCCAAAGAAAAGGCAGAAAAGGAAAGACTTGAGAAAGAAAAGGCAGAAAAAGAAAGATTGGCCAAAGAAAAGGCAGAAAAAGAAAGACTAGCCAAAGAAAAGGCTGAAAAAGAAAGATTGGCCAAAGAAAAGGCAGAAAAAGAAAGATTGGCCAAAGAAAAGGCAGAAAAAGAAAGATTGGCCAAAGAAAAGGCTGAAAAAGAAAGACTGGCCAAAGAAAGGGCAGAAAAAGAAAGACTTGAGAAAGAAAAGGCAGAAAAAGAAAGACTGGCCAAAGAAAAGGCAGAAAAAGAAAGACTAGCCAAAGAAAAGGCAGAAAAGGAAAGACTTGAGAAAGAAAAGGCAGAAAAAGAAAGATTGGCCAAAGAAAAGGCAGAAAAAGAAAGATTGGCCAAAGAAAAGGCAGAAAAAGAAAGACTTGAGAAAGAAAAAGCAGAAAAAGAAAGACTGGCCAAAGAAAAGGCAGAAAAAGAAAGATTGGCCAAAGAAAAGGCAGAAAAAGAAAGACTTGAGAAAGAAAAGGCAGAAAAAGAAAGACTAGCCAAAGAAAAGGCAGAAAAAGAAAGACTTGAGAAAGAAAAGGCAGAAAAGGAAAGACTTGAGAAAGAAAAGGCAGAAAAAGAAAGATTGGCCAAAGAAAAGGCAGAAAAAGAAAGACTTGAGAAAGAAAAGGCAGAAAAAGAAAGACTGGCCAAAGAAAAGGCAGAAAAAGAAAGACTGGCCAAAGAAAAGGCAGAAAAGGAAAGACTTGAGAAAGAAAAGGCAGAAAAAGAAAGATTGGCCAAAGAAAAGGCAGAAAAAGAAAGACTTGAGAAAGGAAAGGCAGAAAAGGAAAGATTGGCCAAAGAAAAGGCAGAAAAAGAAAGACTTGAGAAAGAAAAGGCAGAAAAAGAAAGACTGGCCAAAGAAAAGGCAGAAAAAGAAAGACTGGCCAAAGAAAAGGCAGAAAAGGAAAGACTTGAGAAAGAAAAGGCAGAAAAAGAAAGACTTGAGAAAGAAAAGGCAGAAAAAGAAAGATTGGCCAAAGAAAAGGCAGAAAAGGAAAGACTGGCCAAAGAAAAGGCAGAAAAAGAAAGATTGGCCAAAGAAAAGGCAGAAAAAGAAAAAATTGAGAAAGAAAAGCCAGAAAAAGAAAGACTGGCCAAAGAAAAGCCAGAAAAAGAAAGACTTGTGAAAGAAAAGTCAGAAAAGGAAAAACTTGAGAAAGAAAAGGCAGAAAAGGGAAGAAAGGAGAAAGTAGAGAAAGAAAAACTGGAGAAAGAAAGAGAGAAGGCATCAAAGGAGAAAACAGAGAGAGATGTAAAGGAGAAGAAAACGAAGGAAAGAGAAGATGTGAACAATAACAAACAAGAAACGGTGGCCAAAATAAATAAAAACGCACATGGACAAAAAGTTGATGAATCAGAAAATGAAAAAGAATCTGCGGATGAACAGAATACCAAAGAGGAGAAAATATCTACCCGTGGTTTACTTAAATCTTCAAACAAAAAAATCAGGAAATAAATAACAGTGAACGGCCAGAACTGAGAGATTTAATTCAATAAGAACTTCTAATGTATTGAGCAGGAACAGTGTTGGGAAGTAAAGAGTGAAGCGCAGTGCGACTAAAAGCAAGACGCTAATAAGCTAATAACTGGTGTGGAAATGAAACTCTACATCGCTGTTATTCTGCCGTCGCTTTAGCGGAGAGAAATAAGTCGTAACCGAAGTGTCGAGTCCGACTCGTCTCAGCCAATCCGCTCGCTCGGATTAAACGTGTAATTAAACATGAATTCTCAGATCCAGTAAGAGCTTCGGTCCAGGCTGTATTTTAGTCAGTTATATAAGTTTGTGTGCTTAATAGATTTGATTAGTGAATATAATCTGTGAATAGTACTTTGAAAAAACTATTATTACTAAAACTACTATTAAAAAGTGAATAGTACTTTGCTTAAATGCAGTTAGCTACTTTTTATCGACTAACTACTTTTCTTTTGATGGTCCCCCGATTAGGGCTTTACACGTGACTTTGTGTTTTTGGGGATCGAATCACAATCATGACTGAATTCCTCAGATCCGTTTGGTGCTGGTCTGTTAACTCCTTCCCTGCCATTGATGGGATTTTCCGGTGATCCGTGTTTCCACTGTTATATGGTAGGGGGCGCTGTTACACATCTTCTGAAAGAGTTCAGAATCCCCAGATCCAAAAACAAGCGAAGAAGAAGCAGAAACAAGCGATAGAAGCATTGCTGACGCACTTGTCAATTATAATGTGGTCATCAAACATTCAACAGCGTATAAATCACCGTTCCTGAATGAAATGTGGAACCCGTGAAGGGTTAACTACTGAAGCTTTGAGGTGTTGATGGACTCGATCGACATCATCGCTCTGAATCCCATCTGGACGAAGTCTTTGACAAAACACTGTCGCTTTTTTATGACATTACCCACATTCAAGTGTTGAATACAAAAGAATGCATGATCAAAAATGTTGGTGCTGGCTGGCAACGTTTTTTAAAAACGCTAGCAGGGAAAGAGTTGATGAATGTGTAAATGCATAATAATTTTCATAATTGCGTTTGTTACAAAACATCTAAATCCATCACTTCCCCAGACTGAGATGGATGTATATGGGCATAGAAAACTCAAATCTGTTCAGTGACTTGAAATCCTACGAAGCACCTAAAAGGACATTGTGATGGAAAAAAAATTTAGATGAGAGGAAAAAAAATATCTTTTAAAACTTTTGCGTTGCCTTGAAACTTTGCGTTCACTTGCAAATCTTGTGTTCGCTTGCGAAACTTTTGCGTTCCCTTGAAAACTTTATGTTCACTTGCAAATCTTTTGTGTTCGCTTGCGAAACTTTTGCGTTCCCTTGAAAAACTTTACGTTCGCTTGCAAATCTTTTGCGTTCCCTTGAATTTTGGCGTTCAATCGATAAAAAAAATTTGCAGGCAAACTTTGTGTTCGCTTGCAGATCTTTTGTGTTCGCTTGCGAAACTTTTGTGTTCGCTTGCGAAACGTTTGCGCTCCCTTGAAAAACTTGGTTCGCTTGCGAAACTTTTGCGCTCCCTTGAAAAACTTGGTTCGCTTGCGAAACTTTTGCGCTCCCTTGAAAAACTTTGTTCGCTCGCAAAACGTTTGTGTTCGCTTGCGAAAATTTTGTGTTCACTTGCGAAACTTTTGCGTTCTCTTGAAAAACTTTACGTTCGCTTGCAAAACTTTTGTGTTCGCTTGCGAAACGTTTGCGTTCCCTTGAAAAACTGTTCGCTTATAAAACTTTTGCGTTCCCTTGAAAATCTTTGTTCGCTTGCAAAACTTTTGCGTTCGCTTGCGAATCTTTTGCGTTCCCTTGAAAAACTTTACGTTCGCTTGCAAAAATTTTGTGTTCGCTTGCGAAACTTTTGCGTTCCCTTGAAAAACTTTGTTCGCTTATAAAACTTTTGCGTTCCCTTGAAAATCTTTGTTTGCTTGCGAAACTTTTGTGTTCCCTTGAAAAACTTTACGTTCGCTTGCAAATATTTTGTTCGCTTGCAAAACTTTTGCGTTCCCTTGAAAAACTTTACGTTCGCTTGCAAAACTTTTGCGTTCGCTTGCGAATCTTTTGCGTTCGCTTGCAAATCTTTTGCGTTCCTTTGAGAATCTTGGCGTTCGCTCTGAAAAAAAAAATGCAGGCAAACACACAGTTTCTTAGTGGAAGTAAAACATTTCACAAAAGAACTCAAAAACATTGACATATAATTTTTCCTCCCATCGTATTTGTTCCATCACCTCGTCCCTTCAGGCGCTCTGTAAGATCCTGTCATAATAGGAGTTTTGAAATTGCACTTGAATCTAAAAGATCATATTTCAATAAGTTTTTTCTTCATTTGTTCCTGAATGTGTTCATGCTCACTCTTTTCTCATGAATACAGGTTTTGTATATAAGTGTGACTTGTGTGGCATTCACTGTGCAGCGATTAGTGATTAGTGCGCGGTTTTAAACATTGTGTGTCCAATAATGTGTAAAACACGAATGTTGTTTCATGTGCCTGAAGTTCAGAACCTCAACCAGATGCAAGAACGGAGAGGAGACTAAATTATTATTACTCTCTTTTCACACTGACAGCTTCTCTCAGTCACTGTTGAAGAATTACTTTCACAATGACAGTCTGTCCTAAAGTCTAGTTATACTTGTGTGCGGTGTGAACACAGTCTCTAATGCAGAACACATCAGATCAGCTTCAGTTCTGCTTTTCCTGAGCGAATGAAAGCATGAAGCTGCAGTTACACTGAGGATCAAGTGTTTAACATTTACTTTCATTCATGAAGTGGCGAGTGTATTTATAACCTGCTTTCTTCTAACTTTATTTTCAACTAAATTTGCAGATCAGAAATTGTCTGCTAAATTGTATGCATTTTTTTTTTACTTATAGTTGTTTTATTTATATGTTTACAGGTTTTTTTCATCCACTATAGTGAGATATTGATCCTATCAGCTGAAGTGCTTTGGTGAACAACCATTTATTGTTGTGTGAAACATTTAACTGTTTTAATCGTGTAATACCAATCATATTTGGCATGTTTTTAGCTGTTGAATTTGTAGTGTGTAATTTCTTCACCACTTGGGGCACCGAGATATGATATCACACCAGATATGTTTCTGGGGAAAACAAAAGCGTGTGCTGAATCTCTCTCACATCTGCCACTGTTTCACGTCTGACTGCTTCAACACAGCAATGCTTTGCAACGTTTGAGAGAAATAAACCTGCGAATGACTGAATTATAGGGCATATTTACGTGGGATAGGAGAAAGTACTTCTCATCATTTTAATGTATTTATTGAAATGGTTTATTAAGTGTTCAGTGAAACTAAGCTGTGGTTAAATATTCTGAGAAAGTATCAAGGTAAATGCCTCCAATAAATGTGAATATTTCTCTTATTTAAAATATACTTGATCTGTTTGAAACATGGTCTGGTTTACTCCTTTGTGTGTGTGTGTGTGTGTGTGTGTGTGTGTGTGTGTGTGTGTGTGTGTGTGTGTGTGTGTGTGTGTGTGTGTGTGTGTGTGTGTGTGTGTGGATAAAGCCCTGACTTTCTTCTCCCAGTTCTTTTTTTTCAAAATTAATTGTGAAATTCTCTTCCACACAAAATTAATTGTACGAAATGCACATTTTATGTAAAAATTAAATACTCAGATAACCAATTTCTTTCAGTACAAGCTCGATCCCGATGCTGTATCCCAAAGTTGACCATCCATTCTGAGAAGGAATTAAACCTAATGTCTAATTTTCATTATTTGATTGGGCTTCTTAACACCGTATCCTAACCAGACACGCCGTGACACGTGATAAAAGGCGTCTTTTTCCATATTAATCCGAGTTTTTGTCATAACCGGCTGCGGAAGCCATACTCGATGACTTTATTTTAGAAACGGTTTCTATTTCTGCGACGTCGCGGCTGGAACAACTTTAAAGTATGACGATGATAATCTCAGGTACTGTTTATGGGCTTTATTTAATGTTAAAGTCCCCCTGTAGTCAATAATGTTATCCCCTAAAACTCATCTTTGATCACCAAAATGACAAAAAAATTCTTCATGCCTTAAAATATCTTGAATGTAACTCGACACCCTTGCCTCATTTAGTATGCGTGGTTCTATGAATATGCAAATGAGCCCCGCCTCCACTCACTCACTCAGCTCAGAGATCCACTGGTTGACGATCACACGTTGATCTGATTGGTTACAAGGTAGTTTGTGACGTCAGAAACACCAGCGATTTCAAAGCGTGTTTTTGAGACTGTCTTTGGTTCACTGCAGTTTTAAGGAGGAAATACTCAGCAATGGTGTCGACTTATGAATTTACACATGCTTTGTCTTAAAGCACATTAAAAAAACCACATAGACACATAAACAACATTAAACGCTGGATTTTCAAAAGCTTTAAATGCATCTAATGTGAGTTTGAATGTCATTTTGCGTGACCTTTATAGCCATACTGAAAGTGACAATGGATAATTCATGAATTAAAGGAAACAGGAACATTCAAACTGTGAACAAGTGAATTGAGACTCCACCCACATGCTCCTCTGATTGGCTGTGATCTTTGATTGATCTTTGATAGGATACAGTGTAAGGTAGTTTTTGTATTGTCTGATTTTACTCAACGTTCACACAGGTCTGACTGAGAAGCCTGTTACGCTGACATCAAGCAAGAACGCCTTCGAAGAACAAGGTAAGGAAGACGACGGTGAAGACTGTTATTCACAGACTAGGGCATATTCTCAACGTGTCATGTATTACCCAGTCCAGTGCAAACAGGACACGAGCAAACCATTACAAATAGCATAATATACTGTTAACTCCCAGAGCGTCAGAAATGAAAGAAACCAGAAGGATTTGCTCTCCATGCATATAAAGATTTGAATGGTTTGACTTTGTTCACACAAAAAGGTATATTAGCCATTATGGCCCAGATCCAGTAAGTCAGATTGTATTTGTTGAGTTGACGTGCACATTTTTAGTTGAGAAACAAGTTTGAAAAAGTGTTGTTTTTTTTATTAGAAAGGTGGATAAATTGTGTAGATAAACATAGAAAAGAGATGTACCCTTGTTAGGGCTTATAAGAACAAGAATTGTGATTATATATCACACACGGTTGTGAAGTTATTAGCTAAATCATAGCACCCCATTGCAACAGATATTCACAAAACTTGGAACATGCAGTCGTTTTCACACAATGTACAAATATATCCACTTTTGTAATGGTAGGCCATTCACATTTAATGTTATTAATCAGTGAAATGTGATGGGCGTCTGCAGTCATATTGGAGGATATTTTCTCATTCACTGATATGGTGGAACTTCAGTGGTAGTGCCCCCTATAGGGAGCTTTTATTATGCTTATGTCTTTTGCTACACTTCAATGAATGAAAATTATTTTGATAACTGGTAACTGTGTGCAAAATATGCTGGAGATTAGACCAACGGCCTTGGAGGAGTTCGAAAAAGGTTTTCAGAAGATTAAAAGTGGCGTAAAAGGTTATAGATGGTAAAGAATTCAGGCCCAGTTGCATAAACTTGGCCACTATGTTAGATCTCTACGTGTCTTAAGAATGAGTTTGATCAACTAGCAGTGAGACTAGTCAGAGGTAATCATCAGTCTTACTTTTCCTATTCAAATTAGACGGATCTACTTTTTTATGCAACTCTTTAAAAAGTTAAAACCAGTCTTGAAGAAAAAAAGCTGTTAAGACTAGTCTAAGTCGTTCATGCAACCAGCCACAGATATTCAATCCTTGACTAAATCCCTACAGAATGTAATTCACACCACAGAGGAAAACTCAGCTCAAAATGCACCGTGACGGCTCCAGAGTGACTTTCCAAAATTGTCTTATAGCGCCACCTAGTGTCGGATAGATGTGTGTCTGGAGTCTCTACGATTTACTCTCTGATACCCATTCACTTTTATGGCTTACTTTAATCAGCACTAACTCAGTAGAAGCAGTTATCGGAGCCAAGCATGTTCATGGCAGAAATGTAAACTGATTTAAGGGCACTGAAGGAATCAGGAGAGAGAATTTTCTTATTACAGCATCACCCTATGGCTGATTGTCACCAAATTTAAAACGCAACTTAATCTAGACACCTTCTACATATCTGCCAAATTTCATAATGTTTGGCCTATTAGATTTGACGTTATAAGCTGCTGAAATGTGATTTCTGACTGCCATGTTTGTTCATATAGCGCCCCCTATTGACTGAATCTCATGCAACTTGATGTGTGTCTTTACAGTGTTCTTTAGTTCATGCATCAACTGTCTTTGATTAAAACTTTCTCAAGTTTGAACGTTGTGTTTAGGAGATAAAGGTCATTTCATGAAAAATGAGTTACGCCAGACCAATGAATTCCCTTATATCTTTGCACCCAGCTAGAGATGGTGCTGGCGAAAGTTATCAAGAGGTGTTTGACACACGTTGCAGCAATGTTTGGCTGTGTCAAAAACCTCTTGATAACTTTCGCCAGCACCATCTCAAGCTGCTATGTGTTAAATCTAAAGAAGATGCTCTCCCAGTGTTCGCAAGTGGAGCTGTAAAATGCAAGACTTGCTTAATTCCCTTCTCTTTAATGTGTTGATGATTACTGGAAGAACTGTGCAAATGTTTAGACCCGCTCTGAACGTCCACTCATATTCCCCTTTTCAGATTTATCAGAAGAACAGTAAACTAGGGATGCACGATATATCATCCACCATATCGGTATCGGCCGATATATGTTCAGTTTTAATGTTATCCGTATTGGCCCAATAAGAAAATGTGTCCGATATATTAAAGCTGATAAATAATGTATTATTTCCCTCAGCTGAGACGCTTCAGATGCGACTGTTCAACATGATGGGTTTGAGTTGATTGAAATATGATTGGAATCACTTCAAAAAAGGAAAATACTGTAAAGTCCAACATGTGTCATATCGGCTACATAAAACTATAATGAGAACCTCATTATGATTGTGTGTTTGAGATGTGGGTTTTAATGGTGAGGCTCTCAAAATTAAATAAAAATTTAGATTTAGATTTATCGGCCAATATATCGGTTAGTGCCTTTCAGATATAACGAATTATCGGTTATCGGTATTTTCATAAATGCCATGGAGACACCTTTATGGTTTTTAATATACAGTTTTAATATACAGAAGTATGAATGTTGTCATTTGTTGCATTTCAGAGTCACATGGTTCTGGTGAAAACAAAGGTAAGAGAAATATTTCATTACTCATGTATTATTTATGTATTTATTTTTTTATGCTAAATCATATGTGTCCTGTGAAGACTCTCCTCATGAATCTCCACCCAACGCTGAGCCTGAGACTGTGGAGAAGTCGTCCTCCACTCCCGAATCACCGCCTGAGACGGCAGGATCCACGGACGAGCCGGCGCTGGAGTCCGGCGGAGAGAGAGAGGGTTTGTTGAGCAGGGTTGATGCTGTTAACCCGAACCCAAACTTCAGGATTCACTTGGCCAAAAATGTTAATTGTTTTAATTTTGTTTTTGTATAATTGCATTAATATTAAACTTTTTTTTTAAGGCGAGACACGGCAGGCAAAAACATTGTGTTTTATTTTTACTGGTCAATTTTGAAATTTGTCTTCAATAACATGTCTTCTTTCAGACTTGTGGTGAAAGAAAGTCCGAAATACACGTTTAGGTCTTTATTTTACTACACTGTGTCTGTTTGCGTCTGTAGATTTCTCATAAATTCAACAAAAGTTGGCGTTGATAATCATTGATCTGCGATCGCTGTCTGCTCCCTGTCATCACACACACCGTTAGAAAGATCTCTCTCTCCTGTACAATGCTGTCGGATCCAAATATGGTCATTTCCTTTTTATCAGCAGCCAATCGTGAAAGTAAAAGGGCTGAATGCGCAATCTCATTGGCTGATGATAAATCTTTAAAGCCCGTTTTCTCAAAATGACTTTTCTCTCCTAAATCTCCACTTCAGTCGCACCGATATACACCAAACTCTCCAGTCTTGCACATAGTTATATTATGAAGACATTTACAGAGGGATTTGTAAATATATTATTCCTAGCCGGATTTATATAACATTTTATTCCAAAAAACATGGTGAAAATCTTTTTTTTAAGGCTATTGACAGTATATTCTGATTTACAGGATAACAAAAGTAGATATCCATAAATCCCTCTGTAATTTTTTCCCCATCTAATATGTGAACACAATGAAAAAATAATTTTTAACCTGGCTTTATCCAATACTCAGATTTCGTTTTTTAAAATATATGCAAATTAGCGCATATTTAATTAGACAATGCCTAATTTGCATATTTAAACATTAAATTACAGAAAACTTGTAATACATTTTTTTCTCATCTTAATGTAGGTAATCAACTGGGAAAGTTTCATAGTGATATCTGCTATTTAAAGATTTGACCCTATTCACCTGTAGTGTCTCGCCTTAAAATTTTATTTAAAAAAGTTTAATTATCAGTTAATTTTTCAAATTGATTTAAATTGACAAAATTAAATTGCACATAAGGCAGTTTTATGTCTTATTAATAACAGAAATGTTTCTACTCCCATTTGTTAATGCAATAAAAACATTTAAACTAAGGCTGTAATAATTTGTTCTCGAGACGAATCTGCTTTGAATAGACACTCATTGTGAAAAATTACACACTACATTTTATTAAGTTGTTTTCAATGAAATCTAATGCTGTGGTGATTATTTACAGCCAAAACGAAGAAACCAAAACTTCTTAATAAATTTGACAAAACAATCAAATCTGAGATCAGCGCTGCAGAGAAATTACGCAAGAAGGTAACGACGTAAACAACACCGGCAGAGTAAATGTTTCTGTTAAACTTGTCGAGCGTATAATAGAGTCTGTCTTTTTTTCAGGGCAGAGTTGAGGAATCTCTCCGAGCTTTTGAAGCTCTTGTCCAGAAATTCCCACACAGTCCGAGGTGCCGATACGGGAAAGCCCAGGTAACACATTAGCATGACGGTTAACATTAGCTGTGTTTCCATCCAAAGCTGTGAATTTCACTTATGTGCAAAATTGTAATATCGCATAAAACATTTGTGAATAAATCAGCTTTCCATTCCATGGGCCCCTATCTCGCACCCAGCGCAACTGACTTTGTACAGCGACGCATGTGTCATTCCTATTTCTCACCCGCGCACAGCGGACTTTTCCCTCCACAGATGCACGTCGGTAAATTAGGGAATGAACTTGCGCTCCCGGGGGCGGTTCAGGGAAAAGAGGAGGCGTGTTCCGGCACAAACGTTCCCTGGTGCTATTTTGCAGTTTCAGAAAACAATTCCACCACTGACCAGGAGAAACCTCGTCTAAAGTCAGTGGCGCGTTATTCAGAGGCTATTTTAAGGGCGCATGCTTGGCCATAATGTAGCGTGTGCACAACACACACACACTTTGCTTCTCTCATCTACACACAGACGCAGCAGTTCTCATTTTTGCAAACCATACATAATTACAAGGAAAAATATTCCACATGAGGGAAATCATTGTTGTGTCCATGAAGATGTGAAAAATAGGCATAAATCTAGCTTACACATTTACCCAAATTATCATACGCCTGTTTAACCGAAGCTAATCTGGGTGTGTTTCTCCATCCCCAATGTCACTTCTCTGTGTTTTACGGCCCTGACGAGAACGCCGGTCTCCTCGGCTGTGAACCGCTCCTGGCAAATCCGCCGTTATAATAGCGATCCGCCATGGAACAAGCGCGTCTGCTCTTAAAGGGAATGTGAGATGTCGCTCTGATTGGTTTATTTCACGTTACGCCCAAACCACACCTATGAGTAATGAAGCGATTCAGACCAACACATTTTAGATTTGCGCCGGAGACCCGCCCACAAAGTTACTTGTGTTTCACATTTGATACTTGCGTTTCAGATCGTTAAAATACGGCCCCATGTGTTCAAGAGAACAAAATCGGCATTTCATGGGAAACTGGTCCAAATATCAGAAATAAACTGTAAGTTTCTGCAGTCGGGCTCTTTTCCCTCCATCATAAACGAGTGTGTCTCGAGCGTCAGACGAAACACAGTAAACGCTGTCATGTTCTCTGGCGTTCGGATGCTGGCGTTCGGGAACACACTCGTGTGTGAGAGACGCTCCTGGAGGGAATTAAACCAGATCATTCTGATCACACACTTCGACTCCGGCGTTTCAGAAACACCAAACCAACATTAGAGACGCTGCGACGCCATTGGTCCGCTGGTTACTCCAGTTATCCAATCACAGCCGACGCTGAGCCAAAGTCATATGAGGTTTTGAGGGATTTATTCAGTAAATGTGTTTCCATCTGAGATTATGCGCATGTTGTGTCACCAGATAAAAAAATCTGAGTAGTGTGTGTGTTTCTGAGTAGTGTGTTGTGTGTGCAGGCTGAGGATGATTCTGCAGAAAAGCGCAGTAACGAGATATGTGTGTGTGTGTGTGTGCAGGCTGAGGATGACTCTGCAGAGAAGAAGCGCAGTAGTCAAGTCATCTTCATTTATATAGCGCTTTTAACAATGTAGATTGCTTCAAAGCAGCTTTACAGAGATAAACGTATAATTTAAGGTAACAGAGATTGTTTTGGCTTTATAGCAGAGTTAAAGGGGGGGTGAAATGCTATTTCATGCATACTGAGTTTTTTACACTGGTAAAGAGTTGGATTCCCATGCTAAACATGGACAAAGTTTCAAAAACTAAGTTGTACGTTTGAAGGAGTATTTCTGTGCCAAAAATACTCCTTCCGGTTTGTCACAAAGACTCGGTACAGTCTATCTTTCTGTTAAAAATTTAATAAAACAAAAGACTTTTTGGAGATATGAAGGATGCAATATTACTCTATAGGTACTCAAGATTAACAGGAGATTGAGTGAACATGAGCATTTCACCCCCCCTTTAAGTTATTTCCATCTAAAGTTAGTTTTGATTGATTTTGCTTCCGTCGCAACGATCATTTGTTATTAAATTAGGGGCCGCTAAGACGACTCCATTCTCTCTACACAGACTTTAAACGCAAACCTGTGAGAAACGCTGATGGCGTCACATGCGCATTTAGAATGGGTTCTATAGTTATGTGCGTTTGAATATACGCAGGTTTGGAATTCCCTACAAGCCAAGCCTAAACAAAGTACTTGTCTTTCCTTATAAATTTTGATAAAGAATTTTATTTTATTTTGTTGCTTTGGGGTAGGAACGCGAAACGAATTTTCCCGACAACGCCTTATCTGTAGAGTGGTATTGGGATCCTCCAGAGGGAGAGACTAGTTGGCACTTCAGCACTGCGTTGTCATCGGGTCCAGGCACGAGTAACGAGATGTGTGTGTGTGCACGAGTAACGAGATGTGTGTGTGTGTGTGTGTGTGTGCAGGCTGAGGATGACTCTGCAGAGAAGAAGCGCAGTAACGAGATGCTCCTGAAGGCTGTGAACACGTACAGGGAAGCGGCGGATCTCCCAGACGCTCCTCCTGATCTGGTCAAGGCGGCGCTGAAGAGACGAGCCGAGAGACAGCAGTTCCTGGGTACTTCACTGTCACTGTGGTCCAGTTACAGACCAGTTAGTGGAGGCCTGATGTACTGGTCCAGTTACAGACCAGTTAGTGGAGGCCGATGTACTGGCCCAGTTACAGACCAGTTAGTGGAGGTCCGATGTACTGGCCCAGTTACAGACCAGTTAGTGGAGACCGATGTACTGGTTCAGTTACAGACCAGTTAGTGGAGGCCGATGTACTGGTTCAGTTACAGACCAGTTAGTGGAGGCCCGATGTACTGGCCCAGTTACAGACCAGTTAGTGGAGACCGATGTACTGGTTCAGTTACAGACCAGTTAGTGGAGGCCCGATGTACTGGCCCAGTTACAGACCAGTTAGTGGAGGCCGATGTACTGGTTCAGTTACAGACCAGTTAGTGGAGGCCCGATGTACTGGCCCAGTTACAGACCAGTTAGTGGAGGCCCGATGTACTGGTTCAGTTACAGACCAGTTAGTGGAGGCCGATGTACTGGTTCAGTTACAGACCAGTTAGTGGAGACCGATGTACTGGCCCAGTTACAGACCAGTTAGTGGAGGCCCGATGTCCTCACAGGGAAGTCCGACACGAGCCAGCTGCGGTTTACTGTTACTGGGCAGAACTGTTGTGGAGAAAAACATTTATTTCATAAGGTTTTTTTTTTTTTTTGGTTTTTTTCTTCCACTTACAATTCTTTTACTGTAATGAAAAGTAGGATTTTTTTTATTTTTTTTTTTATTTTTTTTTATTTTTTTATTTTTTTTTAAATTAAAAATCTAAAGGATAAACAATACAGATGTATTTTTACAGCCATATGTGATCATATTTACCAGGGGTGCCAATGATTTTGTCCACAACTGTGAATATGTGCTGCGAGACTACAACAATGACAGCGGTGGGAAAACAGCAGTTCAGAAAGCATCAGATCATAATGTCACGTTTATTTATACAGCACTTTACACAATAGACAGATTTACAGTATTAGACATGAACAACAGTGGAAGTGTCTCTCCAGTGTGTTCATGCTTGCACTGGCATCTGACCTCGACGGGCTGAACAGGAGAAATCAACCAGAGAAGATTTACACCTCGAAGTAGGCGGAGCCTCAGAGCCACACCCACTTATCACATCATCATCACCACACGGACCAATGGGAGTTCAGAGCTAGTTTTGATAAGCTGTTGATAAATGATTTTGTTTGACATGACGTCACACCAGTTTGTTCTTCGGTTTCGCTTGAGGTACGTCGAGGTCGTAATAGTGGCGCTCGCCTTAGCAAGATTTTTCAGGACCCTTGAACGGACAGTCATCGTCCAGCCATCAGTTACTCACGTCATTCCAAACCCTTAAAAGTGACATATTATGCATCTATATAAATATAAATCTATGGTGTCCCCATAATTTAAGCTCATAATTCCAGATCATTTATTATAGCTTGTCAAATTTGCCCCTTTTTGGGTGTGAGCAAAAACACACCGTTCATGTGTGTGTCCCTTTAAATGCAAATTAGCTTTAGCTCCGCCTCCGTTCAGAAGACGGTCGAACACAAAGGAAGATATTTCTGATGAAACCTGAGCGATCTGTCCCTGCACTGAACGGCTGTCGTGTTCCTGTCCAGGTCGTACACGAGGATCTTTAGCGACGTTGGAGAGGCTAGTTCAGATCTTCCCAGAAGACATCAGCTTGAAGAACGACCTGGGCGTGGCACATCTGCTCCTGGGGGACAACAAGAGTGCCAAACGCGTGTACGAGGAGGTCAGAGGTCACTGTAATGTTATTAAGTCTCGCGATGTGATCAGTGCTTTACTAACTTCCTCCTCTCTGAAACTCCTCGTCAGGTTCTAGCGGCGGCTCCACATGATGGCTTTGCTAAAGTGCATTATGGGTTCATTCTGAAATCTGAGAACAAGATTGCGGAGAGCATACCGTACCTGAGGGTAATGCTAACGTCATGCCCAGAAATACGCAAACACATCGTCGCTGTCGCTAAACCTCGTATCTCCAGAAACGCTACTTTTCAGGAAGTGGAGAAAACAGTATTTTGTTAAGAAAGTGAGTGAAGAAAACACTGTTCTCACTCAGACAAGCAGTTCTTTATTTACCATTGCATTGCAAACAAGCAGAAACGCTGCAAAATGTGGGCGGAGTTATGAGGTTTGACTGACAGTCTGAGGAGCCAATGGAGTTACGAGGTTCAGTCACATGCTCTTTTTAATACTTTTCATCGGTTAGAGATTTGCAAAACCCAGAGACGGATGTAAAAGGTGATTACTAGTAATGATTTATGAAAAAGAAAATGAAAACAGCGAAATATGGAGATAAGAGGTTTCCGCCCGACAGCGACAGTTTATACAAACATGTTCTTCACAAATATTTTCTACATTTTGTGTGTGTGTGTGTGTTTGTATGTGTGTGGGTGTATGTATGCGTGTATATGTGTGTGTGTGAATGAATGTGTGTCTGTGTATATTTATGTGTGCGCGTGTGCATGCGTGTGTGTGTGCATGAATGTTTGTCTGTGTATATTTATGTGCGTGTGTTTGTGTGTGTCCGTGTGCGTGTATATGTGTGTATTTATGTGTGTGTGTTGTTGTGTGTGTGTGTGTGTGTGTGTGTGTATTTATGTGTGTGTGTGTGTGTGTATTTATGTGTATGTGTGCGCGTGCGTGTGTGTGTGTGTGTGTGTGTGCGGGTGTGTGTGTGTGTGTGCGTGTGTGTGTATGTGCGTGTGTGTGTATATATGTGTGTGTGTGTGTGTGTGTGGGTGTGTGCGTGCGTGTGCGTGCGTGCGTGTGCGTGTGTGTGAATGTGTGTATGTGCGTGTGTGTGTGTGTGTGTGTGTGTGTGTAGGAGGGTTTAGAGTCCGGAGAGCCAGGAACTGATGACGGGAGGTTTTACTTTCATCTCGGAGACGCTTTACAGAGAACGGGAGACGAGAGTGTAAGATGAAAGTGAAGTTAATCGGAGCGAGTTTGATCCTCCAGTCGTTGTATCTGGTGTATGTTGATGTGTGTGTGTGTGTGTGTGTGTATGTGTGTGTGTTCAGGCGTACGAGTGGTACGAGACGGGGCACCGGCGGGGTCACTTCGCCTCAGTGTGGCAGAGATCACTGTATAACGTCCCGGGACTCAGAGCTCAACCCTGGTGGACGCCGGAAGACACCGGATACACAGATCTCGTCAAGGTCACATGACACCGTCAAACTCAATCAGCCAATCACTCACTGAGCTCAGGTCACATGACACCGCTCAAACTCAATCAGCCAATCACTCGCTGAGCTCAGGTCACATGACACCGTCAAACTCAATCAGCCAATCACTCGCTGAGCTCAGGTCACATGACACCAGTCAAACTCAATCAGCCAATCACTCGCTGAGCTCAGGTCACATGACACCGCTCAAACTCAATCAGCCAATCACTCGCTGAGCTCAGGTCACATGACACCAGTCAAACTCAATCAGCCAGTCACTCGCTGAGCTCAGGTCACATGACACCGTCAAACTCAATCAGCCAATCACTCACTGAGCTCAGGTCACATGACACCAGTCAAACTCAATCAGCCAGTCACTCGCTGAGCTCAGGTCACATGACACCGTCAAACTCAATCAGCCAATCACTCACTGAGCTCAGGTCACATGACACCGCTCAAACTCAATCAGCCAATCACTCACTGAGCTCAGGTCACATGACACCGCTCAAACTCAATCAGCCAGTCACTCGCTGAGCTCAGGTCACATGACACCGGTCAAACTCAATCAGCCAGTCACTCGCTGAGCTCAGGTCACATGACACCGGTCAAACTCAATCAGCCAATCACTCGCTGAGCTCAGGTCACATGACACCGGTCAAACTCAATCAGCCAGTCACTCGCTGAGCTCAGGTCACATGACACCGGTCAAACTCAATCAGCCAATCACTCGCTGAGCTCAGGTCACATGACACCGGTCAAACTCAATCAGCCAATCACTCGCTGAGCTCAGGTCACTTCTGTTGAAGATTAGCAGATCGTCAGAAAAACATTTATTGTGAATTTAAGCGCATGTACGAGGTAATGATGATGTGAAAGTTTGAGAAAGACTAATTTATATAAGTTTACAAAGAGCTCAAAAGAAAACACGTAAGCTGAGTCATTTTAAAAGCTTGTTTTTATATGTATATTTATATTAATTTAAATGCAAGAGTGTGATATTGTGTATATGAATTAAAAATAATTATAAATCATGTAATGTAAATATATTAAATAATTAGCAGCAAAAGCTGAGGAATTCTCACTCTGTTTCTCAGTCTTTCACTGCTTGAATTTACAGCGAGAAAAAAAAGGGGCGTGGCTTTATTGCATCATGTGACTTTGCTCGCAGCTGATTGGTCCAGTTTGGGTTTGTGATCTCTAACCCAGAATAAAACCTGCTAAAATCGAATCCACCTTCTTGAGCGCGGAAAAAGTTTCCGAAAAGAGTTTTTCATTTAAGTTAGCATTATTTGAGTTTGTCAGAAAGGCCTTTATATCCTCTACTGGTTAATGTTTATTTGACCTCACGTGTCATAACCAAACTTGACCCGTAGTATTCATCATCACTATGACAATTTATATGCTTTTTTTCACAGTGTTTATGATTGGAACATATACTGTAATTACAGTGTAACCTCTGTGTGTGTGTGTCTCTCTGCTTATGTGTGTGTATGTGTCTCTCCTGTGTTCATTTGTGTGTTTGCAGGTGTTGGAACGAAACTGGTTGACCATTCGAGCTGAAGCGCTGTCAGTGTTGGACGGAGACAGCGGACAGTTTCTGCCAGAAGATGAAAATCTGAGAGAGAAAGGAGACTGGGGACAGTTTACACTCTGGCAGCAGGGTAATATATAATATATATATATATATATATATATATACAAACATACATTATTACTATATAATATGAACATTTAGCCTACATTTACCAACAAATTCCAGATATAATTACACTGGATTTAAATCCATCCTAGGGGTGGCGATATGACACAACATGAGTACGATATATCCAACAATATAGTTATTTTTGCTTTAAATGAGGTTTTTATCATATCAAAATATTTGATACCATATATTTTGAGAAATTGGACAAATTCTGATAGATTTCATAATTCTCGCCACCAATTTCAATATCACAAAAAAAACCTAATAACATTAAACAAACCTCTCAAGCTTACATGAAAAAACAGTGATAAAATAAGAACAAAGAAACTAATTACAAGGAATAGGACAAAAAAACTACAAAAGAACAAAGACACAAATGAAATCAACCGACCTGAAAAACTACGAGCACTAGAAATGAGAAGTACTACATAACTGTATAAACTGTACAAAAAACACTGCATAGTCTTCACCATGTACATTAAAATATGTTGATTCTTATGAAAGCTTCTGAAGTTATTCAGTCGAGAGCAGTGAGTGATTCTCTCTTCAACATTAATGACAGACGGCAGCAGGTTTATTAGGCTACTGTCACTTTAAGAGCGAATGCACTGATCTGATATACTGATACACGTGTGCTTTCTTTTTCTCCTCTTTACATTCACTTATGACATAACCTACTGTGTTTACGTGGATACTCACAAAGATGGGCATTTTCATAAGTGTGTGTATTTAACCGTTCAAGCCCAATAAGGTGTGTGTGTCGCTCAGAAAGCACACGTTTATACTGAAATTAGTTATTTCGCTATTTGTTGCACTTTAAACGGCAAGGCTTAAACGTGCATTAAATTAATAAGAAATGTATATAAACGCAGTCAGTTAGGGATTAAACAGACATCTGATATGTCATAATAGAGCAGTGCATGAGTGTGAATATGATCATCAATAATAATCAAACAGCTGATGAGAGAAATCACTGCGACACATTCAGATACTGAAAGCACTCTTTGTTTATTGCTTGTAATGTGTTTCTTTGTTCCTCTTTATTATTTACTATTTCCTTGTACGTTTTGAATACATTTTAATTGTGTGTATTTAACTGTTTAAGCCACATATGTACTACGTTTACTCTTATTAATCTGTTATTAAGGTTATTAGGCTGCTGTCACTTTAAGAGCGAATGCACTGATCTAATATACTGATACACATGTGCTTTCTTTCTCTCCTCTTTACATTCACTGATGAGATAACCCACTGTGTTTACAGGAATACTCACTAAGATGGACATGTTGACACATAAGTGTGTGTATTTAACCGATTAAGCCACATAATATGTACGTTTACTCTTTCTCAGGTCGAAAGACTGCTTCGGCATGTCGCAGTGTTCCTAAAACCTGTGCTTTGCTGGAACGTTACCCAGAAGCCACTGGCTGCAAAAGAGGACAGGTAAATCCGCAGAAATCAATTACTCTTCTTTTTTACAGTGCTCGTTTCTCACAAAGACAAACTGTTGCCTACTAATATAAATCCAGGAAATGTTCTCTTCCTCTTTTAGATCAAGTTTTCAGTGATGCGACCTGGAACTCATGTGTGGCCACACACTGGACCCACGAACTGTCGTCTGCGAATGCATCTCGGCCTCATCATTCCTCCTTCGGGCTGCAGGATCCGCTGTACAAACCAGACCAGGTCAGCTTTACACACTCATTAACACTGTAAAAACCAGACCAGGTCAGATTTACACACTCATTAACACCGGACAAACCAGACCAGGTCAGCTTTACACACTCATTAACACTGTACACACCAGACCAGGTCAGCTTTACACACTCATTAACACTGTACAAACCAGACCAGGTCAGCTTTACACACTCATTAACACTGTAAAAACCAGACCAGGTCAGATTTACACACTCATTAACACTGTACAAACCAGACCAGGTCAGCTTTACACACTCATTAACACTGTACAAACCAGACCAGGTCAGCTTTACACACTCATTAACACTGGACAAACCAGACCAGGTCAGCTTTACACACTCATTAACACTGGACAAACCAGACCAGGTCAGCTTTACACACTCATTAACACTGGACAAACCAGACCAGGTCAGCTTTACACACTCATTAACACTGTACAAACCAGACCAGGTCAGCTTTACACACTCATTAACACTGTACACACCAGACCAGGTCAGCTTTACACACTCATTAACACTGTACAAACCAGACCAGGTCAGCTTTACACACTCATTAACACTGGACAAACCAGACCAGGTCAGCTTTACACACTCATTAACACTGGACAAACCAGACCAGGTCAGCTTTACACACTCATTAACACTGTACACACCAGACCAGGTCAGCTTTACACACTCATTAACACTGTACAAACCAGACCAGGTCAGCTTTACACACTCATTAACACTGGACAAACCAGACCAGGTCAGCTTTACACACTCATTAACACTTTACAAACCAGACCAGGTCAGCTTTACACACTCATTAACACTGTACAAACCAGACCAGGTCAGCTTTACACACTCATTAACACTGCACAAACCAGACCAGGTCAGCTTTACACACTCATTAACACTGTACAAACCAGACCAGGTCAGCTTTACACACTCATTAACACTGTACAAACCAGACCAGGTCAGCTTTACACACTCATTAACACTTTACAAACCAGACCAGGTCAGCTTTACACACTCATTAACACTGTACAAACCAGACCAGGTCAGCTTTACACACTCATTAACACTGTACAAACCAGACCAGGTCAGCTTTACACACTCATTAACACTGTACAAACCAGACCAGGTCAGCTTTACACACTCATTAACACTGGACAAACCAGACCAGGTCAGCTTTACACACTCATTAACACTTTACAAACCAGACCAGGTCAGCTTTACACACTCATTAACACTGTACAAACCAGACCAGGTCAGCTTTACACACTCATTAACACTGTACAAACCAGACCAGGTCAGCTTTACACACTCATTAACACTGTACAAACCAGACCAGGTCAGCTTTACACACTCATTAACACTGTACAAACCAGACCAGGTCAGCTTTACACACTCATTAACACTGTACACACCAGACCAGGTCAGCTTTACACACTCATTAACGCTTTACACACTCATTAACACTGTACACACCAGACCAGGTCAGCTTTACACACTCATTAACACTGTACACACCAGACCAGGTCAGCTTTACACACTCATTAACACTGGACACACCAGACCAGGTCAGCTTTACACACTCATTAACACTGTACACACCAGACCAGGTCATCTTTACACACTCATTAACACTGTACAAACCAGACCAGGTCAGCTTTACACACTCATTAACACTGTACACACCAGACCAGGTCAGCTTTACACACTCATTAACACTGTACACACCAGACCAGGTCATCTTTACACACTCATTAACACTGTACAAACCAGACCAGGTCAGCTTTACACACTCATTAACACTGTACACACCAGACCAGGTCAGCTTTACACACTTATTAACACCGGACAAACCAGACCAGGTCAGCTTTACACACTCATTAACACTGTACACACCAGACCAGGTCAGCTTTACACACTCATTAACACTGGACAAACCAGACCAGGTCAGCTTTACACAATCATTAACACTGGACAAACCAGACCAGGTCAGCTTTACACACTCATTAACACTGGACAAACCAGACCAGGTCAGCTTTACACACTCATTAACACTGTACACACCAGACCAGGTCAGCTTTACACACTCATTAACACTGTACACACCAGACCAGGTCAGCTTTACACACTCATTAACACTGTACAAACCAGACCAGGTCAGCTTTACACAATCATTAACACTGGACAAACCAGACCAGGTCAGCTTTACACACTCATTAACACTGGACAAACCAGACCAGGTCAGCTTTACACACTCATTAACACTGGACACACCAGACCAGGTCAGCTTTACACAATCATTAACACTGGACAAACCAGACCAGGTCAGCTTTACACACTCATTAACACTGTACAAACCAGACCAGGTCAGCTTTACACACTCATTAACACTGTACAAACCAGACCAGGTCAGCTTTACACAATCATTAACACTGTACAC
Source organism: Squalius cephalus (assembly GCF_949319135.1). Lineage (NCBI taxonomy): Eukaryota > Metazoa > Chordata > Actinopteri > Cypriniformes > Leuciscidae > Squalius > Squalius cephalus. The sequence goes on along the minus strand of NC_137124.1, from coordinate 60,692,820 downwards.
ACCAGACCAGGTCAGCTTTACACACTCATTAACACTGGACAAACCAGACCAGGTCAGCTTTACACACTCATTAACACTGTACACACCAGACCAGGTCAGCTTTACACAATCATTAACACTGGACAAACCAGACCAGGTCAGCTTTACACACTCATTAACACTGTACACACCAGACCAGGTCAGCTTTACACACTCATTAACACTGGACAAACCAGACCAGGTCAGCTTTACACACTCATTAACACTGTACACACCAGACCAGGTCAGCTTTACACACTCATTAACACTGTACAAACCAGACCAGGTCAGCTTTACACACTCATTAACACTGTACAAACCAGACCAGGTCAGCTTTACACACTCATTAACACTGTACACACCAGACCAGGTCAGCTTTACACACTCATTAACACTGTACAAACCAGACCAGGTCAGCTTTACACACTCATTAACACCGGACAAACCAGACCAGGTCAGCTTTACACACTCATTAACACTACAAACCAGACCAGGTCAGCTTTACACACTCATTAACACTACAAACCAGACCAAGTCAGCTTTACACACTCATTAACACTGTACAAACCAGACCAGGTCAGCTTTACACACTCATTAACACTGTACAGACCAGACCAGGTCAGCTTTACACACTCATTAACACTGTACAAACCAGACCAGGTCAGCTTTACACACTCATTAACACTGTACAGACCAGACCAGGTCAGCTTTACACACTCATTAACACTTTACAAACCAGACCAGGTCAGCTTTACACACTCATTAACACTGTACAAACCAGACCAGGTCAGATTTACACACTCATTAACACTGTACAAACCAGACCAGGTCAGCTTTACACACTCATTAACACTGTACACACCAGACCAGGTCAGCTTTACACACTCATTAACACTGTACAGACCAGACCAGGTCAGCTTTACACACTCATTAACACTGGACAAACCAGACCAGGCCAGCTTTACACACTCATTAACACTGTACACACCAGACCAGGTCAGCTTTACACACTCATTAACACTGTACAAACCAGACCAGGTCAGCTTTACACACTCATTAACACTGTACAAACCAGACCAGGTCAGATTTACACACTCATTAACACTGTACAAACCAGACCAGGTCAGCTTTACACACTCATTAACACTGTACACACCAGACCAGGTCAGCTTTACACACTCATTAACACTGTACACACCAGACCAGGTCAGCTTTACACACTCATTAACACTGGACAAACCAGACCAGGCCAGCTTTACACACTCATTAACACTGTACACACCAGACCAGGTCAGATTTACACACTCATTAACACTGTACAAACCAGACCAGGTCAGCTTTACACACTCATTAACACTGTACAAACCAGACCAGGTCAGATTTACACACTCATTAACACTGTACAAACCAGACCAGGTCAGCTTTACACACTCATTAACACTGTACACACCAGACCAGGTCAGCTTTACACACTCATTAACACTGTACAGACCAGACCAGGTCAGCTTTACACACTCATTAACACTGTACACACCAGACCAGGTCAGCTTTACACACTCATTAACACTGTACAAACCAGACCAGGTCAGCTTTACACACTCATTAACACTGTACAGACCAGACCAGGTCAGCTTTACACACTCATTAACACTTTACAAACCAGACCAGGTCAGCTTTACACACTCATTAACACTGTACAAACCAGACCAGGTCAGATTTACACACTCATTAACACTGTACAAACCAGACCAGGTCAGCTTTACACACTCATTAACACTGTACACACCAGACCAGGTCAGCTTTACACACTCATTAACACTGTACACACCAGACCAGGTCAGCTTTACACACTCATTAACACTGGACAAACCAGACCAGGCCAGCTTTACACACTCATTAACACTGTACACACCAGACCAGGTCAGATTTACACACTCATTAACACTGTACAAACCAGACCAGGTCAGCTTTACACACTCATTAACACTGTACAAACCAGACCAGGTCAGCTTTACACACTCATTAACACTGTACACACCAGACCAGGTCAGCTTTACACACTCATTAACACTGGACAAACCAGACCAGGCCAGCTTTACACACTCATTAACACTGTACACACCAGACCAGGTCAGCTTTACACACTCATTAACACTGGACAAACCAGACCAGGTCAGCTTTACACACTCATTAACACTTTACAAACCAGACCAGGTCAGCTTTACACACTCATTAACACTACAAACCAGACCAGGTCAGCTTTACACACTCATTAACACTACAAACCAGACCAGGTCAGCTTTACACACTCATTAACACTACAAACCAGACCAGGTCAGCTTTACACACTCATTAACACTACAAACCAGACCAGGTCAGCTTTACACACTCATTAACACCGGACAAACCAGACCAGGTCAGCTTTACACACTCATTAACACTTTACAAACCAGACCATGTCAGCTTTACACACTCATTAACACCGGACAAACCAGACCAGGTCAGCTTTACACACTCATTAACACTTTACAAACCAGACCATGTCAGCTTTACACACTCATTAACACTGGACAAACCAGACCAGGTCAGCTTTACACACTCATTAACACCGGACAAACCAGACCAGGTCAGCTTTACACACTCATTAACACTGTACAAACCAGACCAGGTCAGCTTTACACACTCATTAACACTACAAACCAGACCAGGTCAGCTTTACACACTCATTAACACTGTACACACCAGACCAGGTCAGCTTTACACACTCATTAACACTGTAAAACCAGACCAGGTCAGCTTTACACACTCATTAACACTTTACAAACCAGACCAGGTCAGCTTTACACACTCATTAACACTGTACACACCAGACCAGGTCAGCTTTACACACTCATTAACACTGTACACACCAGACCAGGTCAGCTTTACACACTCATTAACACTGTACAAACCAGACCAGGTCAGCTTTACACACTCATTAACACTGTACACACCAGACCAGGTCAGCTTTACACACTCATTAACACTGTAAAACCAGACCAGGTCAGCTTTACACACTCATTAACACTTTACAAACCAGACCAGGTCAGCTTTACACACTCATTAACACTGTACACACCAGACCAGGTCAGCTTTACACACTCATTAACACTGTACACACCAGACCAGGTCAGCTTTACACACTCATTAACACTGTACAAACCAGACCAGGTCAACTTTACACACTCATTAACACTGTACACACCAGACCAGGTCAGCTTTACACACTCATTAACACTGGACAAACCAGACCAGGTCAACTTTACACACTCATTAACACTGCATTCATTACAATACTGGAGTTTTTAAATGTTTCAGCTTGTGTTGGGAGAATCGAAGCGTTTCAGAGCTTTGAATCAGTTGATTCGCTACATGATTTACTGTTTGGAAGCGCTGGCGTCCCCTGCTGGTCAGAACAATGCAAATGCAGCGAAAACTCAGTCAAAAGATCATGTTTTGCTGCATTTACACTGTTCTGACCAGCAGGGGACGCCAGCGCTTCCAAACAGTGAATCATGTAGCGAATCAACTGATTCAACTGATTTAAAGCTCTGAAACGCTTTTTCTCCCTACACTAGGGTCACGTGACTTTGGCAGTTCGAAGCAAAGGTTTCGAAGCTTCACAAAGCCTTTTTTCAGGGCCTACTATTGACAGGCTAAATGAACACTTACCAAGCAGCAAATGTGAATAAAAATTGGCGAGTGGATGAAACTTGGATAGTTTTTTTTAGGAATTAATGTGTGGGATGACTCAATGTATTCAGTGACTGTTGATCGTGTTTCAGGGAGTGGGAAGAAGGAAAAGTATTAATATTTGACGACTCGTTCGAGCATGAAGTCTGGCAGGAGGCAGAAACATTCAGACTCATCTTCATCGTGGACGTTTGGCACCCCGAGCTCAGCCAATCACAGAGGCAGACTCTCTCACCCATATAGAGGATGACAGCCAATCACAGACCTCGAAGAGCAGGTCAACAGCCAATCACAGAGACAGACTCTCTCACCCATATAGAGGATAACAGCCAATCACAGACCTCGAAGAGCAGGTCAACAGCCAATCAGAGCGCTCTCTGCAGTTTTCATAAACCACAGACTTCCAAGGCAATGTGAATGTATAAGTTCTATGAATCATATTGTTTTGAGTTGTGCGTAACATGAGAACATAATCACCTAATATCCAAGATCTTAATTTTGTAAAGCAAATATGATTTGAAATCATGTTTCAGAAGGATGTGTTTTTTAGGGCTCAACAGTAATATTAAAGACAGATTTATAGATCATGTGAGATTGAAGGGTTAATTTACACAGTTATGGGAGAATTAAGAGATCAGAATATGAGAAAGTTGCTTTTGCTGTTTCTAACAGAAAAACTGAGAATTAAGTCACTTTTTTTTATAAAGTTATAGATATGATTGAGCATTGCACTGTATGTTGTGGGTCAAAGTTTGTGTATGTGTGAATATGAATACATAAATGATCATTAAGAGATAAAAACATCATCACTTCGTGCCTTTTCCCACCGTAGAAACTATTAAGGTCAAGAATGAGTCAAAATAAGTGAATATGACACTGTATTTTGCATTGCATTTCTTTATTTTTCTGGGAATGTTTTCATCAGGGCACATGTTTTATTAACACTACAGATTCTACATGATTTTTTGTTTTGTTTATGTACATGTTTGTTTACATGGCAAATGTTTGTTGTGTGTGTTGATTGTGAATTATTAAATTCTGAAAAAACATCCTCTCCATTATAATTCAGTTTGATTGATCCTCTCCACGTCACAGTAGAGCAGTTTCAATTTGTAAATTAAATTAAATTAAATAATAATAATGAAATAAATCCAGATTTCCCTAATCAAAGTAATACAGCTGTTCAAAGGCATTGAGTGTTGCAGTGTACTCCGGTTTATAGTTGTAGATCAAGGCTTTCCTCTCCTCCGTCACACTGGGGAAACTGTGCAAACTCTTCCTCGCTGTAAAACAAAGTTATTATTCATAATGTGTTCATTCATTCATTAGACGAGGCAAACACTGTCAATTTTGAGATTTTGTGGCTTCTCATAACGTGTTTTTCAGACGAGTGGACAGAAAACATCCAGAATACACTTTTAACTGCATCTTTTAGTTCATTTTATCAAATATATTTGTCTGTCATCGCTATTTGTGCTCGGTGTGAATACGCAGGACACAAGAAGTAATTCGTTTTTTTTTTTTTTCACTTTTACTCAGGACATGCTAGCTGGCAACAAAGGATTCCATTCATTATGCTAAGCTAAGCTATCGGCGGCGCTGCCAAACTAAAACAATGCATGCACTGAGACAAAAATGCGTTTGCCCACCGATCTAAATGTAGGAAAGACGGAGAATAAGCCCTATTTAATAAAACAGTGGAGTGTTCCTTTAAAGGAAGCAAACGGTAAATGAATATAATAAGCAGCGAGTAAACGCAGATTGAGTGTGATACCCTCGCTGATGAAGAAGTGTGTGTTGTAGAGACACAGATTGAGTGTGATACCCTCGCTGATGAAGAAGTGTGTGTTGTAGAGACACAGATTGAGTGTGATACCCTCGCTGATGAAGAAGTGTGTGTTGTAGAGACACAGATTGAGTGTGATACCCTCGCTGATGAAGAAGTGTGTGTTGTAGAGACACAGATTGAGTGTGATACCCTCGCTGATGAAGAAGTGTGCGGTGTAGAAGCCGGTCTCAATGGCTCGGCCCGAGTGCGGGATATACCGACGTCTCCACTCAAACGCGTTTTTCTCCGGATGCCATTGAGTTGCGTAGATGGGGAAATCATACGCTGTGAAAACACACGAGAGATGGTCGTGAAAACAACATCATATCTGCTATATATTCTATAAAGGCGCAGAAAACACACGACACACACTACCAGTCAAACGTTTGGGATCTGTACGATTTTAAAGGGGGGGTACAATGGTGTTTCATGTATTCAGAGTTGTTTACAGTGTTAAAGAGATGGATTCTCATGCTAAACATGGGCAAAGTTTAAAAAAAATATTTTGGACGAATAACGGAGAATTTCTGTGACGAAAATCTTACTTCCGGGTTGGTACAAGTTTCGGCTGGGTTTTTTTTTTATCGTGGATCTAATGACGTAGATAAGAGTGGAGCTCCTTATATGAGCATTTCTCTCGGAAAAGCGCGCCCGCGCACACGTCGACCAGAGAGGAGAGTGAGACCGCGCACATCAACGCGCTTCAACAGGAAATCATCGGCGCCAGCGCTGCATAGGATTTGTTCAAGAATGTCTCCAAAAAAGTGTGTTTTTGGATGTGAGGGAAAGCTTACCGTGTCCAGCTTTCCAAAGAACCCAGTGTTACAGGAACAGTGGATGCAGTTTGTTTTTCCGGGGCAGCAACGGAGTGTAGGAAGTGCGGTTGTGTGTTCTGGTCATTTCGACGAATGTTTTATTAACAAGGCCTCGACGCTGGATTTGCAAATCGTTTGCTATTAAAACGTGGAGCGGTCCCAGTGATAAAAGACCCCATTCATGTAAGTACAACTGGATCAGATTTCTGTCTTTTGCTGGAAATCAAGCACTACCGCTTGACTCTATAGCTCCGCCTCCAGGACTTCGGCTTTTTCCGGAGAGAATCGGAAAGCTGTATTTTTCTATTATAAATATAATAAAACTAAACACTTTTTTGAGATATTAAGGATGCACTACTACTCTATAGGTACTCAAGATTAACATGAGATTAGGTGAAACTGTGCATGTTATGTACCCTTTAATGTTTTTTTAAAGAAGTTTCTTCTGCTCATGAGGGCTGCATTTATTGGATTAAAATTTTTTTTTTAAAATATTATGACAATTAAAAATAACTGTTTTCTATATATATAGTAAAGTGTAATTTATTCCTGTGATCAAAGCTGAATTTCAGCCCATTAAAATGCAAGCAGGGTTAATGCAATGCATATTTTTTCAAGTAGTGCAATTCAACACGCTTTTTAGTTTCAGAAACATTTGTCATTATTTTACTTCCATGGACTTCTTTTAAAAAGATAAAAAATCTAACCGATCCCAAACTTTTGACTGGTGAAGAGAAGAATATATCTCTGATTATTATAATTATTTCACTCACCTTCCATTGTGGACACAAACTCGTTCTGTCCGTCAGAGTTTGTGCTCAAAACCCTGTAGAAGCTCTTCAGTTTCTCACTCTTATTGAAGCTCTGAAATAAACATTTCACTTCATCCAGCAAAAATTAAAAATAGTTTGACTGTTATACAGTAGGGGGCGCTGTTCATACACAATTAAATGAGATGCTCATCGGTCATTTTTGACGGAATGATACAAAACTTGCTAAAGGTTTTGGCACTTGTTATGTGAACACAAAACAACACTCATGGACATGATTCGAACAGGTTAAATGGTCTGTAAAACTACAGTCACACTTGTGCTCCTCGCGGTCAAACATGAGCGCATTATAAACGAATGAGACGAGTTTCCTCTAGTGGAAGCGTTTGGTACTGCAGCCGAACACACTCTCACTGAAAGCTCATTTACTGGGAGATCAACCTCAAATTTTGAAAGCAACTTGTTAAGATTTATGGCTTTGATTTTCTCTCAGTTTTAGAGTAAAACATGTTTTTGAAAATACATATTTCATATAAAAAATTTAAATAGTATTTTTTGCATTTTTCATAACCATAAACATAAAATTCTGTAACTTTTTGCAATAATGTGCCAGGTGTCGTCTATGAAAAGATATCAAACTTAAGTCTGTGCTTTAAAGCATTCAAGATTTACCAGTTTAAGTTAAAAATTAAATTTTCAGGTCTGTGCTCAAAAAGTGAATAAACGGATTATAAATACAGTGTAAATATAATTTAGTACCATAAAATCCCCTAAAAATACTAAATATTATATTAAACATTATCGAACTAAAATATAATACTATAGTAATCTTTTAGTTATGACTGCCTTTCTGTTAATGTCCAACAGGCGGAGGACAACATTCACTACAGAGATATAATTATACAACATGCAAAAAGTAGTCAAAACACATCTCTGCCCTACAGACAAAAGGCAGTAACTTTATTTTTGGGCAAAAATTAGTTATTGATATTTTTGGGTTAAAGGAAAATGATGTTTGAGATGGCTTTAAAAACGCAGATGTCAAGGCTGTTTTTTTTGTTTTGTTTGTCTATTGCATCTTTTGTGTTACACAATTTCTTACCTTGAAGAAATCGTGTAACACCAAAGATGCAATAGACAAACAAATTAGATAGATCACAGTCTACTTCATTTAGCTAGCTAGCAGTCAATAGCATAAATAGGCTAGTCAGCTATCCAACGAATAAGCTATCAAACTGCTCCATATAAGCAATTGTAAATCATCCAAAATAAATGCCATGATCACTAGATTTTATACAGGAGTTAGTCTAATGATTTTGTAAATGGTGATTTAAACGGGAGGCTCAATGTTTACACTATATGGAACGTGTTTGTCCGTTCAGGGCCACTGTAGAAACATGTCGATGTAAGCGGACCCACGGTGTGTGTAGAGAGAAATGCTCATTCTAAGCTAATAAAAACATAACGGTTCATTAAATAAGGTCTTTATACACCACTGAAAACATAGTTATGAATATCATATTGCATTTCTGTCAACAGATCCTCCTGAATATTACACACTGCACCTTTAATCAGAAGCCAGAGATGAAGGGTTATCAGCTGAATGGTGAAGAGTAATGATTGTTACCTCAGTCGTAATACTCCACTTATGAGAGTTTACTGTGAGCCGTTCGGTTGCCAGAGATTTCAGAAGCTCCTCTGGAAACTCTCTGAACAGTCGACCGTCTCTGACATCTAAACCGCATCGGATGAAACCAGCACTTTTATTTATGCATTTATCATGATAACATCAAGACTTAATAAGCTCACTTATTTGGAAACCAAAAATATTAATCACTTTTCTGAGTAATTAATACTAGCCGCACTGCAGCGGTACCATACCATGGTAATAACGTACTGACGCAACCTCGGTTCCCTGAGAGTAACGGGAACGAGTATTGCGTCTGCTAGACACTATGGGAACCCATTTCAAAACGCCGTGCTATTAGCTGACGACTTCGCTCTGAACTACCGTCTGGGGCTGTGGAGCCCGAGGGTCAGTGCATCCCTGTTCTTTGAAAAGAATGTTGGGCCGTGAGAGTTGTCTTCTGAGGCGAAGAGGTCGACCTCTGCCCTCCCGAAGACACTCCAGATCACAAGAACCGTCTGAGGGTGGAGAGACCATTCCTCAGGGGGAACGTTGTCTCGAGATAGCATATCTGCACCCTGGTTCAGTATGCCCAGTACATGCGCTGCTCTTAGCGAGCGCAGGTTGGCGTGTGCCCATAAAATGAGCTGTTTGGCCAAGGTGTACAGGTTGTTCGACCTGAGACCACCCTGGCGATTTATATAGGACACCACTGCCATATTGTCCATCTGGACAAAGACATGGTGTCCCGCCAGCTTCGGGAGGAAGGTTTTTAGGGCTAGAAAGACTGTTCTCATTTCGAGGCAGTATATATATAGGTGCTTCTCCGAGCTCGACCAGAGGCCAGAGGTTGGCCTGCCCTCGTACAGAACCCCCCAACCTAGGTTAGAGGCGTCCGTCGAAATCACCTTCCTCCTCGAGACTAGACCTATGCTTACACCAGACTGGTACCAGCTGGTGTCTTTCCAAGGGGCCAGGGCTTTGATACAGCCGTGGTTTACCCTGATGAGTAAGTGGCCGAACGGCCACGCATGAGCCGGGACTCAGGGCTTCAGCCAGCGCTGAAGGGGGTGCATTTGCAGTAGGCCTAATTGGAGTACTGACGATGCGGAGGCCATAAGGCCCAGTGCTCTTTGAAACGTTCTGAGGGGCAGGTAAGAGCCCGCTTTGAACGAAGCTGCTAGCTGTTGAATGGAGAGAGCACGGTCTGGCATGAGCTCTCATCTGAACAGAGTTGATTACTGTTCCCAGCAAGGTTATACGCTGGATGGGGGACAGTACACTCTTGGAGAAGTTGATCCTGAGCCCAAGGCATTCTAGATGGCTGAGGAGCCAGGACCTGTGGGTTTGTAACTCGGCCTCCGATTGGGCCAGAACAAGCCAATCGTCGAGGTAGTTCAGAGTGCGCATTCCCCGCTGTCTCAGGGGGGAGAAAGCTGTATCCATGCATTTCATAAACGTACGAGGTACCAGTGACAGTCCGAATGGTAGGACTGTGTACTGATAAGCCCACCCCTCGAATGCGAATCTCAAGAATGGCCTGTGATGGGGGGGCTATCTGGATGTGAAAGTAAGCATCTTTCAGATTCACTGACAAAAAACAGTCTCCTGGGTGAATCTGCACGAGAATTTTTTTGGTTGTTAGCATTGTTCTAGCCTTGTTCAGGTTGTTAGCATTGTTCTAGCCTTGTTCAGGTGTCTGAGATCGAGAATAGGCCGCCATCTTTTTTTGGGACGAGGAAGTAACGGTTGTAAAAGCCTGACTCGCTTTGTGATGGGGAACCGTCTCGACAGCTCCTTTCGCTATTAGATTTGACACTTCGGTGCGGAGAACATGAGCCACGTTGCTCCTTACCAATGTTTCGACCACGGCATGAAGCGCGGAGGTCTGGAGCGAATTGGAGCGAGTAACCTCGTTTTACCGTGTTCAGAACCCATTTTGACACATTGGGGATGGCTTCCCAGGCCTTGGCCCGAGTGACTAGGGGCTGAATGAAGTCTAGGGACGGACCGCCGTGCGTCAGGGTCCCGGTCACCCAGGTGTTTCGAAGAGGAAAAGAGCTCTTTTTCTGAAAATGTTTGTGTTTTATTTTTGTCGCAGTTGAAACAGCGTTTGTTTGCAAGGGTGCGTGAACTGAAACAGGCCCGTAGGTTGCAATTGGAACATTTCCAGACGCTAAAGAGGGGGCTGGGGGAGGCACATGAGCTCTCTTCAGGGGTGGTCCGGCCACAGCGAGACTTAACCCCTTTCTATTTCTTCCTGTCCTTGGACTAGGAAGGCTTCCGAGGCTCAGGGTCCAGCATAACTTTAGACCGGGGGCCCTGGCGTTGCGGGAACGGGAAGCTCTTAGCTGGCCATGGGCGTCGATTGGTTTCAGCCGCTGGACGGGGCTGAGAAACCGGCGGCGTTGCTTTGGCTGGCTGTGGGGTCGGCGAGTTCTTCGGGCGACCTGAGGCCGAACTGGAACGTTTAGGCAAGAAGTGTCGCATGGTCTGTGGCGCTGCGCAGATCCTTGAAGGCCGTGGGGTCCGGTCTAGACTCGTCCAAGGAGCGGAGGAGTTTTACCTGGAACACTTGCAGGACCACCATAGTGTGCAGGACTGAGGCAGCTTGACCAGCGGAAGTGTAGGCTCGGCCGGTGAGAGCTGAAGTGGTCCTGCATGGCTTAGATGGATGCGTCACTTTAGACCTCCATCCGATGTGCAGCCACTGCTTCCTCTAGGGGGGGCAGTTTTTCATACCCCTTTTCCTCGGCGCCGTCAAGGGTTGAGAGCGCTGCAGAGGCTGAAGTGCGTAGGTGGGCCGAGTAGGGTGCGCGCCATGACTCCACGTCGAGGCGGCTTCTAGTTGGCTCTTCTGGTTCAGTTCCCGCAGCCCAGCCAATCAGCACGCTATACAGCTCTGCACTGTGCTGGCTGTGCAGCTGCACTGCGTTTTAAATTAACACTTCAATATTCCCGAGAAAATTAGTTTTCCCATAGTGTCTAGCAGATGCAATACGAGTGAACCATTCTCGAAAGGGAACTTCACAGTACGTCATTGAGTAACAAGTAATCCATTTTTGTGAAATGTATCACTGGTAGTAAACTGATAATAAACATTAACCATCATGTAACTTTATCCAGTGTTCTTCTTACCGTCAGTGAAGTTCAGGGGCAGAGCGACTCCTCTAGTGTTTGTCTGGGAAAGGAGCGACTCGCCGCTGGTTAGCAGTGTGAGCATCTCGAACCCTAAACAGGTTCCCCATACTGGGAAATAATCCCCCTTTGAATTGGCCTGTTAACACACAGAGATACTGTAGGGATGCACCGATATTAAAATTTTGGCCGATACGATACTTTATGGGCCCTATTTTAACAATCTGAAATGCAAGTATCAAACGCGAAACGCAAGTAACTTTGTGGGCGGGTCTCGCAAATCTAAAATGTGTTGGTCTGAAGTCGCTTCATTACTCATAGGTGTGGTTTGGGCGTAACGTAAAATAAACCAATCAGAGCGACATCTCACATTCCCTTTAAGAGCAGGCGCGCTTGTTCCATGGCGGATTGCTATTATAACGGCGGATTTGCCAGGAGCGGTTCACAGCCGAGGAGACCGACGCTCTCGTCAGGGCCGTAAAACACAGAGAAGTGGCATTGGGGATGGAGAAACACACCCAGATCAGCTTCGCTTAAACAGGCGTATGATAATTTGGGCAAATGTGTAAGCTAGATTTATGCCTATTCTTTCACATCTTCATGGACACAACAATGATTTCCCAAGTGTGGAATATTTTTCCTTGTAATAATGTATGATTTGCAGAAATTAAAACTGCTGCGTCTGTGTGTAGATGAGAGAATCAAAGTGTGTGTGCGTTGTGCACACGCTACATTATGGCCAAGCATGCGCCCTTAAAATAGCATCTGAATAACGCGCCGCTGACTTTAGTCGAGGTTTCTCCTGGTCAGTGGCGGAATTGTTTTCTGAAACTGCAAAATAGCACCAGGGAACGTTTGCACCGGAACACGCCTCCTCTTTTCCCTGAACCGCCCCGGGAGCGCAAGTTCATTCCCTAATTTACCGATGTGCGTCTGTGGAGGGAAAAGTCCGCTGTGCGTCGGGTGAGAAATAGGAATGAGACATGCGTCGCTGTACAAAGTCAATTGTGCTGGGAGCGAGATAGGGGCCCTGAATTTGAAAGCCGATAACCGATATATTGGCTGAGAAATCTAATTAAAAATTTTTGTATAATTTTTTAAAACAAAAGTCTCACCATTAATATCCATGTATCAAACACACAATTATAATGTTCTCATGATAATTTTATGTAGCCAATATGACACACTTTGCGCATGTTTTCCTTTTTTGATTCCAATCATATTTCAAGCAACAGTGCGCATCTGAAGCGTCTCAGCTGAAGGAAATCATTTTTTATTATAAATATAAAAATATATTTTCAGCCTATATATCGTGCATCGCTAGATACTGCAATGAAAAATTAAAATACCACAACATTTTATATTGCATATACATAGTGCAAAATTGACACAGACCTCGAGAGCGAGCCTGTAGAAAATGGTGGCGGTTTTGGAATATCCGGATGATTGTAAACTGGCTCCGCCTCCAGGGATCAGGACTCTAGAGAGAGAGGAAATATACTGTATTTATTAATTATTATTTTTTAATTGTGATATATTTATGTATAATATGGAAATGTTTTCCCCTTTTATGTATCTATATGTTTCTATATATGTCTGTTGCTTTGCCAATATTGTGCTATTTCATGCCAATAAAGCTCATCTGAATTGAATTGAGAAAGAGAGAGAGAGAGAGAGGGGGGGGGGGGGGGGGGGGGGGGTTCGTACAGAAACTGTAAAAAGAAATTCCAGGACTTTTCAAGCACTACTTTTTTGGTTTTCAAGGACCTCAATCAGAGATCGCACTTATAAAACAATATCTTTAGGAATTTGTAAACTCAAATTACATACATAAGGTATCCAAAATACAACGTATTTAATAATATATATTAAATACAAAGTTTATAATGCCTATTATTGTTCAATAAATAATATTTTATATTATAATGTTAGCGTACTTGGTATCGAAAACACGTCTGATGGGGGTTTATCAGTGTTAATATTGCCTGAAAAGATTGTATTTGTGTTTAAAAAATAAATAAAAAAATCATACATATTGTATTTAAATAAGTCAAGCACTTTTCAAGAACCTTTTTGTAAATATGGCTGTTTTCAAGGGTTTTCCAGGAAAAACTCAAATTCAAGTACTTTAAGCACGTTGTACGAACCCTGGAGAGAGTCTCCGATTCCTCACTGTAATCACGTCTTTAACACAGATTTACATTATAACAGATTTACTCACCCATTTATGGAGTTAAACAGCCTTTTGTACTCATCCTCAGTCCTGTTGATCCTACAGAACATTAAAATAAACTACATGAGAAACTTCAGTGCTGATTCAGTAACTGATCAGAGTATAGCCTACTACAATACAGTCGCCATTAGTGCAGGTTACGACCAAAACGCAAATGAAATAACCTTATAATTTGCAGCAAACGACCTGAACAACACGGGCTGCGTCCCAAATCACACACTCTCTTGAGCAGTCATTTAAAAAGTATGTTTTTATGAAATATATTATGAATAAATACTACATTTGTTATGTTGTCATAATCATGTGACTTCACTGTTATTTATAAATGCTCTCCCGTGGCCTCATGGGATAGTAAAGTGTCCATCATACACACACTTCAGAATCTCACTAGTAGGTTTTTATGAGTACTGTGAATTCACACACACTGATTTTTGCCTGTATATAGTACTGGGGAAGTATGTGATTTCGGAATAGGGCTGCACGATTTGGGGAAAATATCATATTGCGATTATTGAGGTCAATATTGCGATATAATAATGAGTCAACTTGCTTGGTTCTCAGGGAAATTGCACAGATTAGTGATAATGTGGAAATTAACTCTCAACTCAACTCTCAAATTGAGTTCTCAACTCAAACTAGCAAAGACAACTAAATGCAGTGTTTTCGAATTAAAATGATATTTTTTACAAAATTAAATATGACATCTTTGCATTACTGCAAACTTGTTATTGTCTCAATAGTACAATAGGATAAAATAAATAGAATAATAAATAAGAACATTTGTATGCTCATGAAAATAAGATATTTTGAGTTGAGATTTTTTTTTCTTGAGAAAAATTAACATTCTGTACCTAATATTAATTTTATAATAAAAACAGTAGCCTGCCAGTTATTTTAACATGTTGTCACTAAACTTAACAAAATTCTGTTTAGTTACCAAATGTTTTGACAATCACACAGATGAGTTTATAAAGCATATGTTACATCATGCTTAAATGTCTGTTTATCTCGACAGAATGTTCAAAATCTTATTTTCATGAGCATACAAATGTTCTTATTTATTATTCTATTTATTTTATCCTATTGTTGTCACAGTGTCTGGTTTGTGTTCCCTGGGTCACCACTAGATGTCCACCTTCCCCACGGTGTCTGTCACATTCTTGAACTACGTTCCCCACGATCCTTGTCTCATCATTGCACTCAGCTGTCCCTTTTCACTCATCATTGCACGCAGCTGTTTCCCATTACATTGTTTAGTTCTGTGTATAAATACCCTGTCTGTTTTAGTCCTTGTCACGGAGTCATTGTGGTATGTCACTTACACTTCTTGAAGTCTGTTTCCTGGTTTGAGTTTGTTTTGTTCCTTGTTTGTTTATTTTGTTATTGGACTGCTAACATGGATTTTGACCCCTGCATGGATGACGACGAATTGGATTGCCCTACAAATAAAAGTGTTGTATTTGGATCCACCTGTTTCTCTCCCTTTCCTTGGTGTGTGGATCGTGACAGAATGACTCCGTCATACAATGGATCCAGCAACACGAACATTTTGCAGGGCCTTGCTTTATGGGCCCGCCAGACCGAAGAGGCCATGGAGCTGAATTCCCCTAAGCACCCTTCGCCGTTAATTCCGTCCAGCTCAGAACCTGCACGTTATCATCGGAAACAGAGGAGGAGAAGGAAGACCTCCTCCGTGACTGTTCCGGTGGTCCCGAGTCCGGTGGTCCCAGTTCCAGTGGTCCCAGTTCCGGTGGTCCCGAGTCCGGTGGTCCCAGTTCCGGTGGTCCCAGTTCCGGTGGTCCCAGTTCCGGTGGTCCCGAGTCCGGTGGTCCCGGGTTCGGTGGTCCGGAGGCGGAGGAGGAGGAGGAGGAAGATTTCCTGCCTCCCCAATGGCCCGGAGGCCGTTCCCTCCGAGCAGCCCGCTGTCATCCCTGAGATCGTCTCGGAGCCGCCCACCATCAGTCCTGCCACGGCCAAGAGAGTGGTCTTTCTTTTTTATGCAGTGGCGGTACTGCAGGCGTGGAGGAAGCACGGGACGTCTGCCGATCCAGAGACTGTTCCTGAGCCTGTGTCTTCGGACAAGAGGGCCGCCGCCGAGAGTGTTCACATCACGTCTGCCGAGCCTGTGTCTTCCGACAAGATGGTCGCTGCCGAGCTTGTTCACGTCACGCCTGCCGAGCATGTGTCTTCGGACAAGATGGCCGCCACAGAGACTGTTCACGTCACGTCTGCCGAGCATGTCTTCGGACAAGATGGCCGCCGCCGAGCCGGTGGTGTCTGTTCCAGTTCCTGAGCCGGTGGTGTCTGTTCCAGTTCCTGAGCCGGTGGTGTCTGTTCCAGTTCCTGAGCCGGTGGTGTCTGTTCCTGAGCCGGTGGTGTCGGTTCCAGTTCCTGAGCCGGTGGTGTCTGTTCCAGTTCCTGAGCCGGTGGTGTCTGTTCCAGTGCCTGAGCCGGTGGTGTCTGTTCCAGTTCCTGAGCCGGTGGTGTCTGTTCCAGTGCCTGAGCCGGTGGGGTCTGTTCCAGTGCCTGTGCCGGTGGTGTCTGTTCCAGTGCCTGAGCCGGTGGTGTCTGTTCCAGTTCCTGAGCCGGTTGTGTCGGTTCCAGTGCCTGAGCCGGTGGTGTCTGTTCCAGTGCCTGAGCCGGTTGTGTCGGTTCCAGTGCCTGAGCCGGTGGTGTCTGTTCCAGTGCCTGAGCCGGTGGTGTCTGTTCCAGTTCCTGAGCCGGTGGTGTCTGTTCCAGTTCCTGAGCCGGTGGTGTCTGTTCCAGTTCCTGAGCCGGTGGTGTCTGTTCCTGAGCCGGTGGTGTCGGTTCCAGTTCCTGAGCCGGTGGTGTCTGTTCCAGTTCCTGAGCCGGTGGTGTCTGTTCCAGTTCCTGAGCCGGTGGTGTCTGTTCCAGTTCCTGAGCCGGTGGTGTCTGTTCCAGTGCCTGAGCCGGTGGTGTCTGTTCCAGTTCCTGAGCCGGTGGTGTCTGTTCCAGTGCCTGAGCCGGTGGGGTCTGTTCCAGTGCCTGTGCCGGTGGTGTCTGTTCCAGTGCCTGAGCCGGTGGTGTCTGTTCCAGTGCCTGAGCCGGTGGTGTCTGTTCCAGTGCCTGAGCCGGTGGTGTCTGTTCCAGTTCCTGAGCCGGTTGTGTCGGTTCCAGTGCCTGAGCCGGTGGTGTCTGTTCCAGTTCCTGAGCCGGTTGTGTCGGTTCCAGTGCCTGAGCCGGGGTCTGTTCCAGTGCCTGAGCCGGTGGTGTCTGTTCCAGTGCCTGAGCCGGTGGTGTCTGTTCCAGTTCCTGAGCCGGTGGTGTCTGTTCCAGTTCCTGAGCCGGTGGTGTCTGTTCCAGTGCCTGAGCCGGTGGGGTCTGTTCCAGTGCCTGTGCCGGTGGTGTCTGTTCCAGTTCCTGAGCCGGTGGTGTCTGTTCCAGTGCCTGAGCCGGTGGTGTCTGTTCCAGTGCCTGAGCCGGTGGGGTCTGTTCCAGTGCCTGTGCCGGTGGTGTCTGTTCCAGTTCCTGAGCCGGTGGTGTCTGTTCCAGTTCCTGAGCCGGTGGTGTCTGTTCCAGTGCCTGAGCCGGTGGTGTCTGTTCCAGTTCCTGAGCCGGTGGTGTCTGTTCCAGTGCCTGAGCCGGTGGGGTCTGTTCCAGTGCCTGTGCCGGTGGTGTCTGTTCCAGTTCCTGAGCCGGTGGTGTCTGTTCCAGTGCCTGAGCCGGTGGTGTCTGTTCCAGTGCCTGAGCCGGTGGTGTCTGTTCCAGTGCCTGAGCCGGTGGTGTCTGTTCCAGTTCCTGAGCCGGTGGTGTCTGTTCCAGTGCCTGAGCCGGTGGTGTCTGTTCCAGTTCCTGAGCCGGTTGTGTCGGTTCCAGTGCCTGAGCCGGGGTCTGTTCCAGTGCCTGAGCCGGGGTCTGTTCCAGACAGCATTTTTATTGAATTTTGCAAATTGAGAGCACTTATTTGAAGGGGTGAGAGCTAGCACCGACACTCATCTCTTGTGGTATGTCCAGTAAAGGACGTCCAGGTGACAGGTCGTTTAGTTGTCCTGTCCTTCACAAAAAGCCTGTTAGCTAAGGTTACTTTACTGAGGTTGGCAAAGACACCATTACTGATGTTGCTGTTGGTCAAGTCCACGCACTCATTTAACTTATCCAAAACGAAATGGCTTCTGAGTGAGAGTCAACTTGCTGCGCGAGCATCATAAGGTCCTCCACAATTTTACCAACTACCTCCATTGTTTAAAATAAATCGGCGTCTGTTCAGGGCATCACCTCTTGACGGTCGACTGTGAGTGACGTCACGTCCCAACACGAACACACCCTATAGCATAATCCCACCCTTGACGCTGATTGACAGGTTTCCGTGTAAGGCATCGGAAATGGAAATACTAAGGGAATTGCGATTTCATTTGAGTTTTGGCTGGCTACATACGCGACGCTGAGAAAGTGAAAAAGCAGACGTGGTAATTGAAATTGCTATTTAAATATGACAGGGTCAAGACTCGTTAGATATGGGAAACACAGTTGCAAACGGACTTTTCCATTTGCATTTCCATTTTAAATTTGGCAGTCACTGTGCGTTCGCTTAAACGAAAATGCAAACGGTAATGCGCGATTTGCATTTGCGTTTGGATTGTCACATTTTATGCATCCGCAATTTGAAAACGCAATTGCAAATACAATTTGCAATTCCTTTTGAAAAATGTCCGGAAAATCATTCCATACATTACATTGTTTAGTTCTGTGTATAAATACCCTGTCTGTTTTAGTCCTTGTCACGGAGTCATTGTGGTATGTCACTTACACTTCTTGAAGTCTGTTTCCTGGTTTGAGTTTGTTTTGTTCCTTGTTTGTTTATTTTGTTATTGGACTGCTAACATGGATTTTGACCCCTGCATGGATGACGACGAATTGGATTGCCCTACAAATAAAAGTGTTGTATTTGGATCCACCTGTTTCTCTCCCTTTCCTTGGTGTGTGGATTGTGACAATTGTACTATTGAGACAATAACAAGTTTGCAGTAATGCAAAGATGTCATATTTAATTTTGTAAAAAATATCATTTTAATTCGAAAACACTGCATTTCCACATTATCACTAATCTGTGCAATTTCCTTGAGAACCAAGCAAGTTGACTCATGAAACCATTTGTTTATTAGGCCTATATTGCAATATTGACCTCAATAATCGCAATATGACATTTTCTCCAAATCGTGCAGCCCTAGTCGCAATGTTATTTTATATACCAAGAATAAAAGCCACATTTGGGAATATATTTTATAAAAAAATATATTTCTGTGATGACACCATTTTCTAAATTAAAAAGCTTCATGGTGAGGTTATGTGACAACAACGTAACATGATACTACTTATGAAATGTTTTATATAAACTTGTATTAAAACATGTACAAAATGTTTCTTCATTCATAATCTCACATCAGAAATATAACCTCGTTTATAAGCTGTTCACATGACTTAATCACTTGGCTTTAGTGTAATTTCTCAATGTAATGAGGAGGGAGGAGGGGGGGGGGGGGGTAATAAAGTAATCAATCAATCAATCAGTCAATCAATCAAAAACTCACATCACCGGAATCACGCGCGCGCCCGCGGACTCCAGGAACTTGACGTACGACGCCGCGATATACGCGTTTCTCTGAGGCGTCGCGTTAAACACGTCCTGCGCGAGAACACCTGGACAAGGGCAACAGGTTTAAAGTTCAAGTTTAAAGAGAATAACTTACAGTGGTTTAAAACTCTCATGCACAGTATTTAATACAACTTTTCAACTCACCGATTATTGGTCTATCGTTGGTTTTTATTGGTGCTCCGAAACGTTTAGAAAACACGGAATCGGTAAACGTGAGAAGACACGCGAGGTAGAAGAAGTGGATCATGTTTTATTTACCTTAGAAATGTTGCGCTTCCTCGCGAGACCTCACGTGACAGACAGACAGTTCCAGCTCGCTTCCGCGTTCGTGACGTCATGCGTGTTTTTATTCTAGCAATGCGCGTGCCAAAAGGAGAACTCAGTTCTGCATATTTCTTTAATCTTGAAAAACTACATTTTACCCTTTCAACAACTGAGAAATTATGTGTTGATGGCAAAATTGTTGTGATGGAGTTGTTCCTCATGAGGAAGTTTTTCCTGGATTTTTATAAAGCTTGTTTACCACTTTAAACAACATCTTTACAATACATTGGATAAATAACTTTATTACTAAGCCCGCATCTGGAATCTGATCCCTAATGTTATTTTTTCCAAACTTAAAACTCGTATTAACCTGTAATTATAACATAATGCAAATCCTATCAAATTATCTCTTCTCCATAGGCAAATGTTATTAGTTTGGTCCCTCATCTTTAATCACAATTCTACACCTCACTCTTATGATGTGGAATAATAAGGACCTGCTGTATAAACATAAATCTCTTTTCTTTGACAGTTGGTTTAAAAATGGAATTATTTTTTGTATCGCAACTTTTCAATCAAAATGGTTCAATTTGTAATTATTCTGAGTTCTCATAAAGCGTGAATTCCTGTCACTGAAAAAACAATGAGTCAAATTTACTTAATTTTTCTATTTTTTAAGTAAATTTCACATACGGAATTAAGTAATCTCTACTTAACTAAGTTAAGTGAAAGTATCAAAAAAAGTCAGTAATTTTAACTTGGCTTGTATAATGTTGAGTAATATCTATTTAGTTGAAGATTCCTTTGGAATATATTTCACTCAAACAATAAATATTGAATATAATCACACTTTTAAAACATATGCTTTACTTACATCATTGAAATGAAACAATAGATATTGTGTGAGACAGCATATATTCATATCTGAAGTTATGCATGTGAACACAATACTTGGATAACACACAATAACAGTGACATTTGATGGATCGTTTTGGTGTTTGAATGTGTCATTTTGAGTAGAAAATAAACTCCAAATGTCACAAAATGGCAAGTTCCTGATCTAACAACAACAGCAGTGATGAGACAGCGTAAACACAGCTGGAGAAATCAGCCTCGTTAATTATTCATGCCCCGGTGCATGATGGGAACACCAGTATCAGAAAAGTTGAGTAATTTTACTTCATTTTATGTTGATATTTACGCTTTCATTTCTAACTTGAATTGAGTTCTAATTTTTTTATTCTTGTCTGAACTAACTTCTTCATGTAAATTACATGGTTTTTTCTGTAGTGTTTACTTCACCACAGAATGATCTTTATCAGAGAGTTTCAGTTGTGGCTGATGCAATGCAGGGTTTCTTTCTTTCATCTTTCTTTCATCTTTCTTTCATCTTTCTTTCATCTCTTTGCCGCTCAGTGGATCTGTGTAAACATGCCTTTCTTCATCTCAGTCAAAAAACAATAAGAAAACTGGAGCCTTGTTTCAGGAGGAGTCTGTAAATGCCATGTGGAACTGGTTTTGTAAGTGCAGATTTAGCAGCACAGTCCTGTAAAACCGACAGTACAATACCGTATAATTCATTACAGCAGAAACAGACCCAATAACAAAATACAGTAAAATACAGTAAAGTACTGTTGTGTAGTTTACAGTACTGATCTTGTGTACTGTAAATCGGAATACAGTAACTATGGCAACCATGTAATACTGTAAAAACACAAGAAAACCGTTAACAGTGACATTCCCTGGGAAAGGTTCGGACATTACCTCACAAATACCGGAAAACAAAACGAGAGAAATGACCTTTAAGTTCATTCATAGGTTTTACCCAGAAACAGTAAGTTATGGAAGCTTGTTTCCGCCACAGAATAAAACATTTTAAAAGATAATTGTGACTTTATTTCTCAGAATTGCGACTTTATATCACGCAATTCTGACTTTCTGACATCTTTTCTCAGAATTGTGAGATATAAAGTCCAATTCTAAGGAAAAAAAAAAAGGACTTTTTTTTTTCTTTTTTTTTTACCTCAGAATAGTTTATATCTCACAATTCTGACTTTATAACACCCAATTGCGTACTATAAAGTCAGAATTGCGAGATATAAACATGCAATTCTGAGATAAAAAGTCATAATTGTGAGATTAAAAAGTCGCAATTACCTTTTTTATTTTTCACTCTGTGGCGGAAACAAGCTTCCATATAAGTGTTCTCTCTAAAGAGGAGTTCTCTTGTAAGAATGATATTAATACCCTCTGTTCTTTACAGAACCCTGAAAGTTTGCCTCTGTGACATTCAGAATGGAAGATATCCCTCTATGGATTTTGGTTGCTAAGGTGCTCGACAATGGTTGCTATGGCGGGGCTAGCAAGTGTTGTGGTGTCTCATGAATGGCTGTTTTCTGCCCTGAGTCAAACTTGTCCTAACCCCATCTCTTTATGAATAATATCTTATCGCCCCCCCCCTAGCGGCGAAACATTGAAATTTTGAAGTGTTTAGAAACTGAAAAATCACGTGACTTTGGCAGTTCCAAGCAAAGGTTTCGAAGCTTCTCAAAGCCTTTTTTCAGGGCCTACTATTGACAGGCTAAATGAACACTTAAGCAGCAAATGTGAATAAAAATTGGCGAGTGGATGAAACTTGGATAGTTTTTTTAGGAATTAATGTGTGGGATGACTCAATGTATTCAGTGACTGTTGATTGTGTTTCAGGGAGTGGGAAGAAGGAAAAGTATTAATATTTGACGACTCGTTCGAGCATGAAGTCTGGCAGGAGGCAGAAACATTCAGACTCATCTTCATCGTGGACGTTTGGCACCCCGAGCTCAGCCAATCACAGAGGCAGACTCTCTCACCCATATAGAGGATAACAGCCAATCACAGACCTCGAAGAGCAGGTCAACAGCCAATCACAGAGGCAGACTCTCTCACCCATATAGAGGATAACAGCCAATCACAGACCTCGACGAGCAGGTCAACAGCCAATCACAGAGGCAGACTCTCTCACCCATATAGAGGATAACAGCCAATCACAGACCTCGAAGAGCAGGTCAACAGCCAATCAGAGCGCTCTCTGCAGTTTTCATAAACCACAGACTTCCAAGGCAATGTGAATGTATAAGTTCTATGAATCATATTGTTTTGAGTTGTGTGTAACATGAGAACATAATCACCTAATATCCAAGATCTTAATTTTGTAAAGCAAATATGATTTGAAATCATGTTTCAGATGGATGTGTTTTTTAGGGCTCAACAGTAATATTAAAGACAGATTTATAGATCATGTGAGATTGAAGGGTTAATTTACACACAGTTATGGGAGAATTAAGAGATCAGAATATGAGAAAGTTGCTTTTGCTGTTTCTAACAGAAAAACTGAGACTTAAGTCATTTTTTTTTATAAAGTTATAGATATGATTGAGCATTGCACTGTATGTTGTGGGTCAAAGTTTGTGTATGTGTGAATATGAATACTTAAATGATCATTAAGAGATAAAAACATCATCACTTCGTGCCTTTTCCCACCATAGAAACTATTAAGGTCAAGAATGAGTCAAAATAAGTGAATATGACATTGTATTTTGCATAATGCATTTCTTTATTTTTCTGGGAATGTTTTCATCAGGGCACATGTTTTATTAACACTACAGATTCTACATGATTTTTTGTTTTGTTTATGTACATGTTTGTTTACATGGCAAATGTTTGTTGTCCATTATAATTCAGTTTGATTGATCATCTCCACGTCACAGTTGTGCAGTTTCAATTTGTAAATTAAATGAAATTAAATAATAATAATGAAATAAATCCAGATTTCCCTAATCAAAGTAATACAGCTGTTCAAAGGCATTGAGTGTTGCAGTGTACTCCGGTTTATAGTTGTAGATCAAGGCTTTCCTCTCCTCCGTCACACTGGGGAAACTGTGCAAACTCTTCCTCGCTGTAAAACAAAGTTATTATTCATAATGTGTTCATTCATTAGACGAGGCAAACACTGTCAATTTTGAGATTTTGTGGCTTCTCATAACGTGTTTTTCAGACGAGTGGACAGAAAACATCCAGAATACACTTTTAACTGCATCTTTTAGTTCATTTTATCAAATATATTTGCATCTGTAGATTTTACTTGCAGTTTATTTGAGTTTATCTTCTCTTCAGTCACACTGACACACACCGAACTTTACAGTTTTATTCTGATCTATATTCTGAAGGTTTTTACACAGGGGTTTGTTCATATGTAATTTTCCTGATTTTATACAACATTTTATTCCTAAAAATAAGGTGAAAATGTATTTATTTTTGGCTGTTGACAGTAGTTGACAGTGATAAAAAGAGAAATCCAAAATCCCCTCTGTAAAAACTTTGACTAATATATATATATATAAGAAACAAGAATTTTGAACCTGGCTTTATCCAATGTTCAGAGTTTTGTTCTAGAAGTATACAAATTGGTGCATATTTAATCAGATAATGGCTCATTTGCATATTTATACATTACATTTCAGAAAACTTATAATACAAAAATTGTTTGCAATTATTAATGTAATCAATCAAGTGGTGAAGTATGGTGATATCTATAAGTAAAAAAAAAATGAGAATTTTTATTTTATTTTTGCCTGTTGACAGTATTTGCTAATTTATGGAGTGATAAAAAGAGAAATCCAAAATCCCCTCTGTAAAAACTTTGAATAATATATATATATATATATATATATATATATATATATATATATATATATATATATATATATATATATATATATATATATATGTAAGGGATAATCCACGGCTAGCCATGCATTAAAGAATTTTAATGCACGACGTAGAGGCGAAGAACCACCCGACGCGAAGCAGAGGGTGGTTGCCTCTACGAAGTGCATTAAAATTCTTTAATGCATGGCTAGCCGTGGATTATCCCGCTTATACCTTGGTTATTTGCCAAGTTAAAAATAAGTTAAAGCTGTAACTGATGTTTACAGTGTAATTTTTTAACAGACGTGTAAAAATGACGGTTATTTCTTAAGTTTAGGCTCGTCAGTTCTTGCACTCCGTCCGCTTTAAATAAAGTAGAGCCATCGGATTGCTTTTATTTGAATGAATTCACATTTATTTAAATTCATTATTAAAAGAGAGAGACAGAGAACTGAAGGAGAAGGAACAGAGAGAGAGAGAGAGAGAGAGAGATGCGTGAACGAGTTAACGTTACCTGTGTGCGTCGATCTCTTCTTTAAAGTCTAGCAGCTACAGTCCCCTCGTTGCTTAAGCCTACCTAAACGTTTTCATATGCGTCTCTCACTCTGCTTGCAAGTGTATCTGTGTTACTATGGTTACCAATGTAGCGGATTAATTTCGAACTGTAATCAAACTGACTGGAACTACCTGTGCATTAAACGGTTTTACTGCACACCTTCCAGCCAATCAGAATCGAGTATTTAAACAGCCCATGGTATAAATATATATATATATATATATAAAAGAAACAAGAATTTTGAACCTGACTTCTGTTCTAAAAATGTATGCAAATTAGTGCATATTTAATTAGATAATGCATAATTTGCATATTCAAACATAACATTTCAAAAAACTTGTAATACAATTTTTTGTTGCAATTATTAATGTAATCAATCAGCTGGTGAAGTATGGTGATCTCGATTGGTTATTTCTGTTCCCTATTCACCAGCGGTGTCTCGCCTTAAAGGAACACTTCACCGTTTTTTGCAATAGGGCTTATTCTCCATCTTTCCTACATTTAGATCGGTGGGCAAACCCAGCCATTAGGGAGGCACAAGCCAGTGCACTCTTAGTGCCGGTCCCAAGCCCGGATAAATGGGGAGGGTTGCGTTAGGAAGGGCATCCAGCGTAAAACATGTGCCAAATCAAATATGCGGGTCACGAATAAGAATTTCATACCGGATCGGTCGAGGCCCGGGTTACCAACGACCGCCTCAGGTATCGTTAGCCATCAGGGTACCGGTGGAAATTGGGCTACTGTTGGCCGAAGGAGGAGGAGGAGAGGAGGAAGACGTCTACAGAGGCGACATGGAAAGGAGAAGTGTAGGAGAGTGGAGGTTCGGGTTGGTACTTTAAATGTTGGCACTATCACTGGTAAAGGGAGAGAGTTAGCTGATATGATGGAGAGGAGAAGGGTAGATATGTTGTGTGTTCAGGAGACCAAGTGGAAAGGGAGTAAGGCCAGAAACATTGGAGGTGGGTTTAAACTGTTCTATCATGGCGTGGATGGAAAGAGAAATGGTGTAGGGGTGATTCTGAAGGAAGAGTACAGTAAGAGTGTAGTGGAGGTGAAGAGAGTTTCTGATAGGGTGATGATCGTGAAGGTGGAAGTTGAAGGGATGATGATAAATGTCATCAGTGCCTATGCTCCACAAGTCGGCTGTGAGATGGAGGAGAAGGAAAGATTCTGGAGTGAATTAGATGAAGTGGTAGATGGTGTACCTAGAAATGAACGATTGGTGATTGGGGCAGACTTTAATGGACATGTAGGTGAGGGGAACAGAGGTGATGAGAAGGTTATGGGTAGGTATGGCCTAAAGGAGAGAAATGTGGAAGGGCAGATGGTGGTAGATTTTGCTAAAAGGATGGAAATGGCAGTGGTGAATACGTATTTTAAAAAGAAGGAGGATCATAGGGTGACCTATAAGAGTGGAGGAAGGTGCACACAGGTGGACTATGTTCTATGTAGGAGATGCAACCTGAAGGAGATTGGAGACTGTAAGGTGTTGGCAGGGGACAGTGTAGCTAGACAGCATCGGATGGTGGTCTGTAGGATGGTTTTGGAGACGAAGAAGAAGAGGAGGAGAGTAAGGACTGAAAGAAGAATAAGATGGTGGAAACTGAAGGAGGAAGACTGTAGTGTGAGGTTCAGGGAAGAGGTCAGACAGAGGCTCGGTGGTGGTGAAGAGGTGCTGGATGATTGGGAAACTACCGCAGGAGTGATGAGGGAGGCAGCTAGAAAGGTACTTGGTGTGACATCTGGAAATAGAAAGGAAGACAAGGAGACGTCACTAGCGGCGCCAGGATTTTGATTGTAGGTGGGCCTCCAGAAAACTGGATGGGCCAGTTAAAATAAGCCAAAAAAAAAAAAAAAAAAACGGGTTCCCCTTCAGCTCCGTTTCAGCGCTTTTCTGCGGCACTGAGGACAGCGACTCATAGCCTATTTAATGCGTAATTAGCACAGGTAAAAAAGAAAAGAAAAACTTAAAAAGGAATTTTTTGTTACTTTTAAAAAAAAATTACAATTTCATTTAATGTATTGTTTAATAAAATTATAGGCCTATTATTTTTAGTTTATTAACAACAGCAACAGCTGTAAAGATGAAGTTGTCGATCGTCAACTCCGTGAACGCGCCAGAGAGAAATGCACATCATGGATTGCATAATCAGAGAGTAGGCCTAGCCTTTTTCTTTTCGTTTTAAATTGTTAAAAATACATTTCAAGCTTTAAGATAGATTTCATGTCTGTGAGGCATATGCTGAGTTTCGTTAAGTTAGGATGAGATGCGCTCCTGTTCACGAGCAATGCAAGTGACCGCGCGGGCGCGCCTCTTATATTGTCTCCTATTTGCTTCATTAAATACAGGCAATTGGTTGATAAAAAAAAAATTAAAATTAAGATACAATTTATACAAAACGAAATTCACTTTAAAAATGGCTTTCTAACTGAATTAAGTGGTCAAAATCATGTCTGACCCGCTCCATGTCTCTCGATATTGCGTATCCTATCTTACTCGTGCGGTTCACTTTTCATAATCAACTTAGATGAAAAAATAACATTATAATATTTTAACAAATATGAAACTAAATGAGCTTGATGGCTACAACACATATAGTAGGCCTACAGACTCTCTATTTGTACAAATTGCTGCACATTAATTTTATTCTGAATTTTGCACACATAAGTTAAAAGGCATTTGTTTGTGCATGCATAGTAAAACATATCTGCAACATTTATCAAGTCCACTGATAATTATGCGTGCATTTATTAATTATTATCTTAATGAATAATGTAACAAGGACGAAGCATGTAAACTGCGTTGTTTGTTTAGAATGGAATGGATCGCAAATAGATCCGAATGAAGAAACGTACAAAACCATAGTAGAAAATGGGTGGGCCCGGACCTAAAATGGGTGGGCCCAGGCCCACCCGGGCCCAATGGTAGCGCCGCGGCTGGGAGACGTGGTGGTGGAATGAGGAAGTGCAGGGGAGCATAAGGGGAAAGAGGTTAACAAAACAGAAGTGGGATCGACAGGGTGATGAGAAAAGTAGGCAGGAGTACAAGGAGATGTGGCAACAGGTAAAGAGGGATGTGGCGAAAGCCAAGGAAAAGGCATACGAGGAGCTGTATGAGAGGTTGAACACTAAGGAAGGAGAAAAGGATTTGTACCGATTGGCCAGGCAGAGAGATCGAGCTGGGAAGGATGTGTTGCAAGTTAGAGCAATAAAGGATGGAGATGGAAATGTGTTGACTAGTGAGGAGAGTTTGTTGAGAAGATGGAGGGAGTATTTTGAGCAGCTGATGAACGAGGAAAATGAATGAGAGAGAAGGTTGGATGATGTGGTGTTAGTAAAGCAGGAAGTGGATAGGATTAGTAAGGAGGAAGTGAGAGCAGCGATTAAGAGGATGAAGAGTGGAAAGTCGGTTGGACCAGATGACATACCGGTAGAAGCATGGAGATGTTTAGGAGAGATGGCAGTGGAGTTTTTAACCAGATTGTTTAACAAGATTTTGGAAGGTGAGAGGATGCCTGAGGAATGGAGAAGGAGTGTGCTGGTACCGATCTTTAAGCATAAGGGAGATGTGCAGGACTGCAGTAACTACAGGGGAATTAAGTTGATCAGTCACACCATGAAGTTATGGGAAAGAGTAGTGGAAGCCAGGCTGAGAGAAGAGGTGACCATCTGTGAGCAACAGTATGGTTTCATGCCGAGGAAGAGCACCACAGATGCCATATTTGCTTTGAGAACGTTGATGGAGAAGTATAGAGAAGGACAGAAGGAGCTGCATTGTGTATTTGTGGATTTAGAGAAAGCGTACGACAGAGTGCCAAGAGAGGAGTTGTGGTATTGTATGAGGAAGTCAGGTGTGTCAGAGAAGTATGTGAGGGTGGTGCAGGACATGTATGAGGACAGTGTGAAGTGTGCAGTAGGAACGACAGACTGGTTCAAGGTGAAGGTTGGACTGCATCAAGGATCGGCCCTGAGCCCTTTTCTGTTTGCAGTGGTGATGGACAGGTTGACGGACGAGGTCAGACAAGAGTCTCCCTGGACGATGATGTTTGCGGATGATATTGTGATTTGTGGTGAGAGTAGTGAGCAGGTTGAGAAGAGCCTGGAGAGGTGGAGGTACGTGCTGGAGAGGAGGGGAATGAAAGTCAGTAGGAGTAAGACATGTGCGTAAATGAGAGGGAGGGCAGTGGAGTGGTGCGGTTACAGGGTGACGAGGTGAAGAAGGTGGAGGAGTTCAGGTACCTGGGGTCAACAGTGCAAAGTAATGGAGAGTGTGTTAGGGAAGTGAAGAAAAGAGTGCAGGCAGGGTGGAGTGGGTGGAGAAGAGTGACAGGAGTGATTTGTGATAGTAGAGTATCTGCAAGAATGAAAGGAAAAGTTTATAGGACTGTGGTGAGACCTGCGATGTTGTATGGATTAGAGACAGTGGCATTGAGTAAAAGGCAGGAGGCGGAGCTGGAGGTAGCAGAGCTGAAGATGTTAAGGTTTTCGTTGGGAGTGACGAGGATGGACAAGATTAGAAATGAGTTTATTAGAGGGACAGCGCATGTTGGACGTTTTGGTGACAAGGTGAGGGAGGCGAGATTGAGATGGTTTGGACATGTGCAGAGGAGGGACATGAATTATATTGGAAGGAGAATGCTGAGGATGGAGCCACCAGGAAGGAGGAAAAGAGGAAGACCAAGGAGGAGGTTCATGGATGTGGTGAGGGAAGACATGCAGGTAGTTGGTGTAAAAGAGGCAGATGTAGAGGACAGGGTGGTATGGAGACGGATGATCCGCTGTGGCGACCCCTAATGGGAGCAGCCGAAAGAAAAAGAAGAAGAAGATCGGTGGGCAAACGCATTTTTGTCTCAGTGCATGCAATGTTTTAGTTTGACAGCGCCACTGCTAGCTTAGCTTAGCATAATGAATAGAATCCTTTGTTGCCAGCTAGCATGTCATGAGTAAAAGTGATAAAAACATTAAAAAAACGAATTACTTCTTGTGGCCTGCGTATTCACAACGAGCTCAAATAGCGATGCAGATTAAGACTAGGCGATTTCCTAGGCAGATACTGACTTGGGACTATATTAGGGGGAAGCACAGGCGAAGCACTGCTACTTGGGCGCAGGGATATCTCACAACACCTGAAACCCCACGACTTCCGTCAACATACCGGCGTGAATAGTAGCCGGCTATTTTTCCTACAGTAGACATAGTGAATGGCGATGAACATGGCGGATTTTGTGAGAGATGAGGAGGGTGACTTCTCAGACAGTCAAGAGCCAGAACCACACCTCTATGAACCAGAGTTTTCCTTATCGATCCGGTACTTTAATGGTATTCTTATCGGTTCTTTTTGTTATATAAAAAAAAAGGGAAAAAAATAATTTAGAACATAATTAATATTGCTTTATATTTTGAAATGTAAAATAAATATCTATAGCAAAAGAAAAAGCAATGCTTTAACAAAACAAATAAAACATGCATGTTATGCAGAAGGGTGCAGGCTTTTGTGCTTTATATACAGAAGACATAGGACACCAAAAACAAAGTACAAACACATGGTCAAACAAAAAAGTATACAATTAAACAAATATACAAATATATATATATATATCCAGTGCTTTAATTTCAGTAATGTCGGCATTACTGTTCAGGAGTAGGCTAATATGGGCTAAAAAGACATCTAATAAAGTGAGATTTCAAATAACACTGCATAGTTTATCATAGATAGATGAAAGCTTATATCATTCAAGAGCTGCGACTGATTCTCTTTGCCTTTTGTTGTTTGATTCACATTAATGGAGCAATCGTCAGCAGGTTTATTAGACTGCTGCCTCTTTAAGACCAAATGCAGATCTAATCATTATTACACATCATATTTTCTCCCAACTATTAACGCCCATACTTAATCCTATTGTATTTGTTATTTCCCCAGTTGTAACCTGGTTTCATTGCTGTGATATCTGAGAGGAATTGGATTTAATAGGACTGCTTAGCTAATCAAATGATCGATCTCCTAACTGGCACTGTATTGTGTGTTGTAACGTAACGTACGTCGGCGACGCGTAACGGCGACCATCAGTAAACGTTATGGATACAAACAATATTTTATATTTTTTATTAAGCTGTTCTTGTCTTTACTAAAATCAAAATTAGGCTAATCAAAGGGAAGAGTGCTCTTACAAATCACGAGGGAGCGATTTGACCACTGATTTTGGCTAACGTAATAGACTCGCTGTTTTAGCTGATGCTGAATCGTCTTTAGCATACAATACATTCATTACAAATGTAACTTTAAGTTAAACGTGTGTTTAAACTACACCTGGGGAAACTCACTTCACCTTCAGAGGCTCTGGGGCAGCTTTTTACAAGTTGGTTGTTTTTACAAGTACAGTTTTTGGATCATCAAAGTTAGGGGGGCAGCTGGGGGGGCAAGGCTCTAGAGAGGGGGGGCACCTGCCCCCCCTTGCCCCCCTGTAGATCCGCCCATGCTTCCCCCCAATATAGTCCCAAGTCAGTCTCTGCCTAGGAAATCGCCTAGTCTTAAAGGGGCATTCCACCCATTTGAACATTGTTTTTTATTTAAAGTGGGTCATATATGTATTCGAAATGTAAAATAAATTTTGAATTTGGTGCCTTCGTGACCGAGGAAAGACAAAAAATAACTTCAGGACGCATTTGTATGAAAGACAACAACTCCCACAATGCACCACATTGCACAGCTCCGCAAGCCACTCCCACTAATCCAGAAAGCCCAAATCACTCTTCCGTCTACAAGGCTAGCTACCACCAGAGCTTGAAATTCATTTCACATTCACACAAAATGTCTAGTTAGTTGGCGAACTCATTAGTGCATTACTCCTCGTTTGTATTTCTTTCGAAAAGGTGAATTATTGCATGGTACCTGGATGTTCAGTCAGAACATATGCGGTGCGAAACTAGGATAGTTCTCAACACAAACGTCCGTGTCCTCGTCTGATTCAGAGATTTCGTCCAGGAGAAATTGTCATCGTTGAAATTCTTTGCCGCAGACGGACTCTATCTCTGTGTTCGTAGCGGTTCGTCGTTGCATAGTGAGATCACCGGCGCCACCAGTCCGCCCTAACTCGAGCCAGTCCGGGCTCCTCGTCCGCGGCGGGCAGGTCTTCTGCCTCGGCTGCTCTTCGCTATAATGCGGCTTGTAAAGGTAGCCACAAACACATGATTCAAGCATCAGACTTCCGAAATCCTCTTCCTCTATATCATATTGAGCACTCTCCTCCGCTATTGTCATTACTTTACATCTGTCTCCACAGCGCCTGTTAGCTTAGCTTCAAACAAGATGGAGGATATTGCTTTCAGTTTCAGAGAGTAGAGTCCCACCCACTGATCTGTAATAGGTCTGTAGCGTGAGCGGGTCCCGCCCCCTGGGAAAGATGAGGAACGAGTGTCTGTAGTCTCAACAGAAATCCCCCCCTCTTACACTTCCTCCTACAATGACGCAAAATTACGATTTTTGCGTCATTGTAGGAGGAAGTGTAAGAGGTAAATAACAGATTTCTCCCGTCTCAGGGGAAAATGAGAGAGTGTTGCACGACCATTCAATAGTATGACTGGGTTTCTAACAATGCAAAGCTTAATGCAAATGGGTGGAGTGTCCCTTTAATCTGCATCGCTATTTGAGCTCGTTGTGAATACGCAGGCCACAAGAAGTAATTAGTTTTTTTTATTTTTTATCACTTTTACTCAGGGCATGCTAGCTGGCAACAAAGGATTCCATTCATTATGCTAAGCTAAGCTAACGGCGGCGCTGCCAAACTAAAACAATGCATGCACTGAGACAAAAATGCGTTTGCCCACCGATCTAAATGTAGGAAAGACGGAGAATAAGCCCTATTTAATAAAACGGTGGAGTGTTCCTTTAAAGGAAGCAAACGGTAAATGAATATAATAAGCAGCGAGTAAACGCAGATTGAGTGTGATACCCTCGCTGATGAAGAAGTGTGTGTTGTAGAGACGCAGATTGAGTGTGATACCCTCGCTGATGAAGAAGTGTGTGTTGTAGAGACACAGATTGAGTGTGATACCCTCGCTGATGAAGAAGTGTGTGTTGTAGAGACACAGATTGAGTGTGATACCCTCGCTGATGAAGAAGTGTGTGTTGTAGAGACACAGATTGAGTGTGATACCCTCGCTGATGAAGAAGTGTGTGTTGTAGAGACGCAGATTGAGTGTGATACCCTCGCTGATGAAGAAGTGTGTGTTGTAGAGACACAGATTGAGTGTGATACCCTCGCTGATGAAGAAGTGTGCGCTGTAGAAGCCGGTCTCAATGGCTCGGCCCGAGTGCGGGATATGCGGAAGTCTCCACTCAAACACATTTTTCTCCGGATGCCATTGAGTCGCGTAGATGGGGAAATCATACGCTGTGAAAACACACGAGAGATGGTTGTGAAAACAACATCATATCTGCTATATATTCTATAAAGGTTTTAAAAAAAACACACACGACACACACTACCAGTCAAACGTTTGGGATCTGTACGATTTTAATGTTTTTTTAAAGAAGTCTCTTCTGCTCATCAAGATTATCAATCGGCAATCCACTGATATTCCTGCCGTCCCGGGTGTCAAATGTTGAATTCTCTGTCGAATTTGAACCACTGAATTTATGGAAGCGAATTAAAATGGAGCGAAAATAGCCTGTCGAATATTATAGGTTGTATTTTTAAACAGAATGAACATTTTGGAAGTGAAATCTGAAAGGTGAATATGGATTATTGAATTTTTAATAATGAAAATGTGTGTGAAATGTTTTGAATTGAAATATTCACAGCTTAAATATACAATTTGTTGAATTTCAACCCATTAAAATACAAGCAGGTGCAAGTAGCTTTTTTGTTTCAGAAACATTTGTCATTATTTTACTTCCATGGACTTCTTTTAAAAAGATTAAAAATCGAACCGATCCCAAACTTTTGACTGGTGAAGAGAAGAATATATATCTGATTATTATAATTATTTCACTCACCTTCCATTGTGGACACAAACTCGTTCTGTCCGTCAGAGTTTGTGCTCAAAACCCTGTAGAAGCTCTTCAGTTTCTCACTCTTCGTGAAGCTCTGAAATAAACATTTCACTTCATCCAGCAAAAATAAAAAAATAGTTTGAATTGAACAGGTATTCATAACCTGAGATATGTCTATAAACATGTCTTTGTTTTGTACGTTGCAGTTTTAACTCTTTCCCGCCATTGACTGAATTTTCCAGCAATTCATGTTATCACTGTTATACAGTAGGGGGCGCTGTTCATACACAGTTAAATGAGGTGCACTTCGGTCATTTTTGACGGAAAAATGTCTTATTTTTTTATTGGAATGATACAAAACTTGCTAAAGGTTTTGGCACTTGTTTTGTGAACACAAAACAACACTCACGGACATGATTCGAACAGGTTAAATGGTCTGTAAACTACAGTCACACTTGTGCTCCTCGCGGTCAAACATGAGCGCATTATAAACGAATGAGACGAGTTTCCTCTAGTGGAAGCGTTTGGTACTGCAGCCGAACACACTCTCACTGAAAGCTCATTTACTGAGATATCAGCCTCAAATTTTTAATGCAACTTGTTAAGATTTATGGCTTTGATTTTCTCTCAGTTTTAGAGTAAAACGTGATTTTGAAAATACATATTTCATATACAAATTTTAAATGGTATTTTTGCATTTTTCATAAACATAAGCATAAAATTCTGTAACTTTTTGTGCTTTAAAGCATTCAAGATTTACCACAGTTTAAGTTAAAAATTACATTTTCAGGTCTATGCTCAAAAAGTGAAGAAACGGATTATAAATACAGTGAAAATATAATTTAGTACCATAAAATCCCCTAAAAATACTAAATATTAAATAAAAAACGTTATCGAACTAAAATATAGTACTGTAGTAATCTTTTAGTTATGACTGCCTTTCTATTAATGTCCTACAGGCGGAGGACAACACTCATTACAGAGATATAATTATACAACATATTGATGGTTATTGATATTTTTGGGTTAAAGGAAAATGATGTTTGAGATGGCTTTAAAAACGCAGATATCAAGGCTGTCTTACCTTGAAGAAATCGTGTAACACAAAAGATGCAATAGACAAACAAATTAGATAGATCACAGTCTACTTAATTTAGCTAGCTAGCAGCCAATAGCATAAATAGGCTAGTCAGCTATCCAACGAATAGGCTATCAAACTGAAGCAATTGTAAATCATCCAAAATAAATGCCATGATCGCTAGATTTTATACAGGAGTTAGTCTAATGAGTTGTAAATGGTGATCAGCAACTTGAAAACAGAAGGCTCAATGTTAACAATATTTGGGAGAGCCAAACCCATGAATCTAATAGTAGTCACTGAACAATAAACTGTGTTTTTAACATAATATCTTACATACATTATATATTTTTTATTTTGATAACATTTAATCTTCAGTTTATAAACGTAAAGGTGCAGTGTGTAAGTTTTAGCGCATCTAGTGGTGAGTTTGTGAACTGCACCCAACAGAAGTTACGGTGGCCGACAGGAAGTGATGTCGTCGTCTGAGACAGCAGAGAGTAGTTAAGCAATGAGGTTTCTTTACAAAGATCAATTAAGAAATTAGGTTTACTTAATTATTCAATAAAGCAATATGTTATTGTGAATATTATTGTTACTTGATCATCATTGTGTCAGTGTTTTATTCGCTGACTTTAGCTGAAGCTTCTTTACACGAAGAACAACATAGTGAGGAAACGTGTTTGTCCGTTCAGGGCCACCGTAGAAACATGTCGATGTAAGCGGACCCGCGGTGTGTGTGGAGAGAAATGCTCATTCTAAGCTTCATTATGTAAGGTCTTTATACACCACTGAAAACATAGTTATGAATATGATATTGCATTTCTGTCAACAGATCCTCCTGAATATTACACACTGCACCTTTAATCAGAAGCCAGAGATGAAGGGTTATCAGCTGAATGGTGAAGAGTAATGATTGTTACCTCAGTCGTAATACTCCACTTATGAGAGTTTACTGTGAGCCGTTCGGTTGCCAGAGATTTCAGAAGCTCCTCTGGAAACTCTTTGAACAGTCGACCGTCTCTGACATCTAAACCGCATCGGATGAAAACAGTACGTATATTTATGCATTTATCATGATAACATCAAGACTTAATAAGCTCACTTATTTGGAAACAAAAAATATTCATCACTTTTCTGAGTAATTGATACTAGCCGCACTGCAGCGGTACCATACCATGGTAATAACGTACTGACGCAACCTCGGTTCCCTGAGAGTAATGGGAACGAGTATTGCGTCTGCTAGACGCTATGGGAACCCATTTCAAAACGCTGTGCTATAAGCTGACGACGAAGTGAAGCCCGAGGCTTATAGTAGAACTAAAAGTCAAAATCCAACGGGGACCGGACCAATGTTGGAGCACACAAAGGGATACCTAGAGGTTTGTGCCCTTCAGAGGCCAAGATCTCCTAAATAGAAAGGACTCGTGCCTGCAGAGCCGGCACATCCAAGTTATAATATCTTACAAATGTGGACGATGAAGACCAAGCGGCCGCCGCACAAATGTCTTCAATTGGTACGCCACTGGACCATGCCCACGAAGAGGCCATGCCCCCTTGTGGAATGGGCCCTGACGCCTATGGGGCATTGAAGGCCCACTGAGGTGTAGGCTATAGAGATAGTGTCCACTATCCATCGTGACAATCTCTGCTTCGTGAACGGGAGCCCTTTGGTGCGGCCGCCGAAGCATTCAAAGAGCTGTTCCGACTGTCTAAATAAACTCTGAGAGCTCTAACAGGGCAGAGTAAACTCAATTCTCTATCGTCTTCCGATAGGGGAAGGGCCGATAGCGAAATGACCTGGGCTCTGAACGGAGTCGAGTGCACCTTGGGTGCATAGCCATGTCTTGGTTTGAGGACGACTTTGGAGTCGTTGGGCCCAAACTCAAGGCAGGAAGCGTTCATGGAGAGCACTTGTAAATCGCCCACTCGCTTGACCGATGATAGGGCTAGCAAGAGTGCGGTCTTGAGTGAAAGAGGCTTTAAGTCAGCCAACTGAAGCGACTCGAAAGAGGGTCCCTTAAGGGCCCTGAGGACCATAGATAAGTCCCAGGCGGGTATAGAGGGAGGTCGAGGCCGGTTAAGCCTCTTGGCCCCTTTGAGGAAGCGCACGTTCCTTCCCAAGGATTGGCCGGCCACAGGAGCATGGAAGGCTGCTATGGCCGCCATGTATACTTTGAGCGTGGAGGGGGTACAGCCCGCGTCCAGCAGCTCTTGAAGAAATGTAAGTACCAGTGGTACTTCACACGAGTAGGGGTCTA
The DNA here is from genome assembly GCF_949319135.1 of Squalius cephalus. Classification (NCBI taxonomy): domain Eukaryota; kingdom Metazoa; phylum Chordata; class Actinopteri; order Cypriniformes; family Leuciscidae; genus Squalius; species Squalius cephalus. The sequence goes on along the minus strand of NC_137124.1, from coordinate 60,655,208 downwards.
GGCTCCGAGCTGCACACCGGTGAAAACTGAACATTTAAGGGCGTAGAGTGTAACAGTATGAAACGTTACCAGTGTTTTTATTGTTTTTCCTCTGGCTATTGAGTAAAAATTTGTATCTGGGTTTAACTTAATACCACTACAAGCCACTAGAGGGCACTAGTGCAAGAGGGCTACCAGATATAAACCTGGAAAAACCCATGAACAAGTCAGTTCAGTTTGGTAGAAGGGAACCTCATGGTTAACTTTTATGCTACCTGCTAGATGTTGGAAGTCCATTTCTGAGAACTCGTAGAGTTTGTGCTCAAATGTGAGTATTGTTTAACTGTATATTGATGTATTTGAAATGAATTATGTCTGATGTTATGTTTTGCTTTCTTTGGTAGAAAGGACTTTTTCATTATCAGTCATTATCATCATTGGACCAACACAACTCTTGTTGTGCTCTATTGCACTATGTTCTATGTTTGGAGGATCCGCTATACATCTCTGAGAAACGAGAGTTAGGGATCTGGGGGTTACCATACTGTAGCCATTGACTAACTTCACCTCACCTTCATTTTGGATTATTGGAGTATATCATTGCGTCGCTCTCAAATAACCTTGTGGATTTAAACTCATCTCAGCTCATCTCATCATCATCTCTGCTCATCTAAAGACTGGTCATTGACGTTAAGTTTCATTTATTATTTTGTCACACCAACTCAGAGATAAAGACTGTTTGTTTCAGTATATTTGTTTATTGTTGGAGGAATTATATAGTATGCACTTATGGAATAAAAAAGGGAAAAAGGAATATTTGTTGAATGAAGTGGTTTTATTTTTCAGTACTGGTCAAATTTCTGTTGAACCTCCTCAGTGTAACACCTAAAAAAAGGGGTTGTTGCAAGAGGCGTCTCGTTGACGGAGCCCTAGCGCTTCGGACTCTTTCTGGGAGGTCCCCGGATACCCGTTGAGGGTCCATACATGGAGGGCCCACAAGTCGGGACGGGGAACCATGCTTGGGTCCGCCAGAGAGGGGTCTGCCTGACTATATAAGCGGCCCATTTCGCCATAGGAATCAGGTTAGATTGACTGAAGCGACAGCACCTGAACGTGGAGCTTAATAGCACGGCCGTCTACGCAATACTCGTTCCCGTTACTCTCAGGGAACCGAGGTTACGTCAGTAACCCTTTCGAGAACGGTTCACTCGTGTTTTGTCTGCTAGACACTATGGGAACCCATTTCAAAACGGCGTGCTATTAGCTGACGACTTCGCTCTGAACTACCGTCTGGGGCTGTGGAGCCCGAGGCTTATAGTAGAACTAAAAGTCAAAATCCAACGGGGACCGGACCAATGTCGGAGCCCACAAAGGGATACCTAGAGGTTTGGGCCCTTCAGGGGAAGGGACTCGTGCCTGCAGAGCCGGCACATCCAAGTTATAAAATCTTACAAATGTGGACGGTGAAGACCAAGACCAAGACCAATCTTCAATTGGTACGCCACTGGACCATGCCCACGAAGAGGCCATGCCCCCATGAAATGGGCCCTGACGCCTATGAGGCATTGAAGGCCATGTCTTGGTTTGAGGACGACTCTGGAGTCATTAGGCCCAAACTCAAGGCAGGAACCATTCATGGAGAGCGCTTGTAAATCACCCACTCGCTTGACCGATGCTAGGGCTAGCAAGAGTGCGGTCTTGAGCAAAAGAGGCTTTAAGTCAGCCAACTGAAATAAAAATTTTAGAGAAATTTGCTCTTTAGGAATTGCTCTTTATAAAGGATACTATTCGGGAAACGGCAAATCAGCAGATGACGGCACTCAAAATCAGCTAAGAGGTGAGCCGTCGCTGAAGGAGATTAAATCTGATTCCTATGGTGAAATGGGCCGCTTATATAGTCAGCAGCCACGGGTACCATTTTGGCGGGTATCGGCACGTGCGAGGCGGGAAGCGCCCTGATAGGTTCGCGCCCTCACCGATTCGCCATAGGTTCGTGCAGTTCCTGCAGCCCAGCCAATCAGCACGCTATACAGCTCTGCACTGTGCTGGCTGTGCAGCTGCACTGCGTTTTAAATTAACGCTTCAATATTCCTGAGGAAAGGAGTTTTCCCATAGTGTCTAGCAGACGCAATACGAGTGAACCGTTCTCGAAAGGGAACTTCACAGTACGTCATTGAGTAACAAGTAATCCATTTTTGTGAAATGTATCACTGGTAGTAAACTGATAATAAACATTAACCATCATGTAACTTTATCCAGTGTTCTTCTTACCGTCAGTGAAGTTCAGGGGCAGAGCGACTCCTCTAGTGTTTGTCTGGGAAAGGAGCGACTCGCCGCTGGTTAGCAGTAGGAGCATCTCGAACCCTAAACAGGTTCCCCATACTGGGAAATAATCCCCCTTTGAATTGGCCTGTTAACACACAGAGATACTGTAGGGATGCACTGATATAAAAATTTTGCCCGATACGATACTTTATGGGCCCTATTTTAACAATCTGAAACGCAAGTATCAAGCGCGAAACGCAAGTAACTTTGTGGGCGGGTCTCGGGCGCTGTTGCTATTATACCGGAGGGATAAATGACTCTTGCAAATCTAAAATGTGTTGGTCTGAAGTCGCTTCATTACTCATAGGTGTGGTTTGGGCGTAACGTGAAATAAACCAATCAGAGCGACATCTCACATTCCCTTTAAGAGCAGGCGCGCTTGTTCCATGGCGGATTGCTATTATAACGGCGGATTTGCCAGGAGCGGTTCACAGCCGAGGAGACCGGCGTTCTCGTCAGGGCCGTAAAACACAGAGAAGTGACATTGGGGATGGAGAAACACACCCAGATTAGCTTCGGTTAAACAGGCGTATGATAAATTGGGTAAATGTGTAAGCTAGATTTATGCCTATTTTTCACATCTTCATGGACACAACAATGATTTCCCTCGTGTGGTAATATTTTTCCTTGTAATAATGTATGATTTTCTAAAATTGAGAACTGCTTTGTCTGTGTGTAGATGAGAGAAGCAAAGTGTATGCGCATTGTGCACACGCTACATTGATTATGGCCAAGCATGCGCCCTTAAAATAGCGTCTGAATAACATGCGCCGCTGACTTTAGACGAGGTTTCTCCTGGTCAGTGGCGGAATTGTTTTCTGAAACTGCAAAATAGCACCAGGGAACGTTTGCGCCGGAACACGCCTCCTCTTTTCCCTGAACCGCCCCCGGGAGCGCAAGTTCATTCCCTAATTTACCGACGTGCGTCTGTGGAGGGACAAGTCCGCTGTGCGCGGGTGCAAGATAGGGCCCTGAATTTGAAAGCCGATAACCGATATATTGGCTGAGAAATCTGATTCAAAGTTTTTATATAATTTTTTAAAGCCTGAAAAACAAAAGTCTCACCATTAATATCCACGTCTCAAACACACAATTATAATGTTCTCATGATCATTTTATGTAGCCGACATGACACACTTGCGCATGTTTTTCTTTTTTGATTCCAATCATATTTCAAGCAATTCAAAACCATCATGTTGAACAGTGCGCATCTGAAGTGTCTCAGCTGAAGGAAATAATTTTTTATTATAAATATAAAAAAATATTTTCGGCCGAAATATCGTGCATCCCTAGATACTGCAATGGAAAATTAAAATACCACAACATTTTGTATTGCATATACAGAGTGCAAGACTGACACAGACCTCGAGAGCGAGCCTGTAGAAAATGGTGGCGGTTTTGGAATATCCGGATGATTGTAAACTGGCGGAGCCTCCAGGGAACAAGACTCTAGAGAGAGAGGAAATATACTTTAATTGTGATATATTTATGTTTAATATGGAAATGTTTTTTTCCCCTTTTATTTATCTATATGTTTGTATATATGTCTATTGCTCTGCCAATATTGTGCTATTTCATGCCAATAAAGCTCATCTGAATTGAATGAGAGAGAGAGAGAGAGAGAGAGAGAGAGAGAGAGAGAGAGAGAGAGAGAGAGAGAGAGAGAGAGAGAGAGAGAGAGAGAGAGAGAGAGAGAGAGAGAAAGAGAGAGAGAGAGAGAGAGAGAGAGAGGGGGGTGGGGGTGGGGGGGTGGGGGGGTTCGTACAGAAACTGTAAAAAGAAATTCCAGGACTTTTCAAGCACTACTTTTTTGGTTTTCAAGGACCTCAATCAGAGATCGCACTTATAAAACAATATCTTTAGGAATTTTTAAACTCAAATTACATACATAAGGTATCCAAAATACAACGTATTTAATAATATATATTAAATACAAAATTTATAATGGCTATTATTGTTCAATAAATAATATTTTACATTATAATGTTGGTGTACTTGGTCTCAAAAACACGTCTGATGGGGGTTTATCAGTGTTAATATTGCCTGAAAAGATTGTATTTCTGTTTAAAAAAAAAAAAAAAAATCATATATATTGTATTGAAATAAGTCAAGCACTTTTCAAGAACCTTTTTTGTAAATATGGCTGTTTTCAAGGGTTTTCCAGGAAAAACTCAAATTCAAGTACTTTAAGCACGTTGTACGAACCCTGGAGAGAGTCTCTGATTCCTCACTGTAATCACGTCTTTAACACAGATTTACAGTATAACAGATTTACTCACCCATTTATGGAGTTAAACAGCCTTTTGTACTCATCCTCAGTCCTGTTGATCCTACAGAACATTAAAATAAACTACATGAGAAACTTCAGTGCTGATTCAGTAACTGATCAGAGTATAGCCTACTACAATACAGTCGCCATTAGTGCAGGTTACGACCAAAACGCAAATGAAATAACCTTATAATTCTTAAAAGTATGTTTTTATGAAATATAATATGAATGAAATTTACAAAACGCAAATGAAATAACCTTCTAATTTGCAGCAAACGACCTGAACAACACCGGCTGCGTCCCAAATCACACACTCTCTTGAGCAGTCATTTAAAAAGTATGTTTTTATGAAATATATTATGAATATATACATTTGTTATGTTGTCATAATCATGTGACTTCACTGTCATTTATAAATGCCCTCCCATGGCCTCATGGGATAGTAAAGTGTCCATCATACACACACTTCAGAATCTCACTAGGTTTTTAAGAATATATATAACTAGGAAGTTATATCCCAACATCTTCTGATCTCTGCTTTGAAGAAGGAAAAAGTTCCCTACAGTCTTCAAATAGTGCAAACAACTTAAGCAAAATATCCATGTTCTTGGAAGAAAATTAGAATTCTTGTTCAATCAAATTATTTTACCTGATCTAATCTAATATAAATAACACTAATAAATAAATTCACTAATAAATAAATAAAATTTTCTGTTGTCATCAGATTTTGTAGACAAAAAAACAATGCCTTCACAAAATTAGAAGAAGACAGAGTGAGAAAGAGCAAAGACAGGTTAAAGCCCATTCAACATTGCAAACATTGATTCAAAGTTCTAGAAAGCCAGCGGGTAAATTATTATATATAGAATATTTAGCAGACAGTTTTTCACACTTTAACTCCTGTAAATATATTTCCCATTATAATCAATTGCCTTAGTTGATACTATCTATGTATAACATACATCATATTTCTAATATTTTAATAAGACCATATTAACATTATACATAATAAAAAGGTAATATGCTATAAATTATCTAAATGAGTTCTAATCTAAATGAATAGTACCTTAGGTTACAAGGTGGCTAAAGGCACACCCTAAGAAACATTTGATTTTCACTACTCCCATAGTGTATGATTGCAGACAAGTATGTTTAAAAATGGATGAGCAACAAATTTTGTGTGAAAATAAATCATAAAGGTTGTTTGTTAGTTTAAAAATGTATGAGGTGGCAAGGAGGTACACACGGGGTAAAACCAGCACGGTACAAAAGACACACAGTATTGATACAAATACTTTAGCTAAATTAAAATGCTTTTAATAATGCACGAGTTGAAACTTGTTCAAAACAATCACTTCAGCAAAGTTTATACAATTTTTTGGGGGGATATTTTGATAAATTAAATAATTAATGTTTGTTCAATCAAAAAATAAAGTAACAAAATTATTTTAAAAACTAAAAGATTCTTGAGATCTTTGGATTTAAATTGCTACATAAGTCTAAACCGTTTTAAAAAACATAAAATATTAGATCAAATTAGTACAGAATCGACTTTGCCGCGATCAAGTCAAGGATCAGCCAAATTTCCAAGTCCATCATCAAAAGCGTTTATGAAAAGAAGTGCTGAGCTGAATTTGTGCCATCGAGAGGTCTAAAAGAGAATTAAGTCAAATGTGCATTTTACCCCGGTGTGACTTTATAACTGTTATAACCTACTATCATTTCAATTTGCACTGTAACTGTATAATATTAAATTAAATGTCTAATACTTCCATTTAAGATGAGGCAGCTCAGAGAGAGCCCACTGAGCATCAGCCAAATCAGACAGTTAAACTGGCTGACAGTAAATAAATATGCTAGAGTGTGATAAGAAAGACAGACATTTAATTATTTAATTGGAAGAATAATTATAACAACATAAATTGATTTAGCACTAAATCCTAATTGTAATCTAATTGCCCATGATTATAAAAGAGTTGTTATTAATTCTCTATATTAAGATGATACTGCCTCAGAGTCAAACTCCTTATAGTGCCCCTTTTTTGGTTTAAGCCACTGCCCCTCAAAATGTCTGTGCACGGCCCTGGGATTCACACACACACTGATTTTGCCTTTTGATTTTAGGGAAGTATGCGATTGCGGACTAGGACTGCACGGTTTGGGGAAAATGTCGTATTGCGATTATTAAGGTCAATATTGCGATATAATAAACACATGGTTTCATGAGTCAACTTGCTTGGTTCTCAGGGAAATTGCACACACTTACACCAAAAATGATCCACAGATGAGTTTATAAAGCATATGTTACATCATGCTTAATGTCCGTTTATCTCGACAGAATGTTCAAAATCTTATTTTCATTAACATACATATGTTCTTATTTATTATTCTATTTATTTTATCCTATTGTACTATTGAGACAATAACAAGTTTGCTGTAATGCAAAGATGTCATTATTTAATTTAGTAAAAAAAAATTTTTTTTAATTCTAAAACACTGCATTTAGCTGTCATTGCTTGAATTGAGAAACACACATTTCCGCATTATCACTAATCTGTGCAATTTCCCTGAGAACCAAGCAAGTTGACTCATTATTATATCGCAATATTGACCTCAATAATCGCAATATGACATTTTCCCCAAATCGTGCAGCCCTAGTCGCAATGTAATTTTATATAGGCTACCAAGAATAAAAGCCACATTTTTTATGTTTATGTACATTGTTGAATTCCCAATTTCCCCATGGGAATAATAAAGTAATCAATCAATCAAAAACTCACATCACCGGAATCACGCGCGCGCCCGCGGACTCCAGGAACTTGACGTACGACGCCGCGATAAACGCGTTTCTCGGAGGCGTCGCGTTAAACACGTCCTGCGCGAGAACACCTGGACAAGGGCAACAGGTTTAAAGAGAATACAGTGGTTTAAAACTCTCATGCACAGTACTTAATACAACTTTTCAACTCACCGATTATTGGTCTATCGTTCATACCTGTCAACACTCCCGTTTTTCCCGGGTGTCTCCCGTTTTTTAGCCCTATCTCCCGGACCCCTCCCGGTTTGTTATTTCTCCAGGGAAACTCCCGTAATTTGCATGGCCCAAACTCCTTTATGAATAATCGGACCAATATGTTTGTCTAATGTTGACCAGTTGCCAGATGTTGTATTAAATGCATTATATTCACACAATCCACACACCATACAATTTCAACCCGTTTGCCACCTCAACCTGGCAACCTATAATCCAGTTGCGCAGTCGCGGAAAGTATAACCCGAAAGCGAGTCGATAGACATGGCAGGTGAAGGCAGGGCCGGTGTAGTGCCGAATTTCTACCCCCGCCAAATTATTACCCCCCTAGTATTGGTAGGTTTAGATTAGTTGTGGGGGAGGGGGAGGGGTTAGGATTAGGGGTGGGGTTAGGATTAGGCAATCAGGTATTGACTTCAACGAGGGGGGTAATCATTTGGCAGGGAGTCGAAATTCGGCACAACACCGGATTAACCGGATTAACCGGATTAACTATTAGGGCAACTGGTCACTTGCCCAGGGGCACATGACATCTAAGGGGATCTGACAGGAAGGAGGAAATACACAGAAATGTAATAAAGTTATCAAACACTTTTCAGTCTTCACTGCATAAAGTGCATCTACGCGGGTTCACGCAGACTTTCCTCCCTCCCCGCTGAACGCCAGCGATTACTAATTCGTGAAATGCACTCCCGCTGGTTGAGCGCGGTAAAGTTCGTTTTAGATTCGATATTAGCCGGACATTTGTTCTATAGGGTCGGTAGTCTAACAAAGATATCAATAGCAAGATTAGTTTTAACATTATGTCACCATTGTATATCGACATGATTAAAATATTCATTCAAAATCATTCGTGCATTAATGCTGCATAATTATACCTGAGAATGCTTTGACGCGTTTCCACAGCGCACGATGCTTAAGGCAACGTCTGCCAACTCCACCAACTGCGGTAAACGTATTCTATAATTTGTATTATTTAAAATTGACTTTTAACATTTAAAAACAGACGTTTTCAAATTCCAAAGTTTGCTTAGCGGTTCCTAATGGCAATACTGACTTAGGCTAGCTTTCCTGGTAGCCTTGAGTGAATTGACTTGTCTAAGAAAATGATTCATAAAGCATATAAATATCAGTTGAGCCTGTTTACTTTCGTCACTGACACAGACGAAAATGAAAAGACTAAGTTCAGCTTTAGGAGGGGAAGAAATAGTCCAGGATAAGAAGACTGAGAGAAAAAGAAATATGAAGATGAGGAGAGAGCAGGCAAATAATCTAATGACAAGGTTTTAAAGCTAGGCTATTTCTTATAATTTTTTGGCCTTCAAAAGTCCTAAATTGCACATGTAGATCAGAGAAATCCAAATTTTCTCGGGGGAGCATGCAACCCCCTAACTACGCCGGGGCCTTGAGTCTTATATTAATAAATTATGTTATGTTTTCATTTATGGTTATTGCAATGTAAATAATACACTTAACACACGTCTGTGTGTGTGTCGTAGGCTACCCTATGTCCGGCTAATATCGAGCCTGAAACGAACTTTACCGCGCTCAACCAGCGGGAGTGCATTTCACGAATTAGTAATCGCTGGCGTTCAGCGGGGAGGGAGGAAAGTCTGCGTGAACCCGCGTAGATGCACTTTATGCAGTGAAGACTGTAAAGTGTTTGATAACTTTATTACATTTCTGTGTATTTCCTCCTACCTGTCAGATCCCCTTAGATGTCATGTGCCCCTGGGCAAGTGACCAGTTGCCCTAATGGTTAATCCGGTTAATCCGGCCCTGCCTTCACCTGCCATGTCTATCGCTCGCTTTCGGGTTATACTTTCCGCGACTGCGCAACTGGATTGTAGGTTGCCAGGCTGAGGTGGCAAACGGGTTGAAATTGTATAGGCTATGGTGTGTGGATTGTGTGAATATAATGCATTTAATACAACATCTGGCAACTGTTCAACATTAGACAAACATTGGTCCGATTATTCATAAAGGAGTTTGGGACATGTAAATTACGGGAGTTTCTCTGGAGAAATAACAAACCGGGAGGGGTCCGGGAGATAGGGCTAAAAAACAGGAGAAACCCGGGAAAAACGGGAGTGTTGACAGGTATGGTCTAAACTAGTGACCGCGACGCTGAAGTGTGTGAAAACAGATGAATAACATCAGTACGAACCATGAACATTTATTTATTTGGATTAAATATTTTTATCATTCTGTGTCATTTTTCAATGTCAATCTTTTTGACTATTTACATGTTCATGCCCAAAATGCTTAATTAATATTCAAAGAAGTTGACTGTCATTTTCCTCTACGCTGTGTGCGTTACTGTTGAAGATAAATTAAATAGCCTAGCCTATTTAACATCGTTACAGGCACCTCGCGAGCATTCATTCATTCAACTATTTTTAAAAGACTGCAATAAAGCACCAATGCACACAAGCAATCCTTTTTATTAGTCAAATTCATTAAAAAATGTAAACTACACTGTAATGAATTGCTGTAAAAAATTACAGCATTATTTTACAGCAGCTGGCTGTTTTCTAACTAGATGTACCGCCGCTCAGGCCTGCACTGGCTTTCCACAAAAATAAATGACATGGAGCAATTTGGCTGTATTGCGTGTTTATGTATATACCTAAAAAAAGTAGTAGTATGTGCATGTCTGTCTGTGTGTGTGTTTGTGTATGTGTGTGTCTGTGTGTGTGTGTGTATGTATGCGTGCGTACATGTGTGTGCGCGTGTGTGTTTGTGTGTGTGTGTCTGTGCATGTGGATTTGTATGTGTGTGTATGGGTGTGTGTCTGTGCGTGTGGATGTCAGTGTGTGTGCATGCTTGCGTTTGTTTGTATTCCTGCATGTGTGTGTGTGACAGTTAGGGTTGCCAACTTCAGAAAAGGAAAATGCGGGACAATCGTGGTTATTTATAGGAAAATGAGGGACACTCAAAATATTTGTACTGTATCACACAGTGTACGTCATTTCAGTGTCTGCAGTTAAGTTTGTGTTTAAAAGGTTATCAGACATAAGCACATTTGTATTGCTTAACCTATTTATGTATTTAATTCTAAAAATAATTTTAATGTCATACATGAAAAAAGTCACATTACAAACAAACCATAGTTCAAAATAACAGCATTTGTCTAAAATAGAAAGCTTTTTTAACATTATACACTAGGCTTACAGTTCAAAAGTTTGGGGTTAGTAAGATTATTTTTGGGGAAAAAAAAATAAAGAAAGTAATTGCCTACTTTTATTCAGCAAGGTTGCATTACATTAATCAAAAGTGACAGTTAAGATAATGTTACAAAAGCTTTCTATGTACTTTCTAAAAGCTTTAAAACATTAATAATAATCAGAAATGTTTTTTGAGCATATTATTCCCTCAGGTAGATTACATGTTTTCTTGCGTGGCTGGATGTTAGACTCATGAACAATAATCACGTTGTTTGCATTCGCCAAAATTGATTAGCCGAAATCAAAACGTGGACAGTGAAAGGAAATTACCGTTAGCGCGAGACGAGTCCGGCTTGAAGCGGAAGCGACCAGACGGCAGAGGATGTTCGCAAATCAAACAATGATTTGTCTCAAAACAGTGATTAAAAAAAGCTGTGATTGGATGATGACAGGTGTCGGTGATCATTCTCAAGTGTCGTGGTCAGCACTGCTGCTGTTGCTGTTGTATCAGTCAGTGGTTTATCAGCTTGTCAAAAAACGGGACACGGGAGGTCACGCACGGGACAAATAAATTAGGCCCAAAATACGGGACGTCCCGCCTAATTCGGGACAGTTGGCAACCTTAGTGACAGTATCATCCTAAACCAGCAACCCTTCGCTCAACACCACCATCTACAGGCCGATGAGTGTACAGTCACTAAATGTGCACATAAATCAATTTATTTTATACCCCCCCATGGATGAAATTCTACGAAACTTAGCATACCCCCAGAGGATGTCAAGTTAATCATACACATGAAATATGGTGCAGTTCTGAACATCTCAACTGAAGATAGGGGCGATTAAAGCAGAATAATATTGCATTTTCATTTTTTAGGGGAGGGGCGCAAATCACAAATGAGTGATTATGGGCTAGGTTGATGTGGGCCCTTAAGAGCAACATACCATAAAAATTTCTTCATCCTCTGTGCCACGGTTCAGGTAGTTATTTAGGAAAAACTGCATTTTTTGGGTTTGGGGGGGCCCAGCGCGGGGGGGGGGGGGGGGGAGTGGCCCCGGGGACCAAACGAAATTTTTCCGTAAAAGTCTAGTGGGGCTACATGCCCACCAAATTTCATGTTCCCCGGTGTTTCGGTGTCCCTGGTATCGTTGACGAAAAATTCAGTAGATGACGAAAAAAAAAAAAAAAAAAACTTTGACAATCCCGATATGACCGCTTTCGCTAGCTACGCTAGCGGCGGTCATAATAATCATCATGATTGGAGTAATGATGCCGAAAATTCAGCTTTGATCACATGAATAAATTACAGTTTACTATGACATAGAAATATGTTAAATTGTAATATTACAGTTTTTACTGTATTTTTGATCAAATAAATGCAGAAGAGAATTAAAAATCTTACAGACCCCAAACTTTTGAACAGTAGGCTAGTATACTAGTAGGCTAGCACTATAATTAGGGTAGTTTTGTAAAAGTCACTGACTAATTAGGCGAGTTGAGAGCACAAATCACAAAATATTTAGTAGTCATGAAAACGTATTCAGATTTAGCATATTAATGATGCATTCACCTCATAAATCATGACACACTGCTCTAGCACAGGAAAGTGCATACAAGTTCAAGTGCATGCTTTTAAAATGAAAAAGTATCGATATCGGTGATACTGGCCCTGTATTTACTTGGTATCGGATCGATACTGAAATTTGCAGTATCGCCCACCACTGCTTTTTACAGAGTAATATTGAATATTATTTGAGCAGGTCCGCGAATGAGGTTTACTGCATATAGCGTATACTGAGGCCCACAGCCCTGAGCTAAACACACTCGCCACTCTTCTGCATAACGGGAACCACAACATTCAAAAACATTACAGAAAGTTCTCTATGTTTCTAACATAACTGAATATTAAACACTAACATTAACTAACAACATCGTTCCATTTACAGAAAAACACTTTAATCCCTAAATTTACCCTCCTAATGCAGTCCCTTGCAAAGCATGCTGGGAGCTACAGATCCACTAGTTGTCAACAAAAACGATTCATGTAGTTTTCACACAAATGAATTAAGTAAACTTCAGCTTTAAATATATTAGGTTGATTGAACACAATTGAATTAAGTTGTGACAAAATATTAAACAATCGTGTTACTTTAGCTTATTTTAATTCATTAAATTTAACAAGAGGCAAAAATTTTTTTTTTTTAGTGCATGATGGGAACACCAGTATCAGAAAAGCTGAGTAATTTTACTTAATTTTATAACGTTGATATTTACGCTTTCATTTCTACAAACTTGAATTGAGTTCTATTTTTTTATTCTTGTCTGAACTAACTTCTTCATGTAAATGACATGTTTTTTTTTTTCTGTAGTGTTCACCACAGAATGATCTTTATCAGAGAGTTTCAGTTGTGGCTGATGCAGTGCAGGGTTTCTTTCTTTCCTCTTTCTTTCATCTTTCTTTCATCTTTCTTTCATCTTTCTTTCATCTTTCTTTCATCTTTCTTTCCTCTTTCTTTCATCTCTTTGCCGCTCAGTGGATCTGTGTAAACATGCCTTTCTTCATCTCAGTCAAAAAACAATAAGAAAACTGGAGCCTTGTTTCAGGAGGAGTCTGTAAATGCCATGTGGAACTGGTTTTGTAAGTGCAGATTTAGCAGCACAGTCCTGTAAAACCGACAGTACAATACCGTATAATTCATTACAGCAGAAACAGACCCAATTACAAAATACAGTAAAATACAGTAAAGTACTGTTGTGTAGTTTACAGTACTGATCTTGTGTACTGTAAATCGGAATACAGTAACTATGGCAACCATGCTGCCAGTAATACTGTAAAAACACAAGAAAACCGTTAACAGTGACATTCCCTGGGAAAGGTTCGGACATTACCTCACAAATACCGGAAAACTAACAAAACGAGAGAAATGACCTTTAAGTTCATTCATAGGTTTTACCCAGAAACAGTAAGTTATGGAAGCTTGTTTCCGCCACAGAATAAAACATTTTAAAAGATATTTGCAACTTTATTTCTCAGAATTGCGACTTTATATCACGCAATTCTGACTTTCTGACATCTTTTCTCAGAATTGTGAGATATAAAGTCCAATTCTAAAGAAAAAAAAGACTTTTTTTCTTTTTACCTCAGAATAGTTTATATCTCCCAATTCTGACTTTATAACACCCAATTCTGACTTTATATCTCCCAATTGCGTATTATAAAGTCAGAATTGTGAGATATAAACATGCAATTCTGAGATAAAAAGTCAGAATTGTGAGATTAAAAAGTCGCAATTACCTTTTTTATTTTTCACTCTGTGGCAGAAACAAGCTTTCACGGTAGTGTTCGCTCAAAAGACGTGAGAATGATATTAACATGTTCTTTCTGTTCTTTAGAGAACCCTGAAATACTTCACAGTTATTCTGGAACTGCTCTCTCAGTGACATTTGTGATTTTATCATGTTATGTTATTTTTGGTTTTCATGAATGTATATTTATTTTATAAACCTTATTTTTCTGTTAGCTAAATTTCACATTCACAAATGTAAATGTTCTAATTGCAGTCCTCTTTTTTAAAGATTTAAACTTGAAATGAAAATGTATTTTGAATCTATTGAGTAAAAGCTGTAAGACCAGTGGCTGTGTTTAATCTGGACTGAAGGACTCTGGAATACTGTTGTATTATGACAATGACAATAATTGTTGTTAATGTTTTTGTGATTTTTTAAAAATGTTTTCTTCTACAAGCATTTAATACAAATTAAAAAAGTTTGCAAAACGCACTAGGTCTCCATGTGAAGCTTTTAAACTATTTATATGATGATCTCATACCTGTTCCTTTTTCTGTGTGTATTATTATTTATTTTTTCTTTCTCTTTACTTGTATATTTATTTATTTATTTATTTATTTATTTTATTGCACTGTATATTTTATTTTCCTATTTGTTGTAGTCTATTTGTTCAATATTATTATACTATAATAAATAAATAAATAAATAAAACATACGGTTGAATAAAGATTAATAAAAAAAGACCGGGCTGTTGAGGCTAGAAACTAAGAATTTTTATATATAAAATATACAGTATATTATAATTATATTATATTATATTATATAATTATTTATATATATATATATATATATATATATATAATATATTAAATTACACTAACATTGTTTGTTTTAAACGTGTTATTAAGAGTTAATTAATGTCTATTCTTCTGTCCCTAGCCTTTACAGGAATATTACACTTGAAAAACACTTTAGGGTTACAATTTCTTTCAGAGAAACTTTATTACCTTTTCGAAATAATGCGATTCGATGAGATTTCACTGATATTTTCAGTTCCATTTGTTTGCGAGTTGTCTCGGAGACACGCCCACATTAGGGGAATGTCATGAATATTCATATAAGCGCCACCCAGTGGAACCAAATATGCCAAAATCTGAATATATTGCATCACCTGTCACTCAATATGAAATAAAAAGAAATATATATATATTTTTCAGTATGTACTTTACTTTTCTTTTTTTACAGTCTATGGTTTTCAGAGATAACCTCTGAAATCGCTGTAAACAATGGGTTAACGGGACTTATTTATTTTTATTAAAAGTTTTCATGAATGAATAATCACAGAGGCAGAGGTCACGTGAGTGTTTTACAGCGGCTTAACCAATCATGATCAAGGAGCGGAATTATTATTATTTTTAAACAGAAAATCCCTTTTAGTCCCTTTACTGTATGAAGTTATGAACGGTTGAACACAGATTTTAAAACAATAATTAAAAAATAAATACAAAAATCGTTGATTGTTATTGATATTTCTCCACGGCAGCGTGACAGAGATATGTCCATCGGTCACGTGGTTCTTCCTCTGTGTCCGAGCATTTCCGTGTTTACATGCCCGGATCCCTCATGGCTTTCATCACGAAGAAGGATCGCGCTAAAGAAAGGTACTGTCACACTTCACCTGTCGTGTTTATTTCCTCAGCATGTTTTCCCTCAGGTCCGCGCAGTTTAACTCTGACTTCTGGCCTGTTGTGTCACTCGAGCTCGCGGGTCATTCGCCTCATAAACAGGCCAGTAAACGGACTAAACACGCAGCATTTATGGTCCTAGCATATTTATGCGTTTCCTGAGGTAAATACTTCATTAGACCTTTATTATCACTTTCCTAGCATTTATATGTAGAGAGAGAGATAGAGAGAGAGAGAGGTGTCCAGTTGATTTATTTCTAACAGTAAAGTTAAGACTCGCTTTGTGTTTAGATGTTAGCTGAGCAGAAGACGTCTTTGTTTTAACCTTAATTTAGTGGTGAACTCTTAATTTTTTGAGAGAAAAGCAGTTTTGAAAAATATGAATGTCAACTGTTGAAGTCTGTCCATGTCACATGACCTCTGTCTCATTAATTATTCATTTGTTTACTTTTCGTCAGGCAAGTGCCTATAATTGCTTTCATTAAAGTCACCATGAAATCAAAATGGACCTTTTTTTTATGTTGCATTTCTATTATTAAATAATTTATAAAGTGCTCATCACTATTTAAAACAAAAGGCGTTACGAGATTCCTTGTGGAACTCGTAATTATAGCTTGTAAACTGGGAATTATTTTAATCATAACATTAAAAACTTTGATTTGAAGCATAAAAATGGTGAAAATCGGACAAAAATGCAAAGGCACAAGACTAAACTTAACTGCTTTAGTGAGATATATATATATATATATATATATATATATATATATATATATATATAGCCCATATAAACAATATATTGTAAGTTTATTGTATATATATATATGCACATATTCAAGTATTTTGAGAGTGCAAGGCTAAGGTCTCGATTGGGTCATTCAGGAGTGGGCGGAGCTAAAGAGCTCTTGCCGCTTTTTTCAACTCTCTGATTGGTGGAACTTTCTCTACAGCATTATGGGTAATGTAGTTTTTCATCATGAAATCCTCTGTTAAACACATTTATTTAAAAAAATAAGCTAAATAACGTGGCCTGACGCCTTCAACAGGAGCAATTTATAAGTTGGTGTTAAAAATCTGTTTCCCTATGGAGAAAATGAATGGAGTTTTTACCAGAAACGAAAGACTTGTATTGTACTGTATGTGTAATTAGTATTAATTTAATTTGTAAGGTTCCCAACATCTCTGTTTCCTCTCTTGCCTCGTCCAGCGTCAAACACTTGTCATGTTCTCATGTTTCTGTGCAGATTCTCGCTGTTGTTGCTGGATCTGGAGGAACATTATTTTGAACAACACACTGCTTATAATCTGACCAACAGCAGTCCAGAGGCGGACAGGTGAGATGCTGAGAACTGAGGACTGAACTCAATCATCTATTAGTGAAATGCATGAGGTTTGCAGAATACGACACTGAAAGAGTCTCCAAAAGAGTCAGTTCCTCGATGGCACTTGTTGTGTCAGACTTGCTTCTTGATTGATTTTTGATTGATTTACTGTTCTTCAGGAATCAAATGTCCTGGCGATTTGGGACTTCACTCGTTTCATTACTGGATGAATCAGCATTTTTGAACGAATTTCTTGAATGAATGATTCAATGACTTACTCATTAAAGGGGTCATGTAATGCCATTTTTGTACAAGCTAATATGATTCTTTAGGGTTTAAATTAAAAGTTTGTAATATACTTTAATTAAAAATTCTCATTAGTATTGTAAGAAAACACTTATTTTACATGGTCAAAAACAGCTCTGTTTTCAGCATGCCGTTTCAGTGCATGTGTCTTTAAATGATAATGAGCTTTGCTCACCCCGCCCCTCTGTTCTGTGGAGCCCCGCCCCTCTGTTCTGTGGAGCCCCGCCCCTCTGTTCTGTGGAGCCCCGCCCCTCTGTTCTGTGTGTACACCGTTTGTAATAACAGAATAACCATAACGCGTTGTTCATTATGAATTATATTGAGAACGTCATACATAGAAAACATACCGTAATATACCTGAGTGTAAACCACATTCATCTGAAGCGTGCAGCAAGCGATTTGCAAAGATTAATATAAAGATTAATATAAAGGTTAATAAAACGTTACACTCACTTCAGTTCTTCTGGAGGTGCAGCAGGAACACGAATAGTTGCCGATCCTTTTTCAGGTGCAGCTTCTTAGCAAAACCAGCTTTATAACGTTACTGACCTCGTTTATAAAGCAGTCTGGTGTGTGAAATGATTCGCGCAAACATGACAGCATTGACGTTGATCGTGGGGAATATTCCCTTTGAATGAAAATGATGCTGTGTTCCTCATTACACCCAATAACAGAACACCACACTCGCTCAGACGCCATTCTGCTCATAGACAGAGCTCCAGCGTATCAACAATGGCAGACTTTGATTGACAGCTCGCTCACGAGCAAGGCTGGGTCTGTGTTGAAACGCTGCTGTCAATCAACAATCGTGGGAGGGGCATCCGACCGTGTGACGTCACAAGATCGAACGGCTTGATTAGAGACAGGGGAAAACACATAAGAAGATTAAAAAAAAAACACTGGATGGATTTTTATCATTTTATGATGGTTGTGTACAGGCACTGCCAACACACACTTCAGTACAATCAACTTATAAAAGTGCATGTACCATTATATGACCCCTTTAAGACTTCACTCATTTTATTACTGGATGAATCAGCGTTTTTGAACGTATCAAGTTACTTTCAAAAAGTAATTTACTCTATTTTGATCGCTACCGTAGACATCAGTGCTTTCAGTATTTATTTAAAGGTAATTAATGTAAGAATCACTCATTAAAATGACGTTGTCCTCCAGGAATCGAATGTGCCGCTGGGTATTGACACACATTTTTACTTACACTATTACGTTCCTCGGGTCACTAGTGACCATATACACTTTTTACAATTTTTTTTTTCCAAAACGGACATTGTTTTAATGTTTTTAATTTTTGTTATTGTTTATAATAGATGTGTTGCGTTTATATTCTGGGTTCATTTGCCTCCCTATACTATGCATCATCAATAATGAGTAAACTGAATTTGGTCTTTTAATATCAGTCTTACTTCTTACATTTTAGGGATGCACGATATATCGGCCACCATATCGGTATCGGCCGATATATGATAATTTATAATGTTATCGGCTTGGTAAGAAAATTGGCCCGATATATTAAAGCCGATTAATAATGTATTATTTCCTTCAGCTGAGACGCTTCAGATGTGCACTGTTCAACATGATGGTTTTGAGTTGCTTGAAATATGATTGAAATCACTTAAAAAAAGGAAAATACAGTTCAACGTCTGCAAGTCTGTCATATCGGCTACATAAAATTATCATGAGAACATTATAATTGTGTGTTTGGGACGTGGATTTTAATGGTGAGACTTTTGTTTTTGTAATCAGGCTCTCGAAAATTATATAAAAATTTGGATTTAGATTTATCGGCCAATATATCGGTTATCGGCTTTCAAATATAAAGAATTATCGGTTATCGGTATCGGTCAAAATGTTAATATCGCTGCATCTCTATTACATTTGATTTGAAACTTACTTTGTGACTGTTAAAAAAGTATGTTCTATAGAGTATAAATGTGTGTAGTATGAATGTAAACGCATGTTTTTGTGTTTTCTCCTTCTATTAAAACTAGCGGATGCTAACGGTCTTCTATGATATTCAACACGCTAATCTCTAAAGTTTAAATCTCTGTTTGTTTCAACACACAGACGAACCAGCGGCTCATTAAAAATCTGCTCTAAATCGGTGATCTTTGAAGCTGATGATGCGAAGGAGCCTATTTTAAAGGTATAATATTCATTATTATCATCACGCTTGCTTTCATTCTCTGCAATAATAAAACATCTCTCCTGCAGATTCCCCTGAAAGACTGCGAAGGAATCGCGGCGCTGGAGGAGTCGGCTCACAACCCGTTTATAGAGTAATACTGAGAATGACTCAAATCAGTCGTTTCTTTTGTTGTTGTGAGTTTTGCAGACTTTCATCGTTCCTTTTCTTTCTTTCTGAATGTGTGTTTGCAGAAGTAAACCGGCCTGTATTCTTATAGAAACCAAGCAGGTGAGTGCGTCTCAGTTTCACTTCACTGTTTAATATCTGCAAAAGTTTCAATATTTAACCCTTTTTTGTCAGATTTATCTAATTAAAGAAGAAAATGTGGTCGCTCCATATAAATACGAAAGGGTGAGTTCATTTTTTTTTTTTGTGTGAGAAAGATGTAAAGTGTGTAAAAAATAAGTTTGTTTATCAGTTTTGGCTCATTTTATACACTGTAGGGAATATTATTTTTATACTGATGTTTGATTAATTGTTGCACGTTAGGGAGAAAGAAAGGTCACGTTCCAGTTGGAGGCGTCCGGGAAAACGGAGGATGTTGTTCAGATGTTGTTACAGGTTCGCCTTTTTCTTTCTCTTGAGATTTGTGAATTTTCTCTGGGACTTTCATCTTAACTCTCACTTTCCCGCTCTTTTTTTATTTTGCCTTTTTTTTTGTATCACATTTTTTAATAATCATCATAAATTAGGTATCATTCGAAAGCCTACGAACTCAAAATCATTTTGAAATTGGACATTGCGTTACCATGGAAACGGTACTCTAAAATTTTTTATCAGGCTCCTCCCCTAGTGGGCGTCGCCAGGTTTCATATTACAACATTTATTTAAACTACTTTATAATCAAAACCATTTTCTAATCTTGACAAAACGCATATCCTCGAAAAGGGCTGAATCTCAAGGTTTCATATCATGCGACTATTTATTCATAGAAGTGATATGTGGACAGAAATTTGTTAATTTTTTACAGGAAAATGCTTAAAACAAAATTCAATGGAATGTGTGTCACCCGGTGGATATGTTTGGTAAAGCGTCTAAACAAAATCTCATAGGAACTTTAATTTTTGTGATATCAACTTCAAATTTGGAACACAACTTGGTTAGACATATGGCTTTGATTTTATAGAAACTTTAGAGTAAAAATGATTGAGTAAAATATATATTTTATATAAAATAAAACCTGTATTTCTCACTCAGAGTGTCGTCTTTAAAACAAGACTTGGGTCTAATTCCAAAGCATTCTTGAATTACAACCATTTTATTTTGTATAGTGATGTTCATGTCTGTTCTCATACAGTAAAGTTAATAACTGCTGTTTCTACAGTTGCACAGAGCGTCGTGTCTGGATAAACTGGGCGATCAGACGGCCATGGTCAGTACAATCAAATAAAATTACATACGCAATTATTTGCTTCCTTTTTTGAGGATCTGTGTGTGATGTGTGTGTGATCTGTGTGTGTTTCTGCTGAAGATTGCAGCTATATTGCAGTCCCGGTTGGCAAGAACGTGTTTTGATAAGAACAGGTAAGAATATTCATTCCTCCATTTACATTTACATTTATTCATTTAGCTGACGCTTTTATCCAAAGCGACTTACAATTGCTATATATGTCAGAGGTCGCACGCCTCTGGAGCAACTAGGGGTTAAGTGTCTTGCTCAGGGACACATTGGTGTCTCACAGTGGATTCGAACCCGGGTCTCTCACACCAAAGGCATGTGTCTTATCCATTGCGCCACGCCACCCCCTCCTCCAGTTGTTGATGATCTCAGAGTAGAAATAGCAGTGAATGTATTTCCTAAATCAACAGGTTACAGTATTCAGATTGTTTGCAGTTGTGAATATAATGCTTGTAGGGATGCACTGATATGAACATTTTGACCGATACTGATAACCGATAATTCCTTATATTTGAAAGCCGGTAACCGATAATTCCTTATATTTGAAAGCCGGTAACCGATAATTTCATATATTTGAAAGCCGGTAACCGATAATTCTTTATATTTGAAAACCGATAACCGATAATTCTTTATATTTGAAAACCGATAACCGATAATTCCTTATATTTGAAAACCGATAACCGATAATTTCATATATTTGAAAGCCGGTAACCGATAATTCCTTATATTTGAAAGCCGGTAACCGATAATTTCATGTATTTGAAAGCCGGTAAACGATAATTCCTTATATTTGAAAGCCGGTAACCGATAATTCTTTATATTTGAAAACCGATAACCGATAATTCTTTATATTTGAAAACCGATAACCGATAATTCTTTATATTTGAAAGCCGGTAACCGATAATTTCATATATTTGAAAGCCGGTAACCGATAATTCCTTATATTTGAAAGCCGGTAACCGATAATTTCATATATTTGAAAGCCGGTAACCGATAAATTCATGTATTTGAAAGCCGGTAACCGATAACTCCTTATATTTGAAAGCCGGTAACCGATAATTCCTTATATTTGAAAGCCGGTAACCGATAATTTCATATATTTGAAAGCCGGTAAACGATAATTCCTTATATTTGAAAGCCGGTAACCGATAATTTCATATATTTGAAAGCCTGTAACCGATAATTCCATATATTTGAAAGCCGGTAACCGATAATTCCTTATATTTGAAAGCCGGTAACCGATAATTCCATATATTTGAAAGCCGGTAACCGATAATTCCATATATTTGAAAGCCGGTAACCGATAATTCCATATATTTGAAAGCCAGTAACCGATATATTAGCCGATAAATCTAGGAGAAAACACAAAAACATGTGTTTACATTCATACTACACACATTTATACTATATAGAACATACTTTTTTAACAGTCACAAAGTAAGTTTCAAATCAAATGTAATAGAGATGCACCGATATTAACATTTTGACCGATACCGATAACCGATAATTCTTTACATTTGAAAGCCGATAACTGATATATTGGCCGATAAATCTAAATCCAAATTTTTACATAATTTTTGAGAGCCTGATTACAAAAACAAGTCTCACGATTAAAAGCCACGTCTCAAACACACAATTATAATGTTCTCATGATAATTCTATGTAGCCGATATGACAGACTTGCTGTGTACTTTACTGTATTTTCCTTTTTTGAAGTGATTCCATCATATTTTAAGCAATTTAAAACCATC
>NC_137124.1:60604982-60627482 GCF_949319135.1 Squalius cephalus | reverse complement strand
AGTGTTATAAAGTTGTGGATGGTTGTCTTTTTTAAAAAGTATTTTATTTTTCGTGTTTGCATTTATGAGGAAAAAACAATGTTGCGTGGCAGTTCTCCATTACGGACTCAACCGTTATGAAAGCGGCACTAAAAGACTGCTTTAAAAGTCTCACAGAGACCTCACACAGAAAGCACAAAGCCTTTCTTTAAAGTGAATTTCGTTTTGTATTAATTGTATCTTACTTTTAATCAGTGTTTCATTATCCAATTTCCTGGATTTAATAAATAAAAAGTAAATATAGCAGACATAATCACGACACGGAGGCGCCAGCGCCTGAATCCATGAACCGAAACTCAGCGTATAAGGTAGCTTACTCGCCTCACACACCTAAAAAAAATACATAAATATATCTATTATCTACAGAAATCATTACATTTTAAACAGAACCATTCAAAACAAAATAAAACTATGTAATCCGTATGAAAAGTGCATTTCTCTCCCACGCGATCACTACTGCGAAGATGAAGATCGTCAACTTCATCTTTACAGAAAACACTTGTTTATTAATAAACAATAAAAATGTCTCATTGTAATATTTTACATATTCATAATCATTACTTTTGCTGGTTCTTTGGGACAGCTTTTAGGTGCCGTTTACATGAACGCGTCACTGCATCAGCACCGAAAACAGAGAGACACAGAGAGAGAGAGAGAATAAGATTTTTTGACAGAAATATTTTTTTCGAATTCTGACAGAAATATGTTCTAATTTTGGAATAAAATATTAAGTGGCCTTTTTGTCACTTGTAATGAAGCTTGCTTAGTGAAATTATTAATATCATGGAATGGTAGGCTAATTATTGACTTTAGCCTGGATTGATGGCACGCAATATCGCAATATATATCGTTGGGGAAAAAATATCGCAATGTAATTTTTTTCCCAATATCGTGCAGCCCTACATTCAAGATATTTTAAGGCATTTTTCAAGTAAAAAAACGTTTAAATATGTAATTTTGGTGATCAAACGTGAGTTTTAAGGGATAATATGATCGACTACAGGGGGACTTTAGTAATTCTGTGTGCTAAGGTCCTTACTGTGTTTCATTTTCAGTCTTGCAATAGTATATTTGATGTGTGTGTGTGTGTGTGTGTGTGTGTGTGTGTGTGTGTGTGTGTGTGTGTGTGTGTGCAGCTGATTCCTGAGTTCTATGGAAGTGACAGCAGTTTCCTGAAGAATCTGCTGGGTTTGGATCTGGGCCGGAGGCAGGGAGGAGGAAGAGTGGAAGGTGTTGATCTTCCTCCGTGGGCGTCAGGTGCGCACGCCTTCTCCTGTCCCTCATGACCACACGATGTTCCATCCGTTAGATATCGTGATTCGAAAACGAAAATAATCAATCGTTTTATCTCATATAATGTGTCCTCCAGGAGCGTGTCCACTGTCGGGATATCTATCTTTTCTGACGACGAGACAGCCGATACGAAACGCATCTCTTCTGTAGCCATTGTTCGCTCGCGCTCTTGTTTCCGTAAGTTAGTCGCTAGCTCCGCCTTCTCGATGACATCACGCACGCCATTAAAGACGGCAAGATATACAGCTACTGCGTGAATAGACATGAATGCTGTATCAGATGGAGGCAGGCGGAGATGGGGAGGGGGAGGGGCTCAGAGGAGCTCACACACTCAACCAGACTATTCAAATGATGAGCAAGCGATCTCATTGGCTGCAGGATCAGCAGAGCCAATCAGCTTGTGTCATGCGGTGATGATGTGATTGCATGTAAAACACGCCCTCTAGTGACTGAACCCGGTATTTCTTTAAAACTATAGTCCCTTTGATTGGGAAAATGTTCATATTAAGGTATCTACAGAATATTAGCTTTTATCATAGCTGAAAATGTCAAGATATGGGGCAAATTCACTATTTAATCTTAATCAGACTTACGGTTTTCTCAAAATAAATGATCAAAACTACGGAAAACCCCATAGACTTTCTTTGAAGGCACCAAAACTTTTATACAATAACTAGCAACCAGCTTAGGACATGTTAGCACCACGTTAAATTGTTAGAAACATGTTAAATAATGCTAGCAACATGTTTAAACATGCTTCTAACATTCAAATTCATGTTAAAAAAATGTTAGCAATATGTTAAATCATGCTATCGATGTGCTCGTTCATGTTAGCAACATGCTAAAACATGTTCGCAACATGTCAGCAATTGGTAAGACATGTTAGTAACATGTTAACAGTGTGTTAAAACATGTTACCACCAAGTTAAATCATACTAGAAACGTGTTAAAAAATGTTAACAATGTGTTAAATTATGTTGTATAATGCTAGCAATCTGATAAAACACTATCAACTTGCTTAATCATGTTAGCAATGTGTTTAAACATGCAAGTACATGATAATTCGTGTTAGAAACATGTTAGCAACATGTTAAATCGTGTTAGCAACATGTTAAAACATGCTAAAACATGTTAGCAATTGATAAGACATGTTAGTTACATGTTAATTCATGGTAACAGTGTGTAAAAACATGCTACTAACATGTTAGCAAAATGCTAAATAATGCTAAGACGTGCTAACAACATGATAAAACTTGCTAGTAACATGATTAAACATGCTAGGAAGCTTATTAACGTTCAAACAAGGCTTTGTTAAGCCAACATAAAAGTTTGTCCCGACAAATACTATCATGTCAGTGGTTATAACTTTAGCTTTATTCCTCTCTAACCCTGAGCAGATCCGGACGACTTCCTGCAGAAGCAGCGCCTGGCTCTGGAGAGTCAGTGTGTGTCTGAACACCTGCACGAGTGGATCGACCTGATCTTCGGGTACAAGCAGAAGGGCAGCGAGGCCGTGGCCAGCCATAACGGTACGATAACACGGAGATTATACACTATGAAGGATTAATATGTTATTCATGTTATTTTATGTCTGCTATATTACAGTGTTCCATCCGTTGACCTATGAGGGAGGAGTCGACTGCGATAGGTAACGTCAATACATTAACATCTCTCTCTCTCATTAACCCTTGTGCGACCTTATGGACATTTTAGTCTTTTTCAGTGTCTTGTTGTTGATTATTTTGCCTGTGTTGATGCCAACTGCATATATTTTGGCACAGGTGTGTATTTTTATTGGAATTTTACTATTTCCTTTAACAAATCTATTTTGCACCAGATACACAAAATAGTTCCACTCAGGACCTTAAGCTCAAGTCCCCATTGAAGCCCTTTGTTTCAAAGGTTTTTCTCTTCTGGGGTTTTTATTCTGTTGGCAAGACTTCAGTTATGCAGCTATAATTGTGTGTGTGTGTGTGTGTGTGTGTTTGCAATATTTAAGAGAGAAAAAC
The DNA here is from genome assembly GCF_949319135.1 of Squalius cephalus. Lineage (NCBI taxonomy): Eukaryota > Metazoa > Chordata > Actinopteri > Cypriniformes > Leuciscidae > Squalius > Squalius cephalus. The sequence continues at coordinate 60,624,141 of NC_137124.1, read as the reverse complement.
TCTACTGTAAACCCCAAACCCATCCACTCTTTGCACCAGTGGAGTTTTGCTGCACCTAATGGGGGAAGGTGGTACTGCGCCCAAACAACATCACACTGAAAGCTCATTTTTTGAGATATCAACCTCAAATTTGGAGCACGACTTGTTTAGATTCATTAGCTTTTTTATTTTACTTTTTTTTTAGCAGTTTTAGAGTTCAGCATGTTTCATAAAAAATACATCTTTTATATAAAATAATGTTCATAAATAATTTTCATAAACTTAAACCTCTCTAACTTTTTTGGTTTCACTTTTTAACTTTTTCGTACTTCAACAATAATCTGCCAAGGGTCTTCTTTAAAATGATACCAAACTGAAGTCTGTGCTCCCAAACTTCAAACTTTTTTAAGTTTTTTGACACATTTTTGTCCTCTATGGACCTAAGTGCAACTTTTTTTAATTGATGCACAAGGGTTAAATAGCTAATCGTTTTGATTTTTCTTTGTGTTTCATATTCGTCAGTGTACATTTTGTCAGTGTGTATGTGTGTGTTTCTGCAGTATTGAGGACACGGATCAGAAAATAGCCATGCTAACTCAAATACTGGAGTTTGGCCAGACGCCACGGCAGCTCTTCACCACTCCTCATCCTCAGAGGATCACTCCTCGCTTCCACAACCTGTCGGCGACCGTCAGTCTCAGCAGCTGCGAGCTCTCGCCAGGTACCGGCGCATCCCTGGTCCAACAAGCAAAAGAAGGGATGACACTTGCTGACTTTTGTCGCATTAGTATGGAAGCTTGTTTCTGCCACTGAATAATAAATAAATAATAATAATTGCGACTTTTTATCTCACAATTCTGACTTTTTTTCTCACAATTGCGAGAAATAAAGTCACAATTGTGTGTTATAAAGTCAGAATTGTGACTTTTTTTCTCAGAATTGCCAGATATGAAATCAGAATTGTGAGAAATAAAGTCGCAATTCTGAGAAATAGTCGCGATTGCGAGATATAAAGTCGCAATTCTGAGAAATAAAGTCGCAATTGCGAGATATAAAGCCACAATTCTGAGAAATAAAGTCGCAATTGCGTGTTATAAAGTCAGAATTGTGACTTTTTTTCTCAGAATTGCCAGATATGAAATCAGAATTGTGAGAAATAAAGTCGCAATTCTGAGAAATAGTCGCGATTGCGAGATATAAAGTCGCAATTCTGAGAAATAGTCGCAATTGCTAGATATAAAGTCGCAATTCTGAGAAATAAAGTCGCAATTGCGTGTTATAAAGTCAGAATTGTGACTTTTTTTCTCAGAATTGCGAGATATGAAGTCAGAATTGTGAGAAATAGTCGCAATTCTGAGAAATAAAGTTGCAATTGCAAGATATAAAGTCGCAATTCTGAGAAATAAAGTCGCAATTGCGTGTTATAAAGTTAGAATTGCATGATATAAAGTCGCAATTCTGAGAAATAAAGTCGCAATTGCGTGTTATAAAGTCAGAATTGTGACTTTTTTTTCTCAGAATTGCGAGATATGAAGTCAGAATTGTGAGAAATAGTCGCAATTCTGAGAAATAAAGTTGCAATTGCGAGATATAAAGTCACAATTCTGAGAAATAAAGTCGCAATTGCGAGATATAAAGTCACAATTCTGAGAAATAAAGTCGCAATTGCGTGTTATAAAGTCAGAATTGTGACTTTTTTTCTCAGAATTGCGAGATATGAAGTCAGAATTGTGAGAAATAGTCGCAATTCTGAGAAATAAAGTTGCAATTGCAAGATATAAAGTCGCAATTCTGAGAAATAAAGTCGCAATTGCGTGTTATAAAGTCAGAATTGTGACTTTTTTTCTCAGAATTGCGAGATACGAAGTCAGAATTGTGAGAAATACTCGCAATTCTGAGAAATAAAGTTGCAATTGCAAGATATAAAGTCGCAATTCTGAGAAATAAAGTCGCAATTGCGTGTTATAAAGTCAGAATTGTGACTTTTTTTCTCAGAATTGCCAGATATGAAATCAGAATTGTGAGAAATAGTCGCAATTCTGAGAAATAGTCGCGATTGCGAGATATAAAGTCGCAATTCTGAGAAATAAAGTCGCAATTGCGAGATATAAAGTCAGAATTGTGACTTTTTTTCTCAGAATTGCGAGATATGAAGTCAGAATTGTGAGAAATAGTCGCAATTCTGAGAAATAAAGTTGCAATTGCAAGATATAAAGTCGCAATTCTGAGAAATAAAGTCGCAATTGCGTGTTATAAAGTTAGAATTGCATGATATAAAGTCGCAATTCTGAGAAATAAAGTCGCAATTGCGTGTTATAAAGTCAGAATTGTGACTTTTTTTCTCAGAATTGCGAGATATGAAGTCAGAATTGTGAGAAATAGTCGCAATTCTGAGAAATAAAGTTGCAATTGCAAGATATAAAGTCGCAATTCTGAGAAATAAAGTCGCAATTGCGAGATATAAAGTCACAATTCTGAGAAATAAAGTCGCAATTGCGTGTTATAAAGTCAGAATTGTGACTTTTTTTCTCAGAATTGCGAGATATGAAGTCAGAATTGTGAGAAATAGTCGCAATTCTGAGAAATAAAGTTGCAATTGCAAGATATAAAGTCGCAATTCTGAGAAATAAAGTCGCAATTGCGTGTTATAAAGTCAGAATTGCATGATATAAAGTCTCAATTCTGAGAAATAAAGTTGCAATTGCAAGATATAAAGTCGCAATTCTGAGAAATAGTCGCGATTGCGAGATATAAAGTCGCAATTCTGAGAAATAAAGTCGCAATTGCGAGATATAAAGTCAGAATTGTGACTTTTTTTCTCAGAATTGCGAGATATGAAGTCAGAATTGTGAGAAATAGTCGCAATTCTGAGAAATAAAGTTGCAATTGCAAGATATAAAGTCGCAATTCTGAGAAATAAAGTCGCAATTGCGTGTTATAAAGTCAGAATTGCATGATATAAAGTCGCAATTCTGAGAAATAGTCGCAATTGCGTGTTATAAAGTCAGAATTGCATGATATAAAGTCGCAATTATGAGAAATAGTCGCAATTGCGAGATATAAAGTCGCAATTCTGAGATATAAAGTCGCAATTCTGAGAAATAGTCGCAATTGCGTGTTATAAAGTCAGAATTGTGAGATAAAAACTATTCTGAGGTAAAAAAATTAAAATAAATTCCTTACAATTGGACTTTATGTCTCACAATTGTGAGTTTATATCTCACAATTCTGAGAAAAGATGTCAGAATTGCAAGATATAAAACAAAAACAATACAAAAAAATACGAAAACTCAGAGTCTTTTGTTGGTGTGAACTATGAATCAGCCATGATGCAAAAAAAACAAAAAAAACACAGCAATGAAGGGGTTAATCTCAATTTCTAACAAAATTGTAATGTTTGATTGTAATCGTAATGCAAAACCTTATACTTATCTAACAGAAAAAGATCTAAACCTGGACAAAAAGTAGTCTTTTAGAATTTACAAATGTGAATCTAAATGCAAAACATAATACAAGTAAGAAATTATGTCTAAAAAACAACAACTGGCGAATCCAAAAGCCTCTCTGTGTGTTTATAGGGAGTTACACACTATGACATACGCCTCCTGGCACTATTCTCACTTAAAACGTTTATTTTAAAGGCCTTGACTCTATTTTAATCTGAAATACAGTGTCTCCGAGTATGGACTCGTTCGAGGACCTGACTGAGGAGAGTAGGAGAATGGCCTGGAGCAACATGAACAAACTTGTGTTGCAGTCTTCCTACAAAATACACAAGGAGTGAGTATCTGTTGGTGTGGTTGTGTGTTTGAGAAGAGATGGTTAGCGAGAGCTGCTTCTGACGCTGGTGTCGTGCTTCTGCAGGGCAGTAACAGGCGTCGCTGTGACCCTCAGTGGAGATGCCATCTTCTCCACTTCTCAAGGTCAGGAATCTCTCCGTTATTTAGTCTCAAGTCTGTGAGAGACAGCCATAAATTCCTCTGATTGATTTCTCAGAACTGTAATATAATGTTAGCACAATGCTAACATGTTTAACATGTTGTTAGCATAAATTAGATATAATCGTTCAGTTTATGATGCAAGAGTGAAAATTGGCATGAGCAGTCTCTGATGGGTCACTTGACAAGAAAATTGTCCGAGCCACTTGAAATTTCAAGATTTTACATTTTTCAAGATGGCCGACACCTTAGTGGAGCAGTTAAGTGATATAGTGGTTTATTTGGTGATACAAGCATGAAAATTGGCATGAGGAGTCTCTGATGGTCACTAGACAATAAGCCACCCACAGCTACTTGAAATTTCAAGATGGCGGCCATTTTTCAAGATGGCCGACACCTTAGTGGAGCAGTTAAGTGATATAGTGGTTTATTTGGTGATACAAGCATGAAAATTGGCATGAGCAGTCTCTGATGGTCACTAGACAATAAGCCACCCACAGCTACTTGAAATTTCAAGATGGCGGCCATTTTTCAAGATGGCCGACACCTTAGTGGAGCAGTTAAGTGATATAGTGGTTTATTTGGTGATACAAGCATGAAAATTGGCATGAGCAGTCTCTGATGGTCACTAGACAATAAGCCACCCACAGCTACTTGAAATTTCAAGATGGCGGCCATTTTTCAAGATTGCTCCACTAATTGCTCCACTAAGGTGGTGGCCATCTTGAAAAATGGCCGCCATCTTGAAATTTCAAGTAGCTGTAGGTGGCTTATTGTCAAGTGACCATCAGAGACTGCTCATGCCAATTTTCATGCTTGTATCATAAACTGAACGATTCTGCCAAACATAAGCACTTAGCCGCTCCACTACTAGCATGACTTTGCATATTAACGTTTTAGCAATGAATTAACACATTGCTGACATATTGCAAGCATGAATTAACACATTTTTATTGTGTATAGCATGATTTTGTACATTGCTAGCTTGTTTTATCATGTTGCTAACATGATTTAAGACATTGTTGGCATGCTTCCAGCATGAATTAGCACATTTCTAGCATGTTTTAACACGTTGCTAGTATAAATTAGCACATTTCTTGCGTGTTTTATCATGTTGTTAACATGTTTCAGCCTGTTATCAACATGATTTAGCACATTGTTAATCTGTTTCTAGCATGACTTTGCACATTGTTAACATATATCTAGTATGGATTAGCACATTGCTAACATTTTTTAACATGTTGCTAGCATAATTTAGCACATTGCTAACATGAATTAACACATATTGTATCCTCATGTAGACTCTACACTGAAGATGTTCTCCAAAGAGAATGGCCTGCAAAGAAGCGTGTCCTTCTCCAACATGGTAAGCTCTTTAGCGAAGACGCAGTGGCCCCAAAAAGTATTTGGAAACATAAGCTACACTTAAAATCAAAGTCGGGAGAGAGGAGCTGTAATAATGTAAAATATGTGAAAAATAATGCGTTTTCTAACAATGCGTAACCTATTCTAGTTCACCCCAAAAAAGCAAAATCAAGAGTTTGTAAAAGGCCACAATAGGACCCTTTGAGACATACTTTATGAGAACACTTGAACTTTTACATGTACGTGTGGCGAATGCTTTCTGGAGCCCGTGTACAGCAGCCACAGTGAATAAGAGCTTATCTGCCCTCTGACTGAAACACACTCTTGAACTGAAGGCGCTGTCCTCCTGCCTGATGCTGCCCGATGATGAGATCGTCGTGTGCTCGTCCTGGGACAATAATGTGTAAGATTTATACACTCACCACAATCATATCCCTGCAATTCTGAAGTCACTTTAACACATTCCTCATAGTTTTCACTCGCTCTCCCCTTTTCTCTCTCCACCTCCTCTTGGATCCCTGTCTCAGGTATTTTTACTCGATAGCGTATGGAAGAAGGCAGGAGACTCTGATGGGTCATGATGATGCGGTCAGCCATATTTGCTGGAGGGACGACAGACTTTACACGGCATCCTGGGACTCGACTGTGAAGGTCTTCTCATTTTAGCCTAGTTTGCTTCCTTGCCTAACATTTAAGGATGACTAAACCTGTTTACTTGGTACCAAGTGTTTAAAAATTTCAGAAGCATCATCAGTAAAGTTGTAGTTGCATATTCGGTAACACTTAAACCTTAATATATAATGCATTATAAAAGTATTTTAATGCATTGATTATGCCTTGAGATGCTCCTTATAATGCATCGTGGTCTCATGAGTAATTGTAACCACAGTTATAATGCATTATAATCAGGGCTGTCAACATTAACACGTTAACACATGCGCTTCATTTTTGTTTAGTTTAACGTGTTCAAATATTTAATATTTGAAGCCTAATAAATGTTAAAAAATTGTTAGTTTTTAATTACACTGTATGTTGAATGGCTATAATTAATGCTAAAAATTGGGGGAATTTTTTTAGCCCGACATCAATATCTGTATTAGTATCAGTAGCCGCGTTTCCATTACCCTTCAGATTGCGCAAATTGAAATTGAAAATTGAAAATACGCCCAATGGAAACACGTCAATTTCGCAAAAACTCGCATTTATCGCCAAAAAGTTTTTCCGCTCGCATGAGGAGGTTTTTCAGGCAATTCGAAAAATAAATATTTCGCAAAACTGCAATCGAAACAGTTTTTGCACATTTACAGGTCAGCTGACGTAGACGACGCGGTGTGTTTGGACAGAATACGAGACAGAGCTCTTTATTAAATTCATATAAGACAAAAGAATTACAGGAATAATGGATTCTAAACCTCAAATAAATGCCACAATCAAGACCTCGAAGCAGAACTGAGGGAGAAACACCCAGAAACACCTCTTATGTGCCGCTCTCAAGTATAATAAGGGTCGTTCCTCACCATTAATGCTTGGAAAACACTCGTACACTCGAGAAACTATTCGAGAAAAGTGCCTTTAAAACACTCGAGATAACATCTCCTTCCATTAATAATAATGGCCAGTGCAGTGGCTGGGTACATATAGTACATAATCCTATCAAGGTCCGTTGCCATGGTTTTTGGAATGATTTTACTGATCGCGAGAGGAAAAACGTAAGTTTTAGTCGCATAACATCGGTTAATGGAAACGCCGTCATTTCGCGATAGTTTTTTTGTCGACATTTAGAAAAAATCGCAAAAGTTTTGCGCAAATCTGTAATGGAAACGCGCCTACTGATTCTGACTTTCATTCATAAAAAGATGCCATTAAACAAGTAATTAAAATATACTGTCTTTATGTTGTCTCTACAGTAATGCAGTAAAATTATTACATTATACAATATTTAAACTAAATAGAAACCAATAAAAACGTAAGTGTTTTTAATTGCGATTAATCAGAAAAAAAGTTGATTAATCGAGTTAATTTTTTTAATCGATTGACAGCACTAATTTTCTATTTATCTATTTATAGAACACACTTTTAGAAAGTATAATGCATTTAAACGAATGACAGACAACCAATCTCAGATTGTTTGTTTGTTGTGAGCCGAACACGAAAAGGCAAGAGTTATGAGCTTCAGACCAACGATGAGTAATTAAAGACATTTTTAGATGATTTCAGACAGAACAGATGAAGATATATGAGTATAATCACTAGTAATATGATTTAATTGCTCATGACCTTTGACCAGTTGGTGGTGCTGTGTCCATGATTGGTGTCCTTGTTCTCTGTGTGACTCAAGGAGTCAGTTTTATTAATATAGGCTAAACTAATCGAAAGCTGTGAGAATTTATATGTTTTTAATTTCATTATACATTTTGTTGTCTCTACTTTTCGGGTATTCAGCGCATGATGACATAGCAAGTTTCATAAAAATATGCTAATACATTCATAAAATACAGCATTTTACGGCAAAATTCAAGATGGCCGACAGCAAATGGTCGATATGGGAAAATTGGGTATTGTTCGACTCGGGTATAGGCAAAAATAGCCATTTTTCATATCTCCTGACCGTCAAATCCGTTTGCACATTATGGGTTGGGTCTTTCAAAAAGCTTTTAATATGTTCTTGGTGAGAACCGGACAAACGGTCCAGGACGAGTTCGAAAGATTAGATTGTTTGCAGCCCTTCTGGTTTAAAAGCTATTAGCACAAACGTAAGTGCAAATTTGGACAGTTGGTGGCGCTAGAGGGAATGAGTTAGAGACTCCAAATTTGGTGTGGTTCGTGTTCAGACTGTCCTCTGTTTGTGTACCAAATTTCATCATTCTCCCACAAGCGCTTCTGCCATAGACTCATAGAAGAAGAAGAACGGAGACAATAGATGCTCATGACCCTTCAGTTCTGTATCTGCAGTGTATTATAATTAGTGCTGGGCAACGATTAATCAAATCCAAAATACACATACATGCGTGTGTATATATTTAAGAAAAATGTGTTATTTATATATATATAATATAATATATGTATAAATAGATATACACTATATACATACAAATATTTATTAAACATATACATGTATATGTGTGTACTTATATATGTGACCCTGGACTACAAAACAAGGGTCAATTTTATGAAATTGAGATTTATACATCATCCAAAAGCTGAATAAATAAGCTTTCCATTGATGGAATAGTCCATGGATTGTCCGAGATATGACTATATGAAGATCTGGAATCTGAGGGTGCAAAGAAATCGAAAATCTCCTTTAAAGTTGTTCATTTATGTTGGAGATTTTGTTGCATTCACTCACAAAAAATAAACGTTTTATATATTTACGGTAGGAAATTTACATAATATCTTCATGGAACATGATCTTTACTTTAATAGCCTAATGATTTTTGGCATTAAAGAAAAAATCGATAATTTTGACCCACACAATGTATTGTTGTTATTTCCACAGATAAACCCGTGTCACATATATTCAAAATAATAATTATACGCAATACACACATATATTATGTAAACACAAACTTAATCGTTGCCCAGCACTAATTATAATGCATTTTAACCTTGGTTATAATTATTTATGAAAAGATATAATGCATTATAACACGTTAGTAAAACATTACCACATTTTCCAACTAATTTTCTTTTCTTTCCATCTGGTAATACTGAGTTGTGTTGACGCGTTCTCTGTTTCCTCCACAGATCTGGAAGTGTGTCCCAGCCGACGTCTCCAGTAATAAACGCTCCGGGTTCGATCCGCTGGCTGAGTTTGAGCACGAGGCCGGGGTTTGTGCCGAGCATCTTAAACACTGCGATATACACAAACTGAGCTGGCGTACAACTCGCCGTGTGTGTTCGGCACTTCTCAGAAGAGCTGTGCAACAGTAGAGATATAAGTCTCGTCGCACTTTACAATTAACATTAACATGAACTAATGAACAACACTTCTACAGCATTTATTAATCTAAGTTCATATTAATGTTAACATTTACTAATATGGTATTCAAATCAAAGGTTGTATTTGTTAACATTAGTTAATGCACTGTGAACTAACATGAACACACACTGAACAGCTGGATTATTATTTAACAAAGATTAATAAACACTGTATCAAATGTATCGCTCTTGTTAGTTCATGATAGTTAAACCTCTGATGGTCTTCGTTTAGCAGTCACACTGGGGGCCTTCCCGGTCATAAATGACCGGACACCTAAAAATGAAACTTCCTCCATCCCAGTAAAAACCAATGCAATTTATTTTTGTTCTATAATATTTATTCTTTTTAATTTAGAATTTTGAGACAATTTGATTGAACTTATTAATATTTATGCAATATTTATAGTCCATTTTTTGCCATTGAAAATAATGATTTTTTTTTTTTTGATTTAAAAAAAAAAATTCTATGCAATATTTTCGGGTAAAATAGAGACTAGGCTTTTCAAAAAAAAAATAAAATAAAAAATAATTCATCAATTTATTAATCATAAAATTAAATAAAACATGATATTGCATGGGTTTACCACTAGATGCCTGTATAGCTCTAAATGGAGATGTTTGTGAATTCTAGTTGTTTTTGGACCAAATTACTTACTTTTAAGATGTGGATTGAATGTATTTTTTTAGAAATTCTCAAATAATACTTTTTGCCAAGGTTTATAATATATATTAGCTGGTGTGTGGAGGGCGTTCTGGCGCAATATGGCTGCCGTCGCATCATCCAGGTGGATGCTGCACATTGGTGGTGGTTGAGGAGATTCCCCCATCTATGTAAAGCGCTTTGAGTGTCGAGAAAAGCGCTATATAAATGTAATGAATTATTAAATGAATTATTATTATTATTATAACATTTTATTAATTATTATTTTAATAATTTTAATAATTATTATATTAATTATATATACATATATTAATTATAATTATTAATTATGTTATGTTTTTCACTCTTGATGTTTTAGAGCTTCACCCCTTCATTGCTGAGCATTTTTTTTCTGCATCGTGGCTGATTTGTAGAGAATTTTTGTGTTTTTGTCAATTTCCCATTCATTTCCTATGGGGGTAATTTTGACCGAAGACCAAAATCATAACTAATTTTTTTACGACCACTTAGCATGCTCGGATCATGACCTCAATTTTTTTTTTGTATTCACATACCTAATGCCAGAAAAGTCACCAAGTTTCATAACCTTCCGATGAAGCTGTGATTTTTAAAATTTCAAAACAGAAAATTATTCGGTCAGAAATGACCGAGGACCATCAGAGGGTTAATGCATTAACTCATGTTATCTAATGAACCTTATTGTAAAGTGTGACCGAAGTCTCTGAACCCCGCTATTTACACCGTGAGATTTTATTGAATACTTTAAGATGATCAAGACAACTAGCCGTGATTAAAGATCACACAGCGATCACACAGAGAAATCATCAAAGTTTGAAGTTAGTTGTTTGATAAAACGGCTCAAACTGAAAGATTTTCTCTATAGACTTTATTCAAGCTACAAGAACACAAGCCGAATGCTGAAAAATGCTCAATATTTCAGCTTTGAGTGTTTATTAACTTTGATTTGGGGCAAATATGACGTAATGCTAACACCATTTTGTCCTACGACAATAGATCCCAGAAGACTTGGGTTTGCAGTCAGATGTGGTCTATTAGTATCAGAGAAAGGATGTTCTTTATAAATGCTGATTGGTTGAGCTTGATGAACGCACTGTAAGAGCTGAAGTGTCTCCCAGAATGCTGATGCTGGATAAAGTGTCACATGCCACAGTTTTAGAAAAGGTCATGCAGTGTTGCACACAAAATTAAAACAAGTGATTCAAATGTAAAATATAATAATTCAAAAATTAGTACACGTGTGCCCTCTATGAACTTTATAAAGCTGCGGCAGTCGAGTGCATGAAGTGTCCAACATTCCACACAGTTTTATTTAGTGTTTTTTTTTTTTTAGCATTTAAAGTAGGGATGCACTGATATGAACATTTTGGCCGATACCGATAACCGATAATTCTTTACATTTGAAAGCCGATAACCGATATATTGGCCGATAAATCTAAATCAAGTTTTTATATAATTTTTGAGAGCTTGATTACAAAAACAAAAGTCTCACCATTAAAATCCACATCTCAAACACACAATTATAATGATTTTATGTAGCCGATATGACACATGTTGCACTTTACTGTATTTTCCTTTTTTGAAGTGATTCCAATCATATTTCAAGCAACTCAAACCCATCATGTTGAACAGTCGCATCTGAAGAGTCTCAGCTGAGGGAAATAATACATTATTTATCGGCTTTAATATATCGGACACATTTTCTTATCAGGCCGATACCGATATGGTGGATGATATATCGTGCATCCCTAATTTAAAGTGCACTATTCGTGTCAGGAATTGTCAGTGTGAACGCACTACTCACACTACTGATACTCCAGAACAGCGTAGAATAGTGGATAGTGAATTGGGACGCACGTTTTGTTCTCCTGTTTGTAACCTATTCGAGAAAAGTGCCTTTATATTATTGTGTGTTATGAAATGTTAAGGTTTATCTAATGTGTGTATACACACACACGTGTGCGCAGGTCAACTCTTTAGACCTCAGCCCTGCTGGAACACTGATGGCGACGGGCACTAAAGAAGGAACTCTCACTGTGTGGGACGTGACCAGTCCTGTGCCTCTCAACCAGCTCAGCTGCCATACTGGGAGGATCCACCAGCTGGCCTTCAGTCCTGGTGAGTGTGAGTGTGTGTGTTTGAGAGTTAGCGTGTGAGTGTGTGTGTGAGTGTGTGTGTGAGTGTGTGTGTGAGTGAGTGAGTGAGTGAGTGAGTGAGTGAGTGAGTGAGTGAGTGAGTGAGTGAGTGAGTGAGTGAGTGAGTGTGTGAGTGAGTGAGTGAGTTTGTGAGTGCTTGTGTGTGAGTGCTTGTGTGTGAGTGCTTGTGTGTGTGTCTTGTGTGGTTTCACACACTGTGTGTGTGTGTGTGTTCAGACAGCAGGCATATCTTGAGTGTTGGCGAGGACTCGTGTTTGGCGGTGACAGATGTGCAGACAGGAATGCTCATCGCTACTGTGCACGCCGAGCAGGAGCAGAGGTGACCAGAACACACAGTAGAGCTGTGTCCCAAATAAATACAAACACATGCATGTTTATATTTAAGAAAAATGTGTTATTTATATATAAAAGTCTCAGTGTCTCGAGTGAAGGCGTTGTGTAACTTGTGTTGTTCCTGTAGGTGCTTCTGCTGGGATGGAAACACTGTGTTGTCTGGAGGGACATCAGGAGATCTCAGTGTGTGGAACCTCCTCAGCAGCAAAGTCATCCACAAGATCCCTGCTGCTCACTCAGGTAAACACACACACACACACACACACACACACACACACACACACACACACACACACACACACACGTTCTAGAGTGCAGCGCTCTGTGTAGGGAACGTTCTAGAGTGCAGCGCTCTGTTGTGTAGGGAACGTTCTAGAGTGCAGTGCTCTGAGTAGGGAACATTCTAGAGTGCATTGCTCTGTGTAGAGGATGTTCTAGAGTGCAGCACCCTGTGTAGGGAATGTTCTAGTGTGCAGCGCTCTGTTGTGTAGGGAATGTTCTAGAGTGTCATCCACAAGATCCCTGCTGCTCATTCAGGTAAACACACACACACATTCTAGAGTGTAGTGCTCTGTGTAGAGAACGTTCTAGAGTGCAGCGCTCTGTGTAGGGAACATTCTAGAGTGCAGCGCTCTGTGTAGAGAACATTCTAGAGTGTTCTCTCTTTGTAGGGAACATTCTAGAGTGCAGCGCTCTGTGTAGAGAACATTCTAGAGTGTTCTCTCTTTGTAGGGAACATTCTAGAGTGCAGCGCTCTGTGTAGAGAACGTTCTAGAGTGCATTGTTCTGTGCAGAGAACGTTCTAGAGTGTTCTCTCTTTGTAGGGAATGTTCTAGAGTGCAACGCTATGTGTAGAGAACGTTCTAAAGTTTTCTTTCTTTGTAGGGAACATTCTAGAGTGCAGCGCTCTGTGTAGAGAACATTCTAGAGTGTTCTCTCTTTGTAGGGAATGTTCTAGAGTGCAACGCTATGTGTAGAGAACGTTCTAAAGTTTTCTTTCTTTGTAGGGAACATTCTAGAGTGCAGCGCTCTGTGTAGAGAACATTCTAGAGTGTTCTCTCTTTGTAGGGAATGTTCTAGAGTGCAACGCTATGTGTAGAGAACGTTCTAAAGTTTTCTTTCTTTGTAGGGAACATTCTAGAGTGCAGCGCTCTGTGTAGAGAACGTTCTAGAGTCCAGCGCTCTGTGTAGGGAATATTCTAGAGTGCATTGCTCTGTGTAGAGAATGTTCTAGAGTGTTCTCTCTGTGTAGAGAACATTCTAGAGTGCATTGTTCTGTGCAGAGAACATTCTAGAGTCCAGCGCTCTGTGTAGGGAATGTTCTAGAGTGCATTGCTCTGTGTAGAGAACATTCTAGAGTGCATTGTTCTGTGCAGAGAACGTTCTAGAGTCCAGTGCTCTGTGTAGGGAATGTTCTAGAGTGCATTGCTCTGTGTAGAGAATATTCTAGAGTGTTCTCTCTGTGTAGGGAACGTTCTAGAGTGCAGCGCTCTGTGTAGAGAACGTTCTAGAGTCCAGCGCTCTGTGTAGGGAATGTTCTAGAGTGCATTGCTCTGTGTAGAGGATGTTCTAGAGTGCAGCACCCTGTGTAGGGAATGTTCTAGAGTGCAGCGCTCTGTTGTGTAGGGAATGTTCTAGAGTGTCATCCACAAGATCCCTGCTGCTCATTCAGGTAAACACACACATACACACACACCCATTCTAGAGTGTAGTGCTCTGTGTAGAGAATGTTCTAGAGTGCATTGCTCTGTGTAGAGAACATTCTAGAGTGCATTGTTCTGTGCAGAGAACGTTCTAGAGTCCAGTGCTCTGTGTAGGGAATGTTCTAGAGTGCATTGCTCTGTGTAGAGAATATTCTAGAGTGTTCTCTCTGTGTAGGGAACGTTCTAGAGTGCAGCGCTCTGTGTAGAGAACGTTCTAGAGTCCAGCGCTCTGTGTAGGGAATGTTCTAGAGTGCATTGCTCTGTGTAGGGAATGTTCTAGAGTGCAGCGCTCTGTTGTGTAGGGAATGTTCTAGAGTGTCATCCACAAGATCCCTGCTGCTCATTCAGGTAAACACACACATACACACACACACCCATTCTAGAGTGTAGTGCTCTGTGTAGAGAATGTTCTAGAGTGCAGCGCTCTGTGTAGGGAACATTCTAGAGTGCAATGCTCTGTGTAGGGAACATTCTAGAGTGCAATGCTCTGTGTAGGGAACGTTCTAGAGTGCAGCGCTCTGTGTAGAGAACATTCTAGAGTGTTCTCTCTTTGTAGGGAACATTCTAGAGTGCAGCGCTCTGTGTAGAGAACATTCTAGAGTGTTCTCTCTTTGTAGGGAACATTCTAGAGTGCAGCGCTCTGTGTAGAGAACGTTCTAGAGTGCATTGTTCTGTGCAGAGAACGTTCTAGAGTCCAGCGCTCTGTGTAGGGAATGTTCTAGAGTGCATTGCTCTGTGTAGAGAACATTCTAGAGTGCATTGTTCTGTGCAGAGAACGTTCTAGAGTCCAGCGCTCTGTGTAGGGAATGTTCTAGAGTGCATTGCTCTGTGTAGAGAACATTCTAGAGTGCATTGTTCTGTGCAGAGAACGTTCTAGAGTCCAGCGCTCTGTGTAGGGAATGTTCTAGAGTGCATTGCTCTATGTAGAGAACATTCTAGAGTGCATTGTTCTGTGCAGAGAACGTTCTAGAGTCCAGCGCTCTGTGTAGGGAATGTTCTAGAGTGCATTGCTCTGTGTAGAGAACATTCTAGAGTGTTCTCTCTGTGTAGGGAACGTTCTAGAGTGCAGCGCTCTGTGTAGAGAACATTCTAGAGTGCATTGTTCTGTGCAGAGAACGTTCTAGAGTCCAGCGCTCTGTGTAGGAAACGTTCTAGAGTGCATTGCTCTGTGCAGAGAACGTTCTAGAGTGTTCTCTCTTTTGAGGGAACGTTCTAGAGTCCAGCGCTCTGTGTAGGGAATGTTCTAGAGTGCATTGCTCTGTGTAGAGAACATTATAGAGTGTTCTCTCTGTGTAGAGAACATTCTAGAGTGCATTGTTCTGTGCAGAGAACGTTCTAGAGTCCAGCGCTCTGTGTAGGGAATGTTCTAGAGTGCATTGCTCTATGTAGAGAACATTCTAGAGTGCATTGTTCTGTGCAGAGAACGTTCTAGAGTCCAGCGCTCTGTGTAGGGAATGTTCTAGAGTGCATTACTCTGTGTAGAGAACATTCTAGAGTGTTCTCTCTGTGTAGGGAACGTTCTAGAGTGCAGCGCTCTGTGTAGAGAACATTCTAGAGTGCATTGTTCTGTGCAGAGAACGTTCTAGAGTCCAGCGCTCTGTGTAGGAAACGTTCTAGAGTGCATTGCTCTGTGTAGAGAACGTTCTAGAGTGTTCTCTCTTTTGAGGGAACGTTCTAGAGTCCAGCGCTCTGTGTAGGGAATGTTCTAGAGTGCATTGCTCTGTGTAGAGAACATTATAGAGTGTTCTCTCTGTGTAGGGAACATTCTAGAGTGCAGCGCTCTGTGTAGAGAACATTCTAGAGTGCATTGCTCTGTGTAGAGAACGTTCTAGAGTGTTCTCTCTTTGTAGGGAATGTTCTAGAGTGCAATGCTCCGTGTAGAAAACGTTCTAGAGTGTTCTCTCTGTGTAGGGAATGTTCTAGAGTGCATTGCTCTGTGTAGAGAACATTCTAGAGTGCATTGTTCTGTGCAGAGAACGTTCTAGAGTCCAGCGCTCTGTGTAGGGAATGTTCTAGAGTGCATTGCTCTGTGTAGAGAACATTCTAGAGTGTTCTCTCTGTGTAGGGAATGTTCTAGAGTCCAGCGCTCTGTGTAGGGAATGTTCTAGAGTGCATTGCTCTGTGTAGAGAACATTCTAGAGTGTTCTCTCTGTGTAGGGAACATTCTAGAGTGCAGCGCTCTGTGTAGAGAACGTTCTAGAGTCCAGCGATCTGTGTAGGGAATGTTCTAGAGTGCATTGCTCTGTGTAGAGAACGTTCTAGAGTGTTCTCTCTGTGTAGGGAATGTTCTAGAGTGCAATGCTCCGTGTAGAGAACGTTCTAGAGTGTTCTCTCTTTGTAAGGAATGTTCTAGAGTGCAGTGCTTTGTGTAGGGAACGTTCTAGTGCAGCGCTCTGTGTAGGGAGTAGGGACACTGTGTAGTGATGATGCCTGTGTAGGGCCCTAACCCCAGTGTGCTGTGCTCCTGCAGGCGCAGTGACGTGTGTGTGGATGAACGATCAGTGCAGCTCCATCATCACTGGAGGTCTGGATAAACAGATCAGTCTGTGGAAACACCAGTATTAACACACACACACACACACACACTCTCTAATGGACATTATTCAGTATCCTCGATGTTTGAGAGACAGTAGCAGGCTTTTAAATCCACTGCAACAGTTTTACATTATTATTTAGCATTTTTACTGTGTTTTAGAACCGAAGAACATTAATCATAATGTTCTCATCAAATGATAAATTTGGCTCAATGATTTCTTTTATTATATAATAAATGTATAACATCTGTCCTGTTTCCACTTCAACATGCATAAAAACAGCAACAATTCTTG
The DNA here is from genome assembly GCF_949319135.1 of Squalius cephalus. Lineage (NCBI taxonomy): Eukaryota > Metazoa > Chordata > Actinopteri > Cypriniformes > Leuciscidae > Squalius > Squalius cephalus. The sequence goes on along the minus strand of NC_137124.1, from coordinate 60,607,179 downwards.
AAAAATCATCAATATTATAAATCGGAACATTTCTTAGTCCTCTGTAATAATAATAAAGGTGTCGAGAGAAGATGTGTTATGAAGTATTAAGTAGTTATTATATATGGACTATGTTTAATGTCCTTCAAGTTTGCTGCAGATTTTGAGCCAAAAACATTTTTTAATGTGCCTTAGTTTTTAAATCGTATAAACTTGAGCGTTATTATTAATGCCCTCTCTTTAATTATGCTCGCATGTTCAGCTCAAATATATGCATACTAATTATTACACTAGTTATGTATGATGATATATTTAAGTGTAGGTTAGAGTAAAGCCTTCTGTAATATAATGAAATATAGTATTACATGTTGACAGGTTATGGATGCATTTGTATATATTGTATGCGAACTGTATATTTCATACGCTGTTATTTATGTCATAATAATAAGCCTTGAAGAAATGCTCTTCAGTGAAGAACATTCAGTGTGTGTGAAATATTACAGAAGTCGAGTTCATATCGCAGGATTATGCAATGAGCACACAAGTTATTACGAGACGGTTATCACTGTCCCTTTAACTAGGAAAAATTGCATTTTTGAAATATTTAATGTTTAGCATGTTTTACCATATTATGTTTTTGTTCTTTTCTCCTCAACTGTGTGTTTTTTAACTGCTGGAAATTAAACGACTTTAGAAATGGTTGTTGAGTTTTTGTTTCTCCGTTCCGTCGAACTGTTTCTTCTTTTAAAAGCTTTTCTCTTTGTTTCGTGTGTTAAAAACTGATGTGACAAATTACGTTATTTATTGATTATTACATAGGTACGTCACAGACTTGTAATTGGAAACATATGCAGGGTTTATTTGACCATGTTAAGATATAATCATTGGAAATCATCAATTTAGTGATTTATCAATATTGTGTATCCAAAGTAACATTTGTGTTACTGTTGTTCATCATTAATGTTAAGGTTTTGAGTAAATGTGTTTTCTCTGACATGTTCAGTTCATGTGATGATTTAAACTGTTGAAAAAGTCTAAGTTATTATAATTTTTCTGGGGAATTGTCAGCCAAACTAAAGTTTCATTACATTTTTTGTAATCGCTGTAAACAAACGAGCACAGTAAATCTACACTGGCATTCATTCACAGTCAGTGAGAAAGCTGTTTTAAAGGGTCATGACATGTTTTTTTATTTCGATATGTTCCTTCTGGTTCACTTGCAAAGTTAATAAAGATTTTGTACAAAAAAAAAAGATGTGGAAAAACGATTATTTTTCAGTCTTCGCTCTGAGATGATGCGCTTTTAAGGCGCCGCCCCTTTAAGGCTTGCCACTGTTCTGATTGGCTAACGTCACTGCATAGGAAACAGTGTCAACGTTATGAAAACATTATGTACTTTACCTTTACATTTTTGCTATTTGAATTTTGGTAATTGTTTTCTTGGTATTAGTAGGGTCCATTTTGACATCTCACATTTTCTAATGTAAATCAGCTATATTTTTTTCACCTGATCGGAAATGTTCTAATAGCGTTTTGTGACCAAAGCTATAAATCTTTTAATGTTGTTTATGTCTATGTGGTGTTTTAATCTGCTTTAAGACAAAGCATGTGTAAGTTCATAAGTCGACAGCATTGCTGAGTATTTCCTCCTTAAAACTGCAGTGAACCAAAGACAGTCTCAAAAACACGCTTTGAAATCGCTGGTGTTTCTGACGTCACAAACTACCTTGTAACCAATCAGATCAACGTGTGATCGTCAACCAGTGGATCTCTGAGCTGAGTGAGGGAGTGGAGGGCGGGGCTCATTTGCATATTCATAGAACCACGCATACTAAATGAGGCAAGGGTGTCGAGTTACAGTCAAGATATTTTATGGCATGATGAAAAATAAATTCAAGGAAATAACATTTAAATATGTAATTTTGGTGATCAAAGATGAGCTTTAAGGGATAAAATTGACTACAGGGAGACTTTTTTCGATATAGAAATTGATCTTCAGAAATAAACCTACCTGAACTATTCTACCTTGATATTGTGGTATCTAATGAAATGATATTATTTCATATATTAACTCTTTCCCTGCCATTGACGGATAATTCCTGATACACATCTTCTGAAAGAGAACTGAGTCTCCTGATCAAACATGCGAAAAAGAAACAGAAACAATTGATAGCATGTGTAAAATAACACGATCATCAACATTAAACCGCATATAAAT
>NC_137124.1:60597482-60599982 GCF_949319135.1 Squalius cephalus | reverse complement strand
CGTTCTTACTGACCGCCAGAGGCTTCCCACTGGATGGCTCATAACAACAAGGTCACGAGGAGGCTACTCCTAACCTTAAGCCGAAGTTGAGGGTCCCAACAGGACTGCCGCTTCTATAGCACCAGGGGCGGCCACATTAACTCTATAGTCTCTGGAAAAGGTATCAGTGGATGACCAATTAGCCGCTGCACAAATGTCCATTAGAGGAACACCTTTTAATGCGGCCCAAAATGTTGAGATACTTCTCGTCGAATTTTCTTGGCTCGCTGTTGCAGAGAAAGAGTTGGTCTGACTGTCGCAGTTTCTCTGTGATTCTCAGATTGCCCCGAAGGGCTCGCACTGGACAAAATTGTTCAGTTTGATTGCCATCTTGTGTGTCAGACACAGAACGATTGAGTGCTACCAACTCAATTGGTTGATTCCTAAATCACGTTGAGAGCCTTTTGAGTAGGAATGAGGGGTTAGGCCACAATGTCATCATTGTTCCATCCGCATTCCAACGCATACAGGATGTATTGGTTGACAATGCGTGGAGCTCACCAACGCGTTTGGCTGACGTTCTTGCCAAAGGGAATGCAGTCTTTATTAAGAGCCACTTCAGGTCACAATGCTCCATTGGCTCAAATGGGTGTTGTGTAAGTGTTCTTAAAACCAGACTGAGGTCCCATGAGGGCACCCTAACAGCTGGAGGAGGGTGCCATTGCTGAGCACCTTTCAGAATCCGAGTGATTAGAATATGTGACCCTAGAGATTGATCATTTACCTATAATGCTGAGCAGAAATTGCAGCCACATATAACTTTAGGGTAGCGGGTGCCCTGTTGTTGTCTAGCAGGGACTGCAGAAAGCATAACACCATTGGCACAGTGCTCTGGGACCAACCTTCTTAGTGTACACCAATCAGTGAAAAGCTTAGATATTCCTGGTGGAAGGTGCTCTAGAATTCAGGATTGTGTTTTGCACCTTAACATCACAAGACTTCAACAGTAACTCTGGCTCCTCAGCGGCCAGACACAGAGCTGTAGCCGATCTGGGCTTGGGTGCCAAATCTGCCCCTGCAACCGAAGGAGCAGGTCCTGTCTGCTGGGTAGGCTCCAGGGCTCCCCTTTGAGAAGCCGGCATAACATTGGGAACCAAGGTCTGCCTGTTCAGTTCGGTGCCACTAGGAGCATCCTGTGGTGCCCTTGAAGTATTCTGTGGAGAGTTGGCAGAATTAAGGGTGTCGGGAGAAAGGCATAGAGTAGAAGATCTGGCCAGGCATGCGCTAGCGCATCCTGACCCAACCGGCTGGACTTCTCTGTCCAGGAGAACCACAGGGGGCAGTGGGTCAAGGTCTCTGAGGCAAAGAGATCCACCTGTGCTCTGCCAAATCGTCGGCAAATCATCTGAACTACTTCTTGATTGAGTCTCCATTCTCCTGGCGAAGGTCTGTGGCGAGACAAGAAGTCTGCCACCACATTCATCACTCCCGGTATATGCATCACCCTGATGCTTGTGAACCGAGGGAAGGCCCATGTCAGAAGGTCTCCTGCTACTCTCAGAGACTGGTTGGACCTCGTGCTGCCTTGATGGTTGATATGATATACCACCGATGTATTACCCATTCTGATGAGAATATGGTGGTTCAGTAGGGTCGGCCCAAAGTGCTTCAGAGCCAATTGCACTGTTTGTAGCTCCAGGGTATTTATATCTTTTGAGGCTTGCCCAGGTTTCCAGGTCCCCCTGATCATCCTGTGCTGCCACACTGCCCCCCCAGCCAATTAGCGAAGCATCCGTCTGTATTATCTCCCAGCGAGGGGGAATCACACCCAGAGCTAACTAGGGCTGTAACGATACACGATATGAAACCGAAATCGCGATACTCATATCCACGAACCCCTTCCAACTCCCAGAGTTATCCTTCCCGTCCAGATCCAATGCTACTACATCTTTAAATTACTATTGGGCAGTTCCAGTGTTATGGACGTGACATTTGCAGTCAAAACTTGAAATATAAATTCTCAGAAAATGCAGTTAATACCAAATATATTGAAACGTCTGTTTGTTTATCCATACTCCCTTAATAAAGGAGTCCTGACATTAGAAAAATATCAGTCTACACATCCTTTTTATATTTAATATGAGGGAAATACACATGCGTAATATTACGGACGTGACACAAAAAATCTTTAACTTTTAGGTGGCAAAATATTTTTTAGTCATTCTGTGAAATACACTGCGCAAACCAAAGTAATAGTAACCACCGGAGGCGCCGGCGCGTGAACTGGAGCTCGTCTCAAAAATTAACCGCTACTATTAAAAGCTACTTGCCTCACAGACCTGAGACCTATATCTATAGAAAGCTTGAAATGTCTACCTTTAAACAAAACAATTCAAAACAAAAGAAAACAGACTGCTCTCTGCTTATGTAATCCGTATGAAATGTGCATTTCTCTCTGGCGCGTTCACATGCGAAGATCACGAGTCAGCATCGTCAGCTTCATCCCCCCCCCCCCCAATCG
>NC_137124.1:60589982-60592482 GCF_949319135.1 Squalius cephalus | reverse complement strand
ATACATTAATGAGCACATATATTTTTGAAAGAACTAAGTGTTTTTTGCTAAGAATCAACTAAAAAAGTTACACAGTGTAGCTTTAAGTAAAATATATATTTTATGTAAAATAATAAATATGTAGTACAGTACATTAGATTTACAGTCAATTTAAACTTCCATACCTTTTTCATAGTTTCATGCTTTCACTTCAGCAATAATCTACTGAGTGTCTTCTTTAAAACAAGACCAAACTTAGTTATATATTCCAAAGCATTCTTGAATTACAACCATTTAAGTTTGGATAGTGCATGTTCACGTTTATTCTCATAAAGGGGCGTGGCCGTTAAGGGGTTAATGAATCTTTGATGTGGTTATGCTGTGGATGTACACACACTCCCATCTGTCTGTTCTCCCATTCATGATTCTAACATCCCTTGTGTGCCAGAAAGCTCAGGACCGGCTGGCACTGCAAACTCACTTGGTTGGCAACTTTAGGAAGCTTGGAAATCTATATTTAGTGTGATCTTTGCCACGCCATACCAGATATCACTTCAGGAGTCAGTGTTTTTCATTTTATTCAGTTAAACAGGTTAAGTCCTGCTCCGAACGGAACCGGTTGCATGAACATTAAACACTTTTTTTTTTTTTTTTTTTGGGTCTTTATCGACCCGGGATGTCATTCACTCCCTCCCCCTCATTCATTAGTTAAAGTTAGACCTTCTTAGTATTCCTCAATCCATTCATTATAAACAATATAACAAGAAAATTTGTGCTGGGCAACGATTAATCGCCTCTTTTGTGTGTTTTCATACAAGGGCCCCTATCTCGCACCCAGCGCAATTGACTTTGTACAGCGATGCATGTGTCATTCCTATTTCTCACCCGCGCACAGCGGACTTTTCCCTCCACAGACGCACGTCGGTAAATTAGGGAATGAACTTGCGCTCCCGGGGGCGGTTCAGGGAAAAGAGGAGGCGTGTTCCGGGGCAAACGTTCCCTGGTGCTATTTTGCAGTTTCAGAAAACAATCCCGCCACTGACCAGGAGAAACCTCGTCTAAAGTCAGTGGCCCGTTATTCAGATGCTATTTTAAGGGCGCATGCTTGGCCATAATGTAGCGTGTGCACAACACACACACACTTTGCTTCTCTCATCTACACAGAAGCAGCAGTTCTCAATGTTGCAAACCATACATAATTACAAGGAAAAATATTCCACACGAGGGAAATCATTGTTGTGTCCATGAAGATGTGAAAAATAGGCATAAATCTAGCTTACACATTTACCCAAATTATTATACGCCTGTTTAACCGAAGCTAATCTGGGTGTGTTTCTCCATCCCCAATGTCACTTCTCTGTGTTTTACGGCCCTGACGAGAACGTCGGTCTCCTCGGCTGTGAACAGCTCCTGGCAAATCCGCCGTTATAATAGCAATCCGCCATGGAACAAGCGCGCCTGCTCTTAAAGGGAATGTGAGATGACGCTCTGATTGGTTTATTTCACATTATGCCCAAACCACACCTATGAGTAATGAAGCGACTTCAGGCCAACACATTTTAGATTTGCGTCGGAGAGTCGTTTATCCCGCCGGTATAATAGCAACAGCGCCCGAGTTACTTGTGTTTCGCGTTTGATACTTGCGTTTCAGATCGTTAAAATAGGGCCCTATATGTGTCTACTGTGTATAAATATTTATTATGTTAATACACACACATGCGTGTAAATTTTTAAGAAAAATGTGTTATTTATATACAATTTTCATATTTATATATAATATAAATTATGTATTAATATATATACAGTATATACATGCAAATATTTCTTAAATATATACATGCATATGTGTGTATTTATATATACAATAATTATTCCTAATTATTCATAGATAATTCCTCAATACATTCATTATAAACAATATAACAAGAAAATATATATATAAAAGAATGTCTGTTTTGTAGTTTGTTTGTTTTTTGTAAAAAGTGTGTCGGGTCGCTCGTGACCCGATGTATGTAATAGTGTAAGTTTGTATTTTCTGCGTAGCAACTGAATCTCTGATGACTCAATAAGTGCAATTCGCCTTTATTCCTCAAGGTGGCGCTGTCTGAAACACAATGATGACGTGATGTTTCACTCATAATTACAGCAGGCATAAAACAAAAGAATATCACCAGCAAAACTCAGTGATTTAATGCAGAGCAAGTTCTGTACGCAATCAAATATTAGAGTCACTGAGGGTGGATCTGGTGAAGAAGCTGTCAGAGATCAAAATATTGATTTTGCAGATAAATATGGTTGAGATGGGGAATGTGATTATTTTGATTTTGCAGTCGTTGAAAACGATGGTTATGGTTGAGATGGCGAATATGATTATATTGATTTTGAAGACGTTAAAAATGATAGATATGGTTGAGATGGGGAATATAATTATATTGATTTTGAAGACGTTGAAAACGATAGATATGGTTGAGATGTTGAATATGATTATGTGGATTTTGAAGACGTTAAAAATGATAGATAT
>NC_137124.1:60577482-60584982 GCF_949319135.1 Squalius cephalus | reverse complement strand
TACTAGCAACTTGCCTTGAAGTGCATTTGATTCCCCAATGATTAAAATGCATTTTAGGAAATGTCTCCCTTGATGACAAGCTTCATCTTTGGCGACTACATGTCTCCTGTTTGGGGTCCATCATGTGGAGGCCAAAGGATGAAGGAGCGGAAACTACAGCTTATGTGGTGAGAGTCGCTGGTAACACGAAGGTTGCGGGTATGGGTTACCATTCTTGGCCTTCATGTCATGTCCACTGTCACTGTCATTTAGTGGCAATGTGGGAGCAACTCACTCCAGCTTGGATTCAATAATTACTGCATTGTGTGAAACTGTTGTTGTGGCAAAATCAAAGTCCTTAGTTCAGGTCTCAAAGAAATTTCTCAGAGTCGAAGTTCCAGGTCTCAGAAGAATTAACTTTATTGAACAATCAACAAAGTGAGAAGCCAGTCATCTAAAGTTACCATTGCCAGACTTCATGTCTTATACCTTTTTCTTATCGCTAGGTACCCAGTGGGTATCCTCATATCTATCTCTTCTTTTTTGCCCCTGCTCGTGTTCTCGCCACCATTAAAAACATCTCCCCCTAGACCTTCATCTATTGGTGGAACATCTCAAAACATCTTATATAACATGTTTTTCCTCCAGTGCTTCCCAACACCTGCATCCCTCCTACAGGTTTTCGGGCACTTTTCCGTTCTCTTATCCCTGTGACCTATTTTCTGCTTGGCATTACAGCATTCAGACTTTTACATGAGACAAAGGAAATTCTCCAACACTGTCGGGCAGCACCAGGACTTTTCACAAGATGTTGTGGAAATTGTGTTCCTCTAGGAATCCTGCATGTAAGACCCTTCCAGCTATGGAGTCTCATGTCTCTTTGGTGTCCTCAGTGACCACACGGGTGTGCTGTCGTGCAAGAGCCCTCACTCTCTGATAGGGCAAGTTTTTAATCACAAAGTGATAGTAGGCGTGTTTCCATTACAGATTTGCGCAAATCTTTTGCGTTTTTCTTTAAATGTCGACAAAAAACTATTGCGAAATGACAGCGTTTCCATTGACCGATCTTATGCGACTAAAACTTAATTTTTTCCTCTCACGATAAGTAAAATCATTCCAAAAATCATGGCAACGGACATTGGTAGGTTTATGTACTATATCCCAGCCACTGCACTGGCCATTATTATTAATGGAAGGAGATGTACGATGTTACAAACCTGTAAATTCGCAAAAACTGTTTCCATTGCAGTTTTGCGAAATATTTCTTTTTCGAATTGCCTAAAAAACCACCTCATGCGAGCGGAAAAACTTTTTTGCGATAAATGGGAGTTTTTGCGAAATTGACGTGTTTCCATTGGGCGTATTTTCAATTCGCAATTTCAATTTGCGCAATTTGAAGCGTAATGGAAACGCGGCTAGAGACGGACTCTTCCACTATTTTACGGCCAGCCGTCATCGGATGTGGCTCAAAAACTGCCTAGAGATGGAGGCAGTGCATTTTGCACTCAGATCTAGGCTTCTAGATATTCAAGACCGTCATGTTCTGGTTTGGACGGACAACTTGACAGTGGAGTCCTGTTTGAACTGTCAAGGTCTGTCTGGGTCACTGCAATGTGGCGACAGACCGTCTGTACAGACTTGGCCTGATACCGGCAGAGTGAAAATTGTTTCCCCAGACAGCAACATAGTGTCGGCCCAGATCCGGCCCACATCTGGGTTGTGTGGAATCCATGTGCACCGGATGTGGGCCGGATCTGGGCCGACACTATGTTGCTGTCTGGGTCATCAGATCATCCAGCAGATCTGGAATGTGAGGCCTTTCAAGCAAGACGATTCTCCCTGTTGATTCCAGCGCCATAGGGCAACATCTTTGGCTGAAAATGTGCCTTTATACATTATAGCAACGTATCGGCCATCTCGAGTGTGGTTTTGGTGCTGTATCTCTCCTGGACGGTGTATCGTGGGAGATTGTGTTTCGAAAGGACGTGTTGTCTCAAGCGTATATAGGGCACCATTTGGCATCCCCTGCCAGAACCCACCCAGACAGCAACATAGCGTCGGCCCAGATCCTGGCCAAATCTGGCACGTGTGGATTCAACATGTGGCCGGATCTGAGCCGACGCTATGTTGCTGTCTGGTGGCACTTATGGCTCAGTTCTGGTAGCGGCAAAGGTCATATGGGCCGTATCTGGCCCACACACATCAAGCCGGTTTAAGTATGAGTTGTGGCTTGCTGTGTGTGACCCAGATACGGTCCATGTGACCTTTGCCGCTACCAGAACTGAGCCATAAGTGCCACAGTTGGCCCAGATAAGGCCCGGATATGTATGCTATTGCCAGCCACGCTCAGCCCAGACAGCATAGTGTCGGCCCAGATCCGGCCCACATCTGGTACGCGTTGAATCCACATGTACCAGATGTGGCCCGGATCTGGGCCGACACTATGTTGCTGTCTGGGATGCGTTATGTGGGCCAGAAGAATGTAGGAGATGTGAGCCACAACTGGGCCAGATGTAATTTTCTATCTGTGAACTATTGAGGCTGTGGGTCTGACCCCTCGATGCGGCACTTTGTTAAGGGATGGGATGTCCCTCGCTGTGGTTGACACTATTTTAAATACGAGAGCCCCATCGATGACGTGGCTGTATTCGCTTAAATCGCGCAGAATTTCTTTTGGTGCACAGCTGGGAATGAGGATCCTCTTCATTGCTCTGTTGGTCCAGTGTTGGATTGTTTACAGCAGAACATGTTCCTTTCTGGTCAGTTCATGTTGCTCTATGGCAGGGGTGTCAAACTCAGTTCCTGGAGGGCCACAGCCCTGCAGAGTTTAGCTTCAACCCTAATTAAACACACCTGATCAGCTAATCAAGTCCTTCAGGCTTATTTGAAAACTGCAGGTGTGTGTGTGTTGAAGCAGGGTTGGAACAAAACTGTGTAGGGCTGTGGCCCTCCAGGAACTGAGTTTGACACCTGTGCTCTATGGGATTCGTCTTTGGAAGTCTAACCTGCTTGCTTTATGCATTGGGGACGCCAAGAGAGGAGTGTCAGTCTGTAAACAAAGCTTTTGCATTGTTGCGATTGCCAGGGCTTATGAAGTACGTATTGCCATTGCTTCTGGAAATTCTACTCTGAGCTGGTGGGAGGGAGCGGAGGCGGGGCTAATTTACATATTCATAGAACCGTGTATACGAAATGAGGCAAGGGTGTCGAGTTACATTCAAGCTATTTTAAGGCACGAAGAATTTTTTTTCAAGCAAAAAACGTTTAAATATGTTATTTTGGTGATTAAAGATGAGTTTTAAGGGATACAATTATTGACTACGGGGGGACTTTAAGACCTCACATTACGTCATTACGCAGCGTCTCATTCCCTCTCAGGAAACCAGGGTTACATTCGGTCACCTAGACGTTAACTGTGCTCCATCTATGCAAAGCAGTTTCTCTCTGTGCAGTCTTTTATCTTAGGTTATTCGTAACATCCTCTGGGGTAATTGGTGTTTTAGCAAAAGGCACTCAACAGTGTCACATGCTCTCAAAGATGATGAGGATGCTGCTGAGGAAGGTGTTCTCATGTTCTGATGAACTCTGCACAGATCCCATAGCTCAGGTTTGATATATGAGAAGTGCAACTCTGCGAACAAAAGCCTTTCCCTTGTCAGCATTACCTCATTCTTCTGTAAGCATCCTGAACTCTGCTGGAATGGATTTAGTGGTGTTTTGCAGTAAGTATCACTATTACTGTTTCCCATAGTTGGAATTAGGGGGTTTTCCATGCAACAAGTACACTGGCAAATCTGATTTATTTATCAAATCAGATCTTTTTAGGCAGACTGTCTGATTTCTTGTGTTTTTTTTTGTTGCTCTCCAGATTTTTTCCAAAACCCCTCTGGCTCCTCAAATCAGATTTCAAATCGAATTTTGCGTTAATCTTAACATGACACACAACAATAACGTCAAAACTGATGACGGAAATGCCGGACGTATTCATATGGTATTTCAGAAGTGACTACAGGAACATCAATATTCTAGTTTTGCTGAGTTCTGCTCTGCGACTCGTCTGGCCGCTCATTTGGATAGAGCGATATGATGCACCTCGATTTTCCCTTCATCCGCTTTGAAAGCCCCGTCACACATGTGGGTACGACTACGACGTTACCAAAGCAATCCGTTCAGATAGGTTTGTTAAGTCAAATCTTATTTGATCACTTAACAGCCTGCCTGAAAAGATTTGATTTGAGAAAAAATCTGATTTGCCTGCGTTCTGAACACAGCCTTAGTGTCAGCACCGGCGCCACTGGATTAAGCAGAAACTGTAGAGTGTCAGTGGATGGGAAAGCTCCATCAGAATGCAGTTTGGACCAGCGATAGTCAAGTTCTGCCAGTCCTAGAAGGCCAGTGCTGAGTTTACTCTATCCAGTCGAACCCTTTGCTGTTTCACCCATTTCATTTTAAACAGGCCTTGCAACAGAAGGGGTAACCGCTTGCGCTCGGAAAAGATCCCCGCCTCCACCATCGCACACACACACACACACACACACACACACACACACACACACACACACACACACACACACACACACACACACACACACACACACACACAGGGGCGGAAATTAACAGGAGCAAAGGGCAAAAATGCCAGCAAAACTAATAAAAATGCTTCCAGAAACCAAGATACGGTGCAAAAAAAGGCTCTGTATAAGTTCTTGTTTTTAATTTTTATAAGCAATATCACACAAGCAAAAGTGGTGTTTTCCCGAATACTAGCACGTTTGCAAATATGATATTGATTTTATACAATTTAAAAAAAGGAGTTAATGGGGTATTAGATGACTTACATTTTAGACACAATATTGTTTTCCTCTATTTTGCCATTTAAAATAGATCCGAACAGTTGCGTCTCTGAGCAACAGTTTCAGTTTCAGTTTTGTTTAAACGAATTGTTTGACTGAATGATTCAATGACTCACTCGTTACGATAAGGATTTGCCGCCTCCTACTGGCGGTTTAATATCATTAATTTTAGCTGAGGGACTGAGAGAGTGATGAAGATGCTGTTTTTGGTTGTGATTGTAACAATAGTTCTGGTCAAAGAGACATAATGCGTTTGAAAACGTAGTGAAACTCCAGCGTTTAATGTTGTTTATGTGTCTATGTGGTGTTTTTAATCTGCTTTAAGACAAAGCATGTGTAAATTCATAAGTCGACAGCATTGCTGAGTATTTCCTCCTTAAAACTGCAGTGAACCAAAGACAGTCTCAAAAACACACTTTGAAATCGCTGGTGTTTCTGACGTCACAAACTACCTTGTAACCAATCAGATCAACGTGTGATCGTCAACCAGTGGATCTCTGAGCTGAGTGAGTGAGTGGAGGCGGGGCTCATTTGCATATTCATAGAACCGCGCATACTAAATGAGGCAAGGGTGTCGAGTTACATTCAAGATATTTTAAGGCATGCGAAAAACATTTAAATATGTCATTTTTCATCAAAGATGAGTTTTGAGGGATAAAATGATCGACTACAGGGAGACTTTAGGCTCTAAACCCAGCCAAACACACCTAAACAAGCGAATCAAGCTGTTCAGAGTCAGTCGCTGGTGAGTTCAGATGGGATTGGCACTGAAGTCTGAAGAACCCTGGAATCTGTTCCAGCTTTTGCTTTGTGAGACTGTCGACAGAAACCTATTTAAATCTTCTGTGAGTTTCTGTGACGCTCGAGGGCGGCTTCTCTGTCATGTACAGGATGATTCCAGCATGTGTGTGTGTGTGTGTGTGTGTGTTTATCACACACTCCTGGACGCCGAACACCAGCGCAGATGGAAAATGCTTCCTGAAATGACATTCAGCTGTTACCACGGCAACAAGGGGTTGGAAACGGGGTCCTCGTCGTGCCTGAGACGTCAGCTTCCTGAAAATGATACTATGAATGATATATAGTAAAAATAATGAGATACGGTACAATTAAACTCATCAAACGGCGTGGTTTGTGAGCGTGCAGTGTATTTACACGGATATTGTATTGGGTAAGAAGATTGTTGCGTGTGTGTGATGCCACCCCTGAATTAGACAGGGTGGGGCCGGTTACCAAGACAACAGTCACTATGGGATGCTCCCATAATCCAGTCGGGATGGGGGTGGAGGACAGGATTAGACAAAAAAACAAGAAGGGCTAAGAAAGGTGCTTAACATAAGTGTATATTGCGGTGTGTTCGAGGTATTATTGAACTCCTCTTTTAATCCTGATACGAGAGAGAGAGAGAGAGAGAGAGAGAGAGAGAGAGAGAGAGAGATCATAAAACCCCTCCTTTAATCTCCCGTCGGGAAGAACGGCTCTTTTGTATGAAAAGATGTGGATGTAGAAGAGAAACCCAGGCTTGACCTTTATGACAGTCAGTGTGTGCGACTGTATTTCTGCAGATTAATCTCACAGATTGTTCTCAGTGTTCACTATAATCACTGATATCAGCAATATTAAAATTAGTTTTTATTACAGTTCAACAGTGCATGTTTACAGTTCATTGAAGCAATTACAGTCATTTGACATTTTATATGATAATAAGCCAATTATGGCAAGTAATATAGTTAATTATTTTAATTGTAGGGGTTTATGTTTGCATAGCAACATCAAAGGCAGCGCATCCAATCATAATTTAAGAATTTAGAGCTGGAATAATGGATAACAATAGCCTGACTAAATAAAAATAAAAAATCTCTGACTGACACACGAAACATTCATTATTAATAATGGTGGTGAATTATTAATGATATTTCAGATTGAGGGGCACAGCGGGGTAGTTAGACACATTGTGATTGTGTTTGAAAAGACATGATTTTTTATACTTTGGGTTTTTATTTATTTATTTATTTAATATAGGTCACGGGCTAGATTAAATATCATCCTCCATATTTTTGTTATTTGCAAGTTATCAAACGTTTAAGTCAATATTGACATGTGTTTCTGTCAAATAAATGTATGAAAGAAATGTAGACCAAGACAAGAAAACATTATGTGGAATGAATGCACAGAATGGTTATTATTAAATATTGTAAAAACACTGTTATAGAAATAAGAAAGCATTTCAATTCTAAAAGACTCCTGGACGGTGTTTTTAAAATTCACACTTTAATTAATTTAGGAATAATAAAATATAATAGAAACAATTAAATTAAATAAATGTGTCAAAACTGATATGTGTGTCAGTGCCGTGTTTAATAAAATGAGTTAAAATAATGATTATTCTGTTTCATTCAGCTGATTATATCATCAAATATATCTCTCTTTAAAATGCTAATTGTTATTTTTTTATTTCATTATTTCATTACATTTATACATGTTCATCAAGGCAGAGTTACTTTTGATTCACCTTTCATTTTTATTTATTTATTTATTCATTTATTTCATATTATGGTTTTTCAAACAGTAAAGCACGGCGAACACTGATCTCATCCTCTCTCTCTCTCTCTCTCTCTCTCTCTCTCTCTCTCTCTCTCTCTCTCTCTCTCTCTCTCTCTCTCTCTCT